>NC_135479.1:9984716-10303466 GCF_052094955.1 Ictidomys tridecemlineatus | reverse complement strand
AGGCCCATTCCTGTTCTTCCCAGGACTGGAACAAGAGATTTGATATGATTGTCTCTGGCTGTGAAAGTCCATTTCCTTGAATAGAGACTCCTCTTTCTGTTGGTTTCCACTGTCTACTCTTGCTATTGTTGCCACCCAGGCAGAGAGAAGATGTGCACCTGCAGGTGATCCCGAGCACGGAGGCCCAGGGTGACAGGCACCTTTAGTTGGACTTTACCTTGTCTTTACCTTGAATTTTGCTCCAAGTCCCAGTGGATAAGTCATTGTGTCAGAACCCAAACTTAGTCATCCTAATCCCCTCAGCTCTGTGCATCTTCTACCTGTCTGTTCTGATTTCCAGCTCCCTTGCCTACTAGTTATCTCTTTCTATGCTCCTTACTCTTCCTTCTCATTTTTCAATCTCCCCATCTGTGGAATGGGAGAGATCACAGTAGTACCTGTCTTATAGGGATGTTCAGTGAGCTAAATTAATTAATAGCTATTGAGTACTCAAGACACTGCCTGGCACACAGTGAAGAACATACATATATTTGTTAAACATATGAACATCTTTCAAGGTGAGTTCTGATTTATTTAGCAAACACATAGCATAGCATCTTTCTTGTACGAAACAATCAAGATGAAAATGAATGCTGGCTAGGTTATGGAAAGTGCTTTGGAGAGGAGAAATAAATTACATACCTTTGGACGTGGAACTTTCTTTTCTTAAAATACAAAGAATATTCAAGGATAGACTAGCAGTCCACCCACCATGATGTTGCATGCCCATATTTTTTTTATATGAAAGATGGTTCAGGGTTAATAAGGACACCAAGTAGCTAAATAAGTCTATAGAATAGTAACACATACAAGAATATTTCTATTCAGTGTATAAAAGGGCATAAAATTATTAGGGAAAATAGATATCAAGTTCTGGAGAACTGCAAGATTAAAAACTTTTTTTCCTTTTTGCTTGTTCAAATTTTCTTTGTTTTCTGATAGTCTTGGTGGCTTGTTCAAAAACTGAGTATGTATATTAAGCTTCCATTTCTGCAGATCAAATGTAGTGACTTACAGCAATAAGCAACAAGATCTAGTTACCTATGAGTATACAATTTTCTGGAAGGATATATATACCATAATGGTAGTAGTTGTCTCTTTTGCATTGATGGAACTCTAAGCTCTTTTATTTTTGGATATTTTTACTTGGTGATTTTACTGTAATCATTATGCAATATTTTGGCTTACACAAAATTAAAAAAGGAAGAAGAAGAGCATCGTGTCCTCTTCCCACCACTAGTCCTCCTAATTTCACCCCTCTGAAGGTGGCCCCATTGGATGATTCTTGAGCACATAAAGATCCCGACACAGTCTTCCTTTACACCACCCCCAGCCCCACACGTTAGTCTGGAGACATTTATATTTGCTGCCAAATATCTGCCCTAAATCATTCTGTATTGCTGACATTTCGTCAGATTAATAGATCCCAAGCGATGTGAATATGTTGATTTTTATGGCCGACCTCCAGGAAAGTCTTTTCACAGATAAAAATGGATAAGATAAATTATGTTTCTCGAGATCCTGATGTTTTTATTTAAAGGTGTCTGTAGGTACTCAGCCCCTTATGAAGGGTGCCTTGAGATTGCTCTTTGGGAGCGCTGTACTGTATTTTTCTCGTCTCTTGCTTTGAGAGCAGAGTCAGGGTTATCCCGAGGGTAGGGACTCTTACCCCCGTCTGGTGGTTTGTGCATTCCTTGGCCCACCTGTGAATGTGAAGCGTTCTCTTTTAACTCGAGTTTCATTTGTCAGTCTAGGAAAAATGCTTTTCCTTTTCCGAAGACCTGGATCGATGGGTTGGAAATATAATTTGATTCCTGTGTTTGTACTGGATCAGAGATCAGAAAGCGGTCTCGAGCCGCACCGGCTTCAGGACTTTTATGTAGTGGTGAAGTTTAGAAGCGCAGCAAGAGACAGGAAAATCAGACCTGTTTATATAGTCCTTTCTTTCTTGAGTATTTTAGGGAGGAAGAATGGTCCTCCAAACTTCCAGAGCTGGCAGCAATGCGCCAGTGTGCTGCCAATTCTTATTTCCGGATTCTTCTGTTAGCTGGAAGACATTAGAGACAGTTGGTAGATGGGGGTGAGCCACAGTGACATTTCTCATATCTTGGGGTATCTTTGTCAGACACAAGTCTAGTCCTATGTTTTCATTATCACACTCGACCCTCTCTTTTTGCAGAGGATATTGATGTTGTGGAAGAGTATCTCATGTCCTCCCACACGTGGATGGTAACAGGCAGAGGCGGAGGTAAAGGCCAGCTCTGCTTTCTTACAGCAGCAGTCTCTGCAATGCCGTATGCTGAAATTTGAACCTGTGACTTATAGCATCTAGGCACATCATCCAGTGTCTCAAAGTCTCCCCATTTCTCTGTAGATCATGGATGACTATAGTGTCCGGAGGGGAAAGATGAAGAAGATGGTGATGGTGACAATACCCACCTTGGTGTTATTACTTTGATTGCAACATTTGGTGTGAATGAAGCCCTATACACATGATTTCTAGTGTGTTCCCCTTCCCCCTCTTCCTACTGGCCACATTTACTCTGGACAGGAGCGGCATTTTAGCATCAATGATATGTTCCCTAATCTTCAAATTGGCATGAGAATATCCTCTCCCTGTCTCATCCTAACATGTGTGTTTATCCATCCGTCAATCCATTTATCCCGGAATTCAAAGCACAAGTCAGTTGCAAGTTTGCCTCTTTGTTCTTAAACTTCTTTATGAATTTGGTAAAAAGGAAACCCACTTTGATAACCATGGCTCCAAGAACACTTAGCCAAATCTGGAAGTATCTGTTTAACAAGTTTGCTAAGTGGTCCTCATTCTGGGCCTCTGATGTGTTGGTTGGCAGAGTGTAAATGCCTAGGATGTCACCAGCCCTAATTTAGCCCTGCATCAAGAGGAAGGATATGTTGTATCTCAGCCCTGGAAGTGGCTGCGTCTGAGTCTTTCCCATCCTATTTTTTTTTCTATGGAACCCTTGAGCCCAAACTTCAGAACAGTAGAACAGCTTTATAAGACACTCTTCAAGGATGTCATTGTTTTATAAAATTTATTATAGTTTGGTCCTAAAGCCTATGATTTGTTCTTTGTCTACTACTATGAGAACCTAGAGAGTCTCCAAGAGTCTTTCTCAGAGTGTGTGTGAGGGAGAGGGGAAGGGATAAGGTAGGACATGATTTGGGGGACGAGTCAGGTGGACGCGGTCATTTGCACACACGGAATATTACTTGTGCAAGGATACTGAGAATGGGCAGTAGGGTACATGGAAAGCTTGAACAGAAGTACCTCATTTGTTTTGCTGTTACTATGTGCCAGACCCAATGTTAGATGCCACCATTTGCTTTACATTATTTAATTTTCACTACCACATGTAACTAGGGTACTTTACCTATTTTTATTGGAAATAGGTTCAGAGATAAAACAACTCTTCTAGATTCCAACGGAATCAAAGAGCACATTTAGAATATTCATCTCTCAGTGGAACACTCAGGTAAAAACACATGGAAAATAATAAAATCATCACGAAGTATATAATTACTACCCCTTAAAGGCTGTATGCACACTGATCTAAAAAAAAATCACCAATAAAATGACTTGAAAAACAGACAGCATGTAGAACAAGTGAAATAGTAAAACTTTACCTGCTGAAAATAACTGGGGGAAAGGACAGCTTATACTATTATAGATAGGCTCTTTAATTTTTTTGTAAATTCTTTAGAGTAACTGGAAGTAATATGTAAGTGCTTTTGAGTTCTGGGAACATCTTTCATAACTGCATATGAGATATTTTAAAATAAATCATTTATATGCAAATTGTAGGTGCTGAGAATTTCTGTATTTTCTTTGGTAGATTAAACTCTGGGAAATCATTTTAATAGAGTTACCTTTCTTCAAAGATTCTTCCTTTGTAGATAATAGAAAAGTTAATTCAAATGCATCCAGTCTCAGTTAAATTATCACAAAAATTCCAAATGAGTTGGGTCTGAATTAATATGATTTTATTGCAGTACAGAATGGGTAAATTTACACAAAGTTGGGACAGAATAAAGGAACAATCAGAATCAGATGCAATTAAGGCGGGAAATTCCATAAGTTAAAAATCCTTTGATTTTTTTTTTTCCCATGGGCAAATGGAAATTCTATCTGGTGATATTTGATGCTATGTCCTAATCTAAACAGGCTGTTAGTCTCCAAAGAGAGTAACCATATATCAAGGTGATTGGAGTTTCTGCATTAAATTTCGGTTAGAACATAGACTTTGGAATCCAACAGACTGAGAGGCCAGCCAGGCTTTGCTCCTTAGGAATAAGCTTGGATAGGATGCTTCACCTCTGTAAGATCTCATTAAATTCTCCGTAAAATGGTGGGGGTGTAAGAGAGACAGAACAAACCTATGTAGAGTTGGTTCAATTTCTGGAATACAGAAGGGATATAAGAAGGTGGTTATTCTTATTATATTATTACTTTAATGCAATGTGAGGAAGAGCTAGCTCAATGGGACAATTTTGGATAATGAATGTGCTCTCGTTTTTTAGGCATTCTTTAATGGGTGATAGCCCAATTTTGTTCTTTTCTTCTTAAAGAGCCTAGGTTGGGGAAGGTGTGAGAAGATGGGAAGAGATGATTTGGCGGGTTCTTGGAGGGGGAGATACATGCTGGGGTCACAGTAGAATGCAAGCACGCCACTCTTGCTCTTCACGAAGAGACTCTGAAATTTGATGGAAAGAAATCCTGGAAAGAGCTTCATAGCTCAGTGAAGTCTGCTCAAGTACTAGAAAGAAAGGCCTTGCTAACATAAAAAGGACACATCTGCAGTACATTTTGGTTGCAGTAACAAAAACTGGACAAGTCCCTGGCCCATTCCATCAGTGAAATTTACTTTCCCCTTGTGGAAGTTGAACATTTTCCACCGGTTCCTGTTTGGTGTCTGAATGGGGCGGTAAGTAAGTTAAATCCTTCTGGCGTGTAAAACCCTCAGCAGCGTGGGGTACAATTTCCACTTCCCCGCAAGCACTTGAGACATTTCTTCTGATGGTCATTTAAAGTCGTAATATGTTCATAGAATATCATTTTCTTTCATCTCCTCCAGCCCCATTTGGAAAGACTCATTTTGTACCATAACAAAACAGCAAAACCATCCAACCCAATGTAATTTTCCAGGTTCAACCAAAAAAAAAAAAAAAAAAAATATATATATATATATATACAGGAATGAATATACAAAGCATATTTCTTACTGGTATATTTGGAAATATTTATTGGGAGACATTTCTCCATTGTGTCTTGCTGCAGCTTTCAAAGGAAATTGGATGAAACGGCAAAGGAAGAAAATTCGGAAAACACATGAAGGCATATAATTCACAAGCGCACAGGCTACCTGTAGTTTCTAATATTTATTCCCGGTTGAATTTCATGCCGTTGGCTGCTTCCTCTATCACGAAGTGTTCCATTTCTGAAAGTAGAAAGCAGAGGAAGAAATATCTAAGCTATAAAATGTCAAATTGCTTTCCAAACTTGTTCCAATTTCCAACCACATCAAGAAGGGTGTCTGAAAAGACAATCAGCTTTTACACTAACCCAATACATATACAATTATTTATTTTTTTAAAAAAAATCTCCTTGGGAATGCATCATCAAAGGAACATGCAGGGTTATTCTGAGGCTATTTGCCTCCAATCCTTTAAAAACTAATTTTGCAGCTACAGTAGGATTGCTTTTTTTTTTTCCCCTTTAAAAACTTTGTAAATCAAATAAGCCACAATTCAATTTATGCAGAAAAAAAAATGCAGAGAGCTAGATGTATTTTATCCATTTTCTGGGAATGAGATACTGTTGCCCTCCCAAAGCGCAAATCAAAGAAAAATAATGAAAACCTTGTTCCCCCCCACCCCTTCTGATATGCCATATGGGAAGAGGGCAAGACCATGATGAGATATGTTTCTTTGAGAAGTGACATTAATGGGTCTTCAGAGGAGTCACCTGTCCTCACAGTCACTTCCATTTCCTAAGATTAGAAGGACATGAACTGGTAGACAATGTGTACCTTTTAGGATACAAAACAGAATTAACACATTATTTTTGTGCCTCAGGAAATCCCAAGAAGTCAAAAAGCTTTTTTTTTTCTCCCTAGTGAATTACTAAATAATCAATATTTTTGATAAATTGGGTATAAATTTCAATTGTATATTGTAGCTATATAAATTTCAATTTCAGTTGCATGCAGTTTCTATAGCCACAATACTAGTTAGAAACTTGTAAGCTCACGTCCTGCATTGGGATTAATCGTGCATTTCTGGTCTTCTGTTTTATCTTCTCTGTTAGATTGTTGGCTCTACTTTCTTTGCTTTAAATTTCTGCCGCACCTTTTTCTCTTGTCTGCCTGTCTTTCCCTACCCTCCCTCCTCCTTTTCTTACTCCTTCCTTTCTTCCTTCTCTTCTTTCTCACATTGTCAGAATGATAAGATGCATAATTCATGTGTAATTTATCCTGATCTCTGTACTTTGTCAAACCACTGCACTGAGCTGCCATTTACCTTGCCTCTGTCCAATGGGCTACTGTGCTCATGAATTCATTAATCTACTTTTTAAAAATATATTTTTTTAAATCATCAATGGACCTTTATTTGTTTATATATGGTGCTAAGAATTCAAACCCAGTGCCTCGTACATGCTGGGCAAGCTCTCCACTACTGAGCCACAACCCCAGCCTAATTTAATTTTTATTGACATAATTCACATATGTTCTTAATTTAACTTCTTTGTGGCAGTGCATTGCCACCTGCTATTTTTTTGTCTCATTAATAGCCAAATAACCTTTCAAGAAAATTAAGAAAAAATGAAACCCTACTTTAAAAAAAAAATGTTTCTACCCATTTAGTACTTGCAGTATCCAATGGTCCACAGGTCTGGTCTTCCTTGAGCCTGAAGAAACTCCTTCAATGCTTTGCATGCTGCAGATCAACTGATGATGATACGTTCTCACAAACTTCATTTACGTGAAACATTCTCAGGTTTGAAGTCTCCTTGCTAGATCTAGAATTCCAGAGCTACCAAATTTTGTTGCGTTTCTCCTTTTTTTTTTCCTCCCAGCACTTTAAAATTGCTTTGCTATCTTCTGACACACCTTCTTCAAATGAAAAACAGTGTCATCATTGCTACAAGTTGCCCTGCAGATTAAACATTTGGCCCTTGTGGTTTTTTGGGGGATTGGCTTATTTCATGTAGAATGATATTCTCCATTCATTTACCAGCAAATGCCATAATTTCATTCTTCTTGATAGCTGAGTAATATTTCATTGTGTATATATACCACATTTTCTTTATCCATTCATCTGTGGAAGGGCACCTAGGTTGGTTCCTTAGCTTGGCTATTGTGAATTGAGCTGCTGTAAACATTGATGTGGTTATGTCACTGTAGTATGCTGACTTTAAGTCCTCTGGAAATAAATGGAGGAGTGGAATAACAAGGTCTCATTGTGGTTTCATTCTAAATTTTCTAAGGAATCTCCATACTGCTTTCCATGATAGCTGCACCAATTTTCAGTCTCACCAGCAATGTATGAGTGAAACTTTTTCCCCCACATCCTCAGTTTTGGGTCATTTGTATTGATTTGTCTTCAACTATGTTGATGCTTTCTTATTTATAGCACTCCTGCTAATAAGTCCATTCATATAAATGTATTTTTAAATTCTAGAAGTTCCATTTTGTTAATTTTTAGGGTTTTCATAACTTCCCTGAAATGTTCCACCTCTTTATCTACTACATTGATCTTTCCTATAAATTCTTTTGTATCTTTAAAGTAGATTTTTTAAAAGGTTTCAATTCATTCATTTCAATAACTGGGTCGCACATGTGATTCTTATTCTATTGGCTTTCTTTCTTTTTGGGGGGAGAGGCAGTGCTGAGTATTGAACTCGGGGGCACCTGACCACTGAGCAACATCCCCAGCCCCTGCTTTTTTGTGTGTATTTTATTTAGAGACAGGGTCTCGTTGAGTTGCTTAGCACCTTGCCTTTGCTGAGGTTGGCTTCAAACTCACAATCCTCTTGCCTCAGCCTCCCAAGCCTCTGGGATACTTGACTTTCTTTCTTAACTTAAACTTGAAGCTTCTGTTTTGTTGTTTCTCTGCATGCATCATGAATTTTTTTATTGACTGTGAATTATTCTATGGAAAAGAATGATGAAGACAAAAGAATCTTTTAAAAATTATTTGGAGATGTAAATACTTTATTCCTCTTTGAGTGTGTGAGGGCCAGCCAGCCTCCGAAAGGTGAGCTGGAGGACATAGATTTTATTAGTTCAGCTTATCTTCAATGAGTCCACCCCTCAACCTCCACCATTACTACACCTTTTGGGAGAGGCTTGGTGAAAAGCCTCACCTTTGGATTCAGGTTAGGCAGGGCTTTAGAAACCAAGCCCTGTAGGAGTGTGCATGATCACTGTGATCTCTTCGACCTTCTGTCTACCCCCCATTAATGTTTTTTTTTTTTTTACAAAATTTTTAGCTGGTGTGGCAAGTCTTCATAAGTCAAATATGGCATGATCAGTTTTTGTGTTTGGGGTTCTTTCAGATTGCATTCCCCCCTGACCCTCCCCACCACTGGCTCCCTCTGTCTGGTGAGGCTCAGTTGAGTCCTCTTCACCCTGTCTAAGGTGGACCTGTTCCTCTGTGTGCTGCGAAGCCAGGAGGCTCCTACAGGTGTGGATGCTGCTATAGACTGTCACTCTCTCGTGGAAGGGTCCTTTCTCTCTGGACTCAGTTCACCAAAGCTTCTGTTCTCCATCACCCTTCACTTAGCCATAGGCTCATTTGGTTTATTTGGGATTTTTATTGTTGTCAGCATAAAGATATTTCACACATTTCTTTAGTTTCCTACTACCTCATGCTCACGTTGCTTCTAGACTATTTAGAAATTAAAACCACATTTAAAAAAAGAAAGAAGCAACCACAGAAAAAGAAGTGGGATTACAAAGGTATGAATGCAGTATTTGATTTGTTAAGTGAGTCAGAATTTTTTTTTTTAAAGGGAGGTTCAGAGAGATTTTAATGGAGAATTTAAGGTGCAAACTCAAATGGGCAAATAAATGAATAATTTACTAGAGATGGTAGGATAATACACTCTGTATAAGGAGAGTGCAAGCAAAATTATACAAAAACTCTATCCTACAGAGTGTATGGAAACACTGAATTATTCAAGCTTAGTTTTATCGAAGGTTGAGAAAAAAATACCAGGAAAATAAAACATCTGAAAATATTCATATATCCTATTTATCTCTTCTGTGAAGTCGCTAAAATGTTTTTCAAACCGTCAGATTTTTAGTGTTTTGAGTAACTCCAAAAGTAGGGATTGACCATCACAAACAAATAAATAAACAAACAACAAAAAAAATCAGATACCACCAAGGTTACCTAATCATTAGATATCACTTAGCATTGGTTCCAGAAGATGTAACTGGCACCTCAGTTTCGATTGGCATTAACCCCGTGATGGCTCATTTTGTGTGTCAACTTGACTGGAACACAGAATGGCCAGGTATTTGTCAAACATTATCCTGGGTGTTTCTGTGATGGTGTTTTTAGATGAAATGAATATTTAATTGGTAGACTGGTTAAAGCAGCTTATCGCCCCTCCCTAATGGTGGGTAGACCTCCTCTAAACAGTCAAAGGCCCGAATAGCACATCAGCAGCTTCCTCCTTCCCTGGATTCCTCCTGCCTGGTGGCCTCTCTACTAGGACAGCAGCTATTTCTGGACGACAGCCTCAGGCCTTTGGATTTGAATCGCGACATTGGTCTTCCAACTTTTGACTCCACTAATTCTATAAATCAATTTCTTATAATTCCTTATAATAACAAATCTCTTTGTAGACCCACAGAAACACCCACCTACACATCCCGTTGTTTCTGTGTCTCTGGAGCACTCTAATATGAACCTTGCAGGATTTCCAGTCAAGGGATCGAGGCAACAATACAGTCTCCAGGAGCTCTCTTGTATGAAAACATAGGGTTTAAAAATCACGGCCATTCCCATAATCCACGTTAAGAGTGAAGCACTCCACTCCTGCCAGCCGATGACCGTTTCTCAGACTTTTGACACTGTGGCTGGGTAAAAGGAAACGATGGCTTTGGCAGGGGGAGGGAAGGGCCTGGTTCCAGTGGTTCACCTTGACCATTTCCACCCTGAGGCCAGAGGGTTGGCTGTTGAAAATGTTCACTGTACTTGTCTTGGCGAATATTTTGTTTCCCCCCAATCAGATCTAGAGTCATAAATACCTGTATGTAGCTCAGCTCTTAAAAATAGCTCAACAGCATCCTGCAAACAGTACACACTTCCTGTTGAGCCAGATGGAGAAGTCTGTAGCACACCAGGCCCCGGTGGAGAGAGCCACAGCAGTCCCTGGAACCCAGTGGCCCGTGCCAGAGGAGCTGGCAGAGGTCTGCACATAAAATGCAGTCTAGACCTGGTCCGGCCTTTGGCTCTTCCAGGAAACTGAGCTCCCAATGAGGAATTTGGGCTTTTATTTTCCCTAGTGCGAAAATACTTAGAGATCATTCATATGATACAGGATGATTATGTGTAAAAATAATGTTTTTATTTTCTTTCTTGAAACGCCTAGCATGGCTTTTCTGGTTGGAATCGTCATACAACTGTATTATTCTAAGCACATTCATTCGACGTGCATCGGGCCTTGGGCACCCCTGGTGTGCCTACCCAGGTGCTCATCCGTCACCTCCAAGTTCGAAATGCTGACCACCTTCTTGCCATTGTCTTCCTCTGGCCTCCTTCTGGTCACTTCACTTGATCTCACTCATCTCCTCTTCTTTCCTCTGGTTTGATGATGTGTCCCTTTAGCCCTCTCTGGTCCAAAGGAGCTTGACATAATGTGGCAACTATTTCCTTTACATAATGATGGGTTTGGAAGGAAGAGGTGGGTCAACTTTCCTAATAGTCAGCAATTGGAAGGAGTTACCTCCACTAATGTCAGTTGGCACTTCTCCTCAATTATTTTATTTTAGTTTTTTAGAAAAGTATATGGCAATGGGGGAAGCTCTGTGCCTTTGCTAACTTCTTTTTAAGAGTAAATAAATTAAAAGGGGTTATTGATAAATTCCTCAGATTTTTTTTTTCTCCATTTTTTCTTGCCGTTTTCATGGGGAACACCTGCTTTTCTTGGTCATCTGTGAGAGAAAGCCCTGTTTCTCTTGATTTTTGAATGTGTGGCTAATCAGAAAATAGGAAAAGGAGAAAATATAATATAATCTAAGCAGGCATCTGACAAGTTTGCCTCAGGAAGCAACGTATGATGTGTCTTCCATGAATAAAGTACATTTTTCATGTACTCACCGAAACCCAAAAGCTGAGCAACTCAAGTGATGGTAGCTATAGAAAGTGTTTCCAAATTAATTGGTGGTGCACATTTTTGCCAAGATTTAGCAGTAGAGTCATGTTAGCACAGGGGTTGGCAAACGTTTACTCTAAAGGGCCAGATAGGAAATATTTTCTGCTCTTCTTGGCCATCTGACCTCTGTTGCCGATACTCCACTCTGCAGTCATAAAAGCAGGTACAGACGATGCCTAAATGGGGCGGGGGCTGTATGCTAATAGAACTTTATTTACACAAGCAAACAGCAGATCTGTTTTAGGCCCTTGTATTTTAGAGGAATTAAGTTTAAGCCAAAAAAAAAAAAATGAAAGCCATAAAATATCCTTTAGGAACATATTCCTAAATGAAATTCAAAAAGAAACAATATATATTGGAAATATTTTAAATGAATATTAAAAATGAAGCTTTAGGAGCTGGAGTTGTAGCTCAGTGGTAGAGCACTTGCCTAGCATGTGGGAGGCACTGGGTTTGATCCTCAACACCATATAAAATAAAGAGATAAATAAATAAATTGAAGATATTGTATCCATTTACAACTAAATATATATTATATATATATATATATATAGCTTTGGAGTCTCTAGCACATAGGACTTGTACATCTGCACATGAATATGCATCCCAAGAGAATTCTTTGCACAAACTTGATTGCTCATCAATTACTTTGTAGTAAATGTTTGGATGCATTGGTTACCCTTCTTGATTCTGTGGTGAATGGAAAGCTGCTGTTTAGGGTCTCAGCAAGAATCAACACAGGTGATGCTGTGGGAATGCTCAAAGTTCCAGCCTCTGGCCCAGAAGCACATTGGTGCCATCAGACCTGGCCCCCTCCTCCATCGTTCTTCAATAGCAAACAAATTGATTTCAAATCAGCAGTTAACAGAGTAGATTCTCCGATTGTTCATTTAGTTAGAGATAGAAAACAAAGATGGATGAGTAGGCTCAGCACCTCTGAAGATGGTCTGCTCACTGGTTTCAGAGGGAAACTCTTAAGAGAATGTGAATGGAATGTTGGAATCAGAGTAAAAATGATAGGAATCCCTTATAGGTGACAGTTGCATTTCACACTTTGTCTTAATCCTGATGCCATCTAGCAGTATGTACCATTTATGCTGCTTTATTGGTGAGGAAAATGAAAGTCAGAGAACCTTATGGGTTTGTCAATTTATGCCATTGATAATACCAGAGTTGAGAACATATATGGAGAACCGTCTTGACCCTCCCTCAGGACATCCCTGTCAACACTTGCTCCCCATTATAAAAAAGCCCATTACACTGCCCCCTCCCCACCCCAAAGATTCTGATGGATTTTGCCCTGGGTAGGACTCAGCACTTACATGCCTTAGATATTTCTATTATGTCATGATGCTTCAAGATTGAGAGGTACTGATCTTCCTCTGAGTTTGTTATTGGGCTGGGAATGCAGCTCAGAGGTAGAACACCACCTAGGATATACAAGGCACTGGCTCCAATCCCCAGAGCCTCAAAAAAAAAAAATACTAGTTTGTTATTGAAAACATCATGTTTTCTTCTTGTAAATGATCCTCTCTCCTTGTAAGTGTCAATATTATTAACTACAATATCTATAAACATCTCAAATGCTACATTGAGAGCCAGCCAAATACGAGGATATTTAAAAACCTTGTCTTGACGTCAAGCATCGAAGATCAAATACACTAACTTTGTGGTTGCTAGTAAGCGTTCCCAGTGTTTGTCTAGCTCCAAAAAAAAAAAAAAAAAAAAATCCTCGTATTTGTTTTTTTGGCATTGAAAACCCGTCAGTTCCACAAACCACGTTTGCTGCTGATCAAAGGCAATTCTAGGTCACTGGCTGAGTGGGACTGGCCCAGCTAGCAAGCCTAATCTGATGGTGGCATCCATTCTGAAGAAGGTGGACTCAAAGTTAAGCAATGGTAGGTGAATTAATGTGGCTGAGCTCAATCAGGTGGCTGGCCCTTGGTCGACTTCTGTTCTTCTCCTGTAGTCTGCAGACTCTTAGAAGGCATGGGATCTGGAAGAAAAACCTGAGGTTCTAGAAAAGATGAATAGACTGGGCACCCTCACAGCACGACATAACTTCACCTGCAGGCAAAGTTCCCAAGACACAGCTGTGGGGGAAGTGGTATTCCACTTGGACCTAGATTGTGCTTGGTTTGGTTTTCCTTTTATATGGCCTGGGGCTCTTTATTCAATCTATTCAAGCCTATATTCTTGTCATTAAGCCACAGACTATAAGCTTTGGTTTAGAAAGCTGTGGAGTACTGTAGGATGTTACTTCAGTAAGGGATGGTTACTTATGATTGTTCCTATCAGGGTTTTTATGGAGTGAGCTGCTTATGTAACAGTTATTTACTGCCTTAGCCGTTGCATTCAAAGAACTTATTTTTATTAATCATAATGCCATGATACCACAATTTTGTACATATTTTTGTCCATAAAGGCATAAAGGTCTTGAGTAGTAAAAACTAAAATGACGATATTTAGAGCAAATACTGCACTCTGTCACGTTTTCTTGGATTGATCTAAGAATTTCTGTGTTAAAAGGATCTTATTTTAATTCTGCTGGAAGAATTTACACTTTGTCAATTCTAGTTTCTTATGGTATCCTTTTCCAAGTTTGTGGGGAAAGTATCTTTGTTCTATTTTGACTGGCATTTTAACCTATAATTTATTTATTAT
The DNA here is from genome assembly GCF_052094955.1 of Ictidomys tridecemlineatus. NCBI lineage: Eukaryota > Metazoa > Chordata > Mammalia > Rodentia > Sciuridae > Ictidomys > Ictidomys tridecemlineatus. The sequence continues at coordinate 10,289,359 of NC_135479.1, read as the reverse complement.
TATGTGTAACAAAAATGTAGCTAATATTAATAGTAGTTTCATGTTATTGAAGACTTCCAGGAAATTTAATGATGGTGCATAAACCCCATATTACTGGTTGGAGTTCTTTATTTTATACAAGTCTATATTTGAGTGGAATGACATATTCCAGGTCCCTATTAAGGATGAAACTAGAAAAATCAAGGTGACTGAAGATCCTCTCCAGGTTTTACATTTGTTTCTATTGAAGATAATTAGACCGATTTATTCTGAGTGATTCTGAATGGTCAGTGGTGTTTCATAAGTTATGAGTTACTAGTTTTTTAAAACATCTTTATTGAGGTACAATTGATAGACAAAGAAGACTTGCACATTTAATATGTACAAATTAGGAAGTTTGGATATGTTTGAATGCCCATGATATCCTCAAGGTACATTCATCATCTCTCAAAGTTTTCTTGCTATCTCTCCTGTGTTTTCTTGTGGGTATAGTAAGAATACCCACCATGAGATCTACCCCTAATTTTTTTTTTTTTGGTACCAGGGATTGAACCCAGGGGCACTTAACCACTAAGCCACATCCCCAGTTACCCCAAAGAACATGCTACAGGTAGACCTTTTTTATTTTTTATATGGATACAGGGTCTCACTAAGTTGTTGAGGCTGGTTTTGAACTCACGATCCTCCAGATTGACTGGGATTCCACACATGCACCACTGTGACTGGCCCCGAGATTTGCCGTCCTCTTCACACATTTCTAATTGCACAGTACCATATTGTTATCTACAGGCACATTGTCGTACCACAGATCTTTATATCTATTTAATAATCTTTATATCCATTTAATAATGACTTCCTGTTTCCCCTTGTCCCAAATCCTGGTGACCGTTTTTCTGCTTTCTTCTTCTTTGTGTCTGGGAATTTTTGATAAAGGAAATCTTACCATTTTCAACAACATGGATGGAATTGGAGATACTGTGCCAAGTGAAATGAGCCAGTCACAGTAAGACGAACCCTGCACGATTCCCCTGACAGCACTTTTATAGGAGGTCACTAAAAGAGTAGCCCAGAGTTTCTCAATCTGGATTTAACTGATGGCTCAGGTAGACTAATTCTTTGTGTGTGTCAAGTGGGACCATTTTTATAGGGTAGTTAGCAGTGTTCCTTGTCATTTCCCCTTTAAGATGGCTACAGTGTCCCTTCCTAGCTATGGGAACCCCACGACTCCAGACTATACCTTGGGAGGGAATAGAGCTCTCCACTGAGAACCACTGTATAAAGGGAGTGCATGTCAATCCCTGGGGAAGATACCCTTGCCTGCTCTTCATGTCTGCTCACACCTGGGCTGTGCAGTCCTCGTCCTGTGTGAATTCATAATCAGAGGTGAGAAAGGGCAGTGTGTTGCCAGGAGGCAACCGTTCTGGGAGGGCACCCTTGTCTGTACTGCAAGTAGCCTTCACAGTTCATCCACTACATCATGGACCTCGACCTTTCCCTGTGATTGGTGGAGGAATGCTGTACATTGAGCTCAGCTCAGATGCATGCATGTGCCATGAAGTGGGGGGGGGGGTGCTACATCGTTCCTGTTCATCATTTCCCATCCCTAGGAGAGTGCTCATTTAGTACTTAGTGAATATTTATTTTTGAATGGATTAAGCAGATCCATTCTAAGGAAGACATGTGGGCCAGGAGATCAGAGGAATTTCCTGCTCAGCTACCAACTCATCGAATGAATCTCTTCATCTCTCTGAATGCCTTGATCTGAGCAATGGATAGATGTCAGGGGACCTGGAGACGTTCTCACAGCTGTGAAACCCCATGGTGTCTGGCAAAGTCACAGACACTGTTGATATTTAATTGTTGCTATTTCAAACCTTGAGTAACTTGGGCTATGAGTGTTTGTTTTCATGTAGGGCAAGCTGGTCTCCCTATTAGGGTCTGTTTCACTAATGATGATGTGAAATTTGGGCTACAGTTACCCCAAAGAACATGCTACAGGTAGACAATGAATGAAGAACAGTTAAAAGCCATCTGCTGATCTTCCATTGTTTGTTAGATATTTCATTCTCCCATAAGTGTAAAACACTGAACATCTCATTAGAGACTTTTTGATTGACTATTGAATGGTTAAGAATCAGGAAAAAAAAAACAACCATATACCAAACTAAATAAAAAGTCTATTTATATATGGATTAAAATCAAAATGATTTCTTTGCAGGTATTTTGGAGTTAGAGAATAAATACATTTTCAATACACCTTTTAGGATATATCTTGTAGCAGAAAGATTGGTTCCAAAGGGTGTTATTTGGCTAACCCATGAACTATTGGTTCATAAAAATTTTAGAGAGTCATAATCTCATAATAAGAATGTTCAGGAGAATAATTAATACTAGAAATTCATCTCTCACCCAGACTGGATGCCAGAGAAACTACTTCCCACAGGAAGCCTAATTACCACCCACATAAACTAGTCAGTAAAAGTGACCACAGCTTTACACCACTGAAACTTGGAAAGGTAGAATGCAAGCAGATTGCAAAAAAGCTGCCCATAATCCCAGAGCAAATCCAGATGTGAAACCAACATGCTTCAAGTTGCCTACCCAAGCTGACTCCGCCAGGGCTCTGTAGATAATGTGAGACGTAATTTATGGTTTAGGCAGATTTGTTTGGCAAAGCTGAGAGTTTTCTGTGGGAAGTCAGAGAAGGCAGAGGTCCTTGAAAGTTATCACGGATTTTAAATTAGAAAAAGTCTGGCTGATGACAGGTACAGAAGATGTGGGTTATTCACACAGGCAGCTACGAGCGTGTGAATGGGCATGATGGCCAGAAATATCTCTCTGTGCTACAGAACGGGGTCAGGTGTACAGCAGTCTTGGAGAACCAAGTGGTGGGGAATAAAGGGGACGGGTCAGCAGGGAATGCATAGCATTCTGATGCTGTTAAGCATAAGGGACATAAAAGGTCAGAGCTCAGCAGGAGTTGTGAGGTAGTACCAGGTTGGGGGTTGAAATATGCAGGGCTTCTCTTGGTGGTGCTTGGCTCTGGAGTGTCAGTTACAAATTGAGATAATGGTAAAAATCATCAAAAACAAATCACAGAGTTTCAGAAACTTCTGGATGCTTGAGAGATGGAGAAGGAAGATGATTCTAGACTGGGAGACCAGAAAGGGCACTTCTACTAGGCTCTGGCACTTTGGGACAAATGGAGGCGGGAGGGGTCAGGAAAAACCTGAGAATTGAAGAGATCAGATTGGGAATGACGTCATCTGGTAAGCAGGATGACCACCCTAGAAATATTTATGGGGCTGCAGAAGTTGCTCAATGGGACAATAATGCAAATCTTCTGGTTTTACTTTTAGAACCATGGTTGGTTCTATAATGATAAAGACAGAATGAGAAATATCTTTGTTCTTGAGAAGTATATTTAATATGGAGAAAGAGGCAGAAGTATAGCTATGAAGATGTTAAGGAATTCAGAGAAAGCTTGATGAGCAACATAGAACAACTAATGAAGGTGTATTAGAGGAAATGACACCTACCCTGAGCCTGGAGGGAGAATGAATGAAGGTGAAGGAGCACGAAAGTATTTCAATTAAGTGACGTAAGCAAAGGCAGGGGTTTGTAAGGCCAACGTATTTGGGAAGGGTTGTGTACTGAGGAACAGGAAGGAATAAATTTGCTTGGTATTTAGAATTTAAATTCAAGCCAAGAAATAGCAGAGACATGAGGGGAATCTAGGCAGAGGGTCTACCTAGAAAGCCATGGGTATATTTCATGCCAAGAAGTTCGGATTTTACGCTTTTATAAGTTACACAGAAAGGTTCTCACTAGAGTCATCCTTTAGATGTGACCTCTGAAGAGTGTGGGAGACAATTTTGAGGTTGACAAGGTCAGAGGCAAATAAATCAATCTGGCTGGTGGTTGTCCAATGTAAGCTTGGGGTAAAAGCACGGAATAAAGACGAAAATTAGATAAGTACTCAGGAGGTGGAAAAACCAGGCCCATGATTCACGGAACGTGGGCGTTGAGGGGACAAGGCTGACTTCACAACAGCTCTCCGGTTTCCGGATCAAGGAAGCTTAGTTTTCTTGACTGAAAAAAAATAGAGGGAGAAAACTGACCCACAGGATAAGAAAGATAATAACTTATATTCTTATAAAATCATCAAAACATGTATCAGGTAGTTGGATATAAAGTGAAAAACCCAATGGAATGTTCAAATATGAAAAGCAGATATTAAGTCATGAGAAAGAAGTGGTTGTCTTTTGGAATAAAATATTTGTGATTGTTTTCCCCCCACATCTTAGTTTTTTTTTAGTGGAGAGGAGAACCAAACCTCTAACAATTCTGCTCAGATGGAACTGAATCAGCTGAAGTGAAAAGATGAGCAGCTGAATGCTTGTTCTGCTTGCTTGAGCCAACAGTAGGTTCGAGATTGGAACATCATAATTATCGAATAATTATGCACAAGCAAATGTAGATAAGCAATTGCAATTTAATGATTATAGATTTCCTTACAATATGGGTTAACAAAGGGTTTTGTGTGTTGTCGGGAGTGGTGAATGAATTATGGGTCTTGAACTGCCCGCAGACAGAGGCAATACCTCTCTTAGGAATTTCTCCATGCAAAGGCACCAATCAAAGATTGCCCAGTTGCTATGGTGACTCCCTGTTCAATGGGAACTTTGTGCCAGCCACAGAATATATCAGTTCATGATCTAAGGTTCAAATACCAGCCACTCAGGGGTAGAGAATTATGGGTGCAACCTGATAACTATAAAAATTGGGCTGTTCGTACCTTTGACCTCAGTTCTGTTTGTTTTAAAGTAATTTTCCATAATAAACCCCTTTGATGTGAAAACTTATATAATAAACATGCTGAGCTTGCTCATGGTCAGTCTTCTTCCATCAGAAGTTGACTGAACCAACAGGTACTGGCCTGTTCTCTTTTTTGTGTGTCTGTTCATCTTTTCTCAAAGCCTTCACCTCCTAGTCTGGGAACCTGAATAAATGGCCTTGCAGGATGCAGCCATGTGTTACTATGAGTAAAATCAGAAATTATTCCATATCCCATGGAGATCTGCAAATGATGCATAGTAATGATTTGGAAGAAAATGGACTTCTTATCGACACTGAGGGTGCTTAAGAATAAGTTGTGGGGCTACAATAAAGTTCAGTGGTAAAGCACTTGACTCACATGTGTAAGGCCCTGGGTTCCATATCCAGCACCACACACACACACACACACACACACACACACACACACACACATGCATACAGCCACACATACATACACAAACACACACAAATATCATATAATTACTGGGCATGGATATTATAATGGAAACTTCTACTAAACAGAGTAGGTGATTCTATGGACCAATAAATAAGAACATTACATATTCCAGAAAAAGTTTCAGAAAACAGTTTTGATTCATATACTTTTCCTCTTATTTATTTATTTGGTCCTGGGAATTAAACCCAGAGTTGCTTTACCACTGTGTCACATTCCCAGTCCTTTTTATTTTTTTATTTTTAGACAGGGTCTCACTAAGTCGTTTAGGGTCTCACTAAGTTGCGGAGTCTGGCCTCAAACTTGTGATCTTCCTGCCTCAGACTCCAGAGTCATTGGGATTACAAGAGTGCCACCATCCTTGGCTTTTGATTCATTGACTCTCTATACAATATAAAACAAGTTACACAATTAAGTCACATTTTTTTAAATGCTTTATATGTATTGAATCAGCACATACTTAAGAAGTTCTTACCATAGCTTTCAAGATCACTTCCAACCATTAAGACCTGCTGCTGTGTCTTTGTAACTAAAATAGTGTTAGGCACTTGGCTGGACACAGTGTAGATGTGTTTAATAGATGCATGGATAATAGTGACACCATGTCATTCAGCTTAGGCTCGATTTTTTTTTTCCTCATGAAGAGGTGTTAAAATGAAAGTTGAGGAACAGTAAAAATAATGCTAATTATCCCATTCACTGAAGTCATTTCAAGTACACTTAGAGAATACTTCCAAGAAAGAGTTCTGGCAACAGCTCTGTAAGTACCAATTCTGCAGCTAGAGAACGTCTATAGCCTAGTGATGGGGAATGTCAACATTCTTGGCTAAAAATATGTGTGTTTAAATGAGATCTTAATGATTTTTTTTTTTTAAAGTGGCACTGATAGTTTGATGTAGGCTTCCTGCTCTCCGTTCAGGTTGAAGTTATATGTTCACTTTGATATGACTCAAATGTAAGCTCCAGGAGGACAGGGATCTTTTGTTTATTGCCTGTGATTAATACCAGATGTGCCTGGAAGTGATAGATTCATTTTCATTGAATTCACCAGTAATCTTAGTCCTATTAAAACGGATGATTTCTAAGTCCTCTATAAAGTAAGAAAAATCTGTGATATGAACTGTCAGGGTCTCAAGACAAAGTTATGACCTTCTTATTAACTAGGGGCTTACAAACTTAGTTGTAAGGAAGGTCCTAAGAACACTAGCAAAAACACCTTCTCTGACTTTTGATTACCACTCGGAAATGAACTGGAGAGAACATCCTCCCTACTTTAAAATAATGACAAAACTTGCTGAACAATCTGATCTTGTGATTCTTCTTAAACTCTTCTGAAATTATACAGCCACGTGCTATTCCAGGATCTCGATACAGACAGGTGCCCGTGGAGAGAAAGAGATTCAGGTACTTGCTTACATAGGTAAGAAGGGTTTATCCGGAGCTGTCCACACCCTGGCGTGGCAGGTGTGGGCTGGAAATGGAAGGTCCTGGAGCTGCCTCTGTGGGGGAAGTGGGCACACACTAGCAGGCTCTTCTCCATGGACTTCACAGGATACTCCCAAAACAGGGTGGTGAAAATGAGACACTATGCTTCATTGTTTAGGACTCTGGATGGGGAGACTACGGTGACCACTGTGAGAAGGGTATGAAGCTCTCCTTATACCCATGCAACAAGAGTCTTATTTCAGGGTAAGAAAACAAGACAGGAAGTCCTCCAGAATTTGGTCACTAGTTAATTGCCATTGCAGTTGGGGGAAGGGAACTAAACAAAACAAAACAAACAAAAAAAAATAGTGCACACACACACACACACACACACACACAGACACATACACACCCACATACCCACACATACCCAACTATGTTTGGTGAAAGGACAGGAATTTAAATTGGGAACAAGAGTTGTGGGTGGGACAGGAGCTCTGAGAAGGTCACATTCCCAAGACCCAGGGACATAGCACCTGCCTAAGTCTGAAACTAATTCAAAATAATAAGAATGGCTCCTCCTACCCCGTGAGGCTAAAATACATTGAATCAGAAGTACAGTGGAATATAGCAAGAGAGGCACAAGAATGAGTGAAGAGATACTTACTGAAACCTGGTGCAAAAGGAAGACTCAAAGCTGAGGGTGGAACAGAAATTGAGGAAGAAAAAAACAAAAAGAACTCTGCCAGACTAGCCACCGCCAAAAATGCAAGGTAGGGCTGGAGACGGCTGATGCTCATGATTCACTGAGGGGAGCCATAGCAACCTCGAAGCCCAAAGCCACTCAGCTCCTTTCCTAGACTGACTCCAGTGTCACACTCAAGGCCCAGGAGAAGATAGACAAGTCCTTTCCAAGCATAACAAATTATTTACCCCCTACACAAAATGTGTGGCTTTAAAGAAAAATTACTAAGGCATATTTTAAAAAAGCAAAACAAAACCCTACATAACACCCTGCCAAGAGACAGCACCATTAACAGAACCAGACTCAGATATGATGCAGATGTTGGAACTAATCGATACAATCTAATGTAACTACGGTTAATAGAAGAGGAAGACGAATGCAAGTTTAGATGGATGATCTCCGAATAGAGATAGAAACTGTAAGAAAGAAGCAAATTGAAATACCAGAAACACAAAACAGTGAGAGGGATGAGGTCTTTCTTGTTTGTTAATTCTGTGGAGCTCTGATAACAAAACATCACAAACCTAATGGCTTAAAACAGTTAGAATGTGCCCTTTTACTGTTCTGAGGCCAGGATTCTAAACCAGCATTGTCAGCAGGGTTGGTTCTTTCTTGATAACTCAGGGAAGAGCTGCTTTTGCCTCTCTTTCAGCCTCTGATGGCTGCTATCAGCCTTGGTGTTCTTTGACTTGTAGACGTATCACTCCAGTCTCTGCCTCTGTACTCCCAGGACCTCTTGCACCTATGCTGGTCAGTTGTCTTCAGAGCCTGCTGTCCTTGGCTTGTGGAAGCTTACCTCCAATCTCTGCCTCTGTGTCACCTGACGATCTTCTCAGGTTTCTTCTGGGCCTCCACTTGACACTTCCCTTTATTTTCCTGTTTCTTCTTCTCTTCTTATAAGTCTACAGGTCATCCTAGATTAAAGCCCCAATACTTTAGCGTGACTTCATTTGACCTAATTACATATGTGACAACACTTTTTCCAAATAAAACCATATTTTATATTCCAAAGTTGTGGGAAGGACATGACTTTGAAGGAAGGAAGAACTCTTCTACCCAATATAGATGAATTTACCCTGGGACTCAACACTCTAACAGAAATAATGAATGGAGCTAAGGACAGTCGACAGAACTTTCCAAAAACTGAGATCACAAAAGACAGATGGGACACGAATCCATGCATATATGAATTTTAAAAATCCAGAATGCAACATGAAAGATTTATGTAACAATGTCCAATGATAAAACATACACATCACTGAAATCCCAAAAGAAAAGGCAAAAAAAAAAATGGGGAAAGAAACATAGGAAGAGATAACAGCTACGGATTTTGCAAAATATAGGTGAAAAACACCGAAATGTATGTCCAAGAGACTTGGAGTGCACCAAGCAGAATAAATTTTTACAGAGAGGGAGAGATGCACACATCCCTAGCCATATCATATTCAAACTACAAAAAAAAAAACCACCTAAATATGAAGGCATTTGGAGAAAAATGAGACTTTACAGAAATAGAGATATAATTATTAATATAGACTTCTCATCAGAAACCAGGAAAGTTAGAAGACGATGGAGTGGCATCTTTGAAGTTTTGACAGGCAACAAATAAACAAACCCATCAACCCAGAATTCTTTACCCACAACACGTGTCTTTCTAATTTTAGGAGAAATAAATATTTCTCAAAAATAATGAGAGAGTTAGTTATCAGGAGACCTGTGCTATGGATGATGCTAACGGATGTTCCATAGGCAGGAGGAACATGGCTCCCAAGAGAAACGCTGAAGTGAAGAGAAGTGAACCAGAAATGAGTGAAGGCATGCATGAGATTCAGTGTCTGTTTCTTTTATTTAGTATAAGAGATAACCACTGTCTAAAGAAAACAGTGCAAATGTGTTTTGGATTTCAGCATATAAAACACACGTCAACCAGAAAACAACAGATGGGAGGGATGAATTAGGAATACTTAGTTGGAAGACAACTAAGCTGTCCTGAAGCATAATTCACATTGCTTGAAGGTAGATGCATATTGTGCACTCCAAATGTAAAAGGAAAAGTGTTTGACAAAATTTGGCATTTGTCTCTGATCAGGAAAAATAAGCAAACAAAAAACAACCTCTCAGCAAATCAGACCTAATAGGGAACTTCCTTAAACCAACTCAGAGCACTTAGGAAAACCTATAGGTAAGAACTGTGCTTCATAGAAAAGCTGAACTGTACAATATAAATAATTTATTTACACTATAAATAAATGGTGAAATAAATTTAACGTTACAAAAAAGAAAGTCCAAATCTTTAGTTCAGTTCATAACACCAGTATAATTGGGATTTCAAATGCCCTTGATTCTTCCTTCACGTTCAGGGCTGTTCAAACATGTACTGAAAGTCTGAATATCTTCCAGGCTACCTCTAGGCAAACCCTTCCTGGCCAGGGCCAGTTTTCTGGGTGTGTGATCTGTCCAGTCTCACGAGGCTCCACACTTTGAAACTCTGTGCTTGATTTATCTATTGCTCTGTTGTTGATGCCTTGAATTCTTAGTCCTTTTTTTAAACAAAGGGATCCTCATTTTTATTGTGCTCTTGACCCTGTAAATTATTGAGCCCATCCTAGTCCACACATTGAACTGCACATTGAACGAGCAGTTCCCAGGATTAATGTGTTGCAACTCCTGCTTGATTTGAATCATTGCACATCAACTTTAATTCCCTGCCATGAATCTGGGCAAAGAACACTATTTCATGTTTTCTGTTTCTAGGGCATAAAGAAGCATCAACTCGTCCTGCCATTCTCTTCAACCTGAATGACCCCCACCTTTTCTCAATTCTTTAGTTCAGAGCAGCTGCCTCATCTCTAAAAAAGCTGGTAGCAGTTCCCTGGAGTCACTGGGAGAAAATTTGAGGAAGAGAGTTTTTAGACTTATTCAAAATTATTCACCTTTTCTGATTTTTATTAGAAGACATACCAGAAAGTGAACCTCAATCTTAGCTGTACATTGGAATTACTTGGCAACTTTTAAAAAATTAATTCCAGGAGCAGAGCTATTGAATTGGAATTTCTGGAAACATTGTTTGATTACCAGTCCTTTACATTTAACTTTTCTAAATTGTTGTAATGCGCAACCAGGACTGAGAATTGTTATCTTAGATCTAGCTTCACATGTCAATGTTCTCATGACTCAGATCTCTGCTCTGATCATTATATGTTTTTTTTTTTTTTGGTGTGTGTGTGTGTAGGGAGTATTGTTAAGATTTATGCTTTCCATTAAGGCATATAAAACCATTTTGCAGATGCATCCATTTCAGACTGTGCAGCTCCTATGGTCCTGAAGCCAAGCTAAACATAAAGGAATTTGTATAATGTGTTCATAGGTAATGGTGTCTTTTAGGGTTAGACACTGTGACCCTTTCATAGTTACTATGAAACGCAAGCATAGTTAAACAGTGGAGACAATACCAGTTAATCAGTTACCTTCTGTTCCTCAATTGAAAAGTAATTTGGTTAGTCAATTGGGGAAGTTACTTTATATTTACTTTTTTTTCCTCTTCAGAAAAAAAACCTTCATTTTTAGAATTTTCATTAAAATTGCTGATAATGATTGAAGGAACTAGAGAATTCTAATCTATAGTCATATATAGTTAATGTGTGTGTGTGTGTGTGTGTATATATATATATATATATATATATATATATATATATATGTATATAAGTCCACTCATTTATCCATCCCTATCCATCCTTCCATCCATCCATCTATATATTTATATGTCCATTTTAAAAAGTATCTGCTAGTATTCATTACAGAGTCATTATAAGCTAAATTAGCAGAAATATCATAATAAAGAATTACAAAAGAATATCTGCTTAAAACACTGATCAGAGTTCAAATATTATCCTTATAAACTTCCCTGGCTAATATGTTATTAGAAAAAAAAAACTCCTCTTTAAACTGACTAAGTAAGTTGGCAGCCATCATACTAGTGAATGACTATTAGAAACATATTGCTTGAATTTAATAGTTACATCAGAAATATATTTGTTGAGAACCAGCTGCATTCCTGGCAATGAGCAGGCAAAGGAAGTTAGAGTCTGCCCCGACCTCCCTCAACTAAATCTCCTTATTGCAACTGAAGTCATTACCTACCTACAGTTAATAGAGATGCCAACCAATATATCTTCTTTCCAAGGGTAGGAAAACTAGAGGTTACTTGTGTTTTATTTGCTGTATTTGAAAGAATACAGGGACACTTATTGTTTACCAACTCACTTTTCTTTAGTTTTCTTGTAAGAAGCACAAAGAAATGAAATGAACTTTGACAGTGAGTAGCCAGAATTTACAGCCCAGCCATCCTATTCAGTATTTCAGAGCCTGTACGTAAACTTTCTGATCTTTGTTCTTCTTTTCAATTAATGGTTTAATCTTCCAGGATTATTATAAGGATTGGATTAAACTAGATAGCACACGTAGGGATCCCAGCACAATGCCTGAGTCATAATCACTTCTTCGTATACATTAATTCATCAAGCCTCACTCCTCAGGGAGTATCCTTAGTTTATTATGCAAAAGTACATAAGTGTGGATGAACAAGGATTGCAAATTTAAGTATTTATCCTGGAATCTTGAGAGAGTTTGAACCGTGAAATTCAAAACCAAACCCTGCAAATGGAGAACTAACATCACATTGAGAGAGAGAGGCAGTGAGGAATATGTGGCAAACTAAATGTGCTAAAACAAATTTAAATTTATACCACTTAAAATAAATGTCTTTTTAGGAGATGACTATTATGGTATATTTAAAGAATGGATTCTCTATTTTACATTTATGAACTTTAACAGTTTGCAAATGTGTCATAACCATCATCTAATGGAATCCTCATAGTACCCTAAGTCATATACTCTTTAGATTTATCAGTATCAGAAGATTTTAAAGTGGCATTTGATTGCTGAGTGTCCTCACAAAGGAGTGCTGCATTTTTAGACAGGGCTGAGACTTTCATTGATTGAGCAGTTTTCTAACCCTGTAAACCAGAGAAAGCTGAGAGGAACACAAATGATTCTCCAGAGCTAAGATACAAATGGATTTTGTCTGGTGGTTTTACAACCGATGTCTACACTGCAGAATAGGTGAGTTGAACATTGCATTCTGTTCCTACTGGATTTTGATCTATTTTGCATCTATTAGCAAATTTATTTCAGCACTTATCATTGCTAGTTCCTTGTATCTGTGTATAGATTTTCTTTTGATTTGGTCTTAAAATTTTATAGATTTACTCATAGATTGTGAGTTTAAAAATTGACTTACATGTTTATTGTATATTTTATCAAAATCATAATCTTACCCTTTCTAAAAGTATAACAGATTTGAATTTAGGTCTTCTGTGTCTAATGTCAGGGTGAGTAAACTATGGAAATTCAAAATAACTAAATAAATCTTGCCTCTGAAAAGTGTAAGTTTCAAAAATCACCCAAGAACTATTGCAGTAGGACTAAATTTCATTTTGCCAACAAAAAGTATTTTTACATCCCCTCCAACAGAGATTTAAAAGGAGAAAAAAAAAGATTTTTATACACAGATGGCAAAATTGTTTGACTATCCATAAGAATCTACAGGCAATGAATTTTCAGTAATAATTCACTTTAAAAGGTCTTTGGATACAATAAACAGAACAAAAAGATACGATTTAAAACTGAATCAAAACAAAATATCATTAGATTAAATCTAATGAGATATGCAGAACATATGCATACAAAAACTGCAAGGCATTAGTGAGAGAAATTAAGAATAAATGTATTATATGTATATTTGGAAGATTCAATAGTTTACTGATTATATTTTGCCCGTAAATGATCAAAACATTAAATAGAGTCACTAGAAATGCTTTCTAGAAGCTGGCAAGCTGATTCCAAAGTTTATTTGGGAAGGCAAAGAACAAAATTCCCAAGTAAACCTCATGGAAGAGAAAACAAGTTGGGGGACACATAGTTCCAGATGTTAAGACATAAGATGTTGCACTATTTATGAAATTGTGACATTGACATCAAGTAGACAAACAGAACAAAATAGTGAATCTATAAAAAGAACACACACATGTGGTTGTTTGACTTATTACAAAGGGGAGGCTTCTGTAGAGTGCAGAAAGTGTAGCTTTGTCAATACTGAGGGCTAGGTCAATTTGATATATCTTTTTCTTTTCTTTTTTTTTTTTTTTTTTTTTTTGGTACTCCGTATTGAACTCAGGAGCACTCAACCACTGAGTCACATCCCCAACCCTATTTAAATTAATAATCAATGCATTCCAAATAAATCATTAAGAGAACAAAAGGACAAAAAGTCAATAGAAAAAAATGGGCAAAAGGTATGAATGATAAGTTTCAAAGGAGTATATCCAAATGGTTATGAAATGTGAGACAATCATATTTGCAAGCCAGCAATTCCATTTGTCTAAGTTGAGGCTGATTTTGAGCTCATTATCCTTCGGCAGCCTGCAGAGCCGCTGGGATTACAGGCATGCACCACTATGCCTAGCTCAATTTGGTATTTCTATCAAGATAAATACACCTTTCCTCTGCCTGTTGTTAACTCCTCAAAAGTTCACCCCCCAAAAAAAATTTTGATTGAGCAACTGTGTTTGATAAAAATCAGAGTGTGATATTTGGGGCTTGGGATTTAGGCCTAAGAGGTTACAGTCAAATTTTTAAGGCTGGAAACTTATAAGATTATGGAATATTGGTTCTGTACAGTTTAGGATTGATTGGTAGACACAGAAGTAAAGTGAATCCAGACAAGTAAATTGATTTTTGATATCTGAGCCACTCTTTTTTAGATTGAGGATTTTCCTAATGAGAGAGAAACCTTACTATCAATAAGCAAAAATATTTGCTTGGAGAAATAGATTTGCAGAAATTTCCTGGAGTAAATCCTTATTTTGTGTCACAAGTGGCCTGGGTTCTATATTCAGCTAATTAATTATGCAGATGCTGTTATCCCTTCTTGAACCTCTTACCACACACCATACACAAAGTCAATTGTAGATGTCAAGTAGCTCTAAATGCAAAAAAAGAAAATACCTAAATAAAAATAGAAATAAAGTTTCTATAAGAAGACACAGGGAAATATTTTTGTGACCTCCAAATGGGCAAAGATTTCTCAAATTGGACCCTCAAAATTACCTGTCAGAGGGGACGTTGTGATTTAGATATAAGGAGTTCCCAAAAACCTTATGTGTGAGACAAAAAAGAAAAAAAAAAGAACATTCAGAGGTGAAATGATTGGGTTCTGAGAGCTTTAACCTAATCTGGTGTTAATCCTCTGATGGGGATTAACTGGGTGGTGATGGAACAGGCAATTTGGTTGTGACCGGAGGAGGTGGGTCACAGAGGACGTGCCTGTGGGGTATACATTTTATCCCTGGTGAGCTGAGCTTAGACTTTCTCTGCTCTCTGATCGCCATGTCCTGAGCTGCTGTCTTCTGCCATACTCTTCCACCAGGATGTCCTACCCCATCTCCAGCCCAGAGCAATGGAGTTGGCCATCTATGGACTGAGACCTCTGAAACTGTGAGCCCCCAAATGAACCTGTTCCCCTGCACATTTTCCTGGCCAGGTCTATAGGTTACCACGATGAAAAAGCTGATTAAAATAAGGGAGTGGGAAGTGGATAAATGAAACTGTTTTAAATTAATAATCAATTCATGCCAAATAAATCACTAAGAGAACCAAAGGACAAAAAGTCAATAGGAAAAAAAAAATGGGCCAAAGGTATGAATGATAAGTTTCAAAGGAGTATATCCAAATAGTTATGAAACGTGAGACAATCATATTTGCAAGCCAGCAATTCCATTTCTCTAAGTAGATGCCACAAACTTGTGTGTGCACATGTTCACAAAGAACATGATAATAGTGTTTACTGATAGAAGAGGGTATAAATAAAGTTGCCGTAAATCCCTGTGATAGAGAATGGATATGAACAAACTGTCATGTCATGCAGCATCACAGTGGACACAAATGAAAAGAAGCCAAACACAAAAGAGATCAGACTCTGGGATGGTGGTTCCATAACGTTCCCACACAGAGAAATTTAATCTCTATGATTTTAGGACAGAACGGTGTTGACCTCTGGTTTTACCTGGGAGAAGGCATCCAGAACACCTTCCACGTTGTGATCTGAGTGAGGATTATACTTACAGGATCCATAAAAATTGAACAAGCTTACTTTTTCCTGTACCTTTGACTAGGTTTACGAGAAACACCGTAAGGAAAGGAAGAAGAGAGGAGAGAGCTGGAAGGAAAGAGGAAAAGGAAGAGGGAAAGGCTGAAGGGAGGCTATTTCCTAGGCAGCTGCCATATAATTGTCATAAAGACCTGTAAAGAAACGTGGATAAACGACAGCATGAACTGAACACTTTCCACACTAACCAGAGCAAATAAGAGGAGAGTGCCAATCGGGGTGCAGAGAGCTTGCTCATCTCTCTTTGAGTTCTTAGCATTCTCCACCAGAATATTTGTCTTGGTGCCATGGAGTCCTTCATACCTCGTTAAAGAAGCATTTGCAGCTGGATGGACATTAAGGCTCTTGGAACCAAATTTAGGTCGGTCAACCCAGACCCTGTTCTCTTTCTTTCCCATGTGCAAATCTAGAAGCAGGGCATGTGTTCTGAGGTGGACGCTCAGGAATGGGATATTTGGAGTTCCTGAAGTCATTCTTTACTCCACAAAATCCAAATTCATCCCACTCCCTCTGGCCGGCACACGTGCAGTGGAACATTTGCTGCAAGGTGACTCTAACATGAGCTTCAGCTGACATCCTTTCTGCGAGTTCCAGAAATACAAATTAGCCTGTGTTGGCAGAAGATTAGGGACTGCTCTTTAAGCCGTCTTTCATTCTGCAGTTTTATTTTCCATTCATCTTGCCAAGAGAGTATCTTTTTCCAGAAGTTTCTCCTCTCAGTTTAGTTTTTTTTTTCCCCTCCCAGATCCAACTGTATCTTTACTGAAGCCTCTGACTGTTTCTTACCCTCCTATATCTTTTTTCATCTTTGTATCCTCTCCTAAAATTCTTGACCAGCAGCAGAAACATTTATAAATTGAAGGTAACCCAACAAAATGGATACATTTCGTGTGTTGTTCAATAGTATTTCATCTACCAGATAGACTTTCTTGTATGGCATGAGTTGGAGTGGGACCAAGTATAATTTAGTATCAAATATTGATGGCTTATAGCCTGTCCCTCATGAGAGTTTTATTTCCCCATAACTTGTACAAGTATCAATAAGTATCAAAAAGAGGATCAAGCAGCCTTCTTCCAAATCCCTCTATTTCTAAAATTAATTCCTCCAAGAATAAACTATATTATAATGCCTAGATATGGGGAGCTTCACCAAGTGTAAGTAACCCATTACCCAAAGCATTAGAGTGTCTACAAAAAGTTGGGGTGAATAGCAGATGAAGGAAAATCCAAGGCCAGTTAGACTAGGACTCTTCCTTCCTATATCCTTCTTCTGAGTTAGCCATGGCAGCTCTTGATTTTTTTCTAGTTGACAATATTTGAACTGTGAACTTTCTTTGCCATGAATGGCCTTGTCACCTATGCACAGAAGGATAGGTGCATTAAGGGCCCTGTGCTGACCTGCTCTATCTGGACATCCCCAGGGAGAGAGGAGAGGATAGCAGGGAAACACTGTGGAAACACTGCCTGGGACTTGGACCTCAGGCAGGAGTAGATAGTGTCTGTGTTGCTAGCTGAGGCTCCGTCTTCTAGAAGGTTGAAGCATACAGGCCTGAAGTTGGACGTCTCCTGATGTGATGTTTTAAATGCCATGCTGATCCTGAGCACAAAGCGTAGATCTTTATCTGAGAACAAAATCCTTGCTTTCTTTGATCTCCACTCTGTTAGGGAAGGATCTCTCAAATGATTGATACTTAACAAGTTTTATTTTCCTTTTCATGTTTTGTTTGTATTCTCACCTCAATCTAATTCAACTACAAAGTCGTTAACAAGAAGGATGGACTTTGGTGCTTCTGATTAGAATCAGAGGCTTGAGATTTGTGGTCTATCATATTTGAAGCACTGATTGTTATTGGTGTTTGTCTTTAATCTGGACAAGTCAGTGGCCCAGAAATCGGGGAAACTTAGAATTGAAATATCGACTCTCTGCTGTATTTGTCTGTTGAGGGGTTTCTTGTTTATTTTTAGGGGACAAACCATAGCTGAAACCATGCCACTAAATATAAGAGTGCCATTTGGGTTCTGTGGCACAAGAATGACTTGTAAGATAAAGTTCTCTAGATTCTGTCCTTGGAAGGAGAAGGAAAAAAGAGGAGGTGGAAAAGGAAAGGGGAAGGGGGAAGGGAAGGGGGAAGGGGAAGGGGAGGGAGAAGAGGAGGAGGAGGAGGAGGAGGAGGAGGAGGAGGAGGAGGAGGAGGAGGAGGAGAGCCTACTTTATACTTCCTCTGCTATAGTGAAATGTGACAATCATCCATTGTCTAGGATCCTACCCCTTCCAAAAGTGCTTTGAGAAACACAGATATAAATGCCCATGGCTCCTTTTTCCAAACAAAAACAAGCAAAAATTCAAACCTTAAGTAAGATACCACAGTGTGTTGAGTGTTGGTCCATGTGAGTGACTTGCTTGGGGTTGGGCTCTCATCAGAGAAGAAGGCCAATGGAATTGACCACTTGAACTGAGGGTGGACCCTTTCATGCCCATCTGTATGTTGCACCCCTTGATTTTCCAGTTTCATTAACTCTCATCCTCCAAAAGGCCAAAAAAAAAAAAAGAAAAAAAAATTCAATGGGAACCTAGAAACATGAATAATAATAACTTCATTAATCTTTTACTTAAAATGTGCCTAAGTTTGCGATACGTAAACCTTGAGAATTGCAAGTTTATGATTGTTTTACAATAATATTTTATGTCTATGTCTAGTGCTTTCCCATCAGCTAAACGCATTCCGACCTGTTATATCACTTGAGTCTCAAAACTGTCCAAAGATAGGTTTGACTTTCTGCATTTTACGAACAGACACAGATTTTCTGATGTGATATTCCCATTTCCTGGGCTGCTTATCTATAAAACTGTGGTCTGGGTGTTAGCAATTGAGCATCTTTTCCATATAGTTTACTCCAGTGTCTTTGACTTTAGGAATTACGAGTTAAATTTTTAAAACAATTCCACTTCCTTTTTTCAATCACGCCTCCCCCCTCCAAAAAAAAAAAAAATAGAAGCAATTCTCTTTGACTAGTTGGTAATCAACTTCATTACCTGGAACTAATCAGAAAAAAACAAAACAAAACAAAACCAACTGAAAGAAAAAAAAATAGCAAATTGTTACCCTCTTCAACTGAACTGATTTAAGACATAACAAGGGAAATGGAAAATATTGGACTGTCCTGACAGATAACTTTGTTTGCCAAACTACAGGCGGATCAGGGTCTAAGACGCTTAGTCTTAAACTCTTGGAAAATAAGAAAATGATTCCAACTGGAAATTTAAAAAAAAAATGACTTTTGAAAGTAGGACACTACAGATCAGTGACATGGTACAATT
Organism: Ictidomys tridecemlineatus; assembly: GCF_052094955.1. NCBI lineage: Eukaryota > Metazoa > Chordata > Mammalia > Rodentia > Sciuridae > Ictidomys > Ictidomys tridecemlineatus. The sequence continues at coordinate 10,270,374 of NC_135479.1, read as the reverse complement.
ACCAAAGTTAACAAAGAGGCTATAACTAATCAGACTCCAAGTACCCTTTCCAGCATATCTTGAAAAACAACTTCATGCTTTGATAACTGTTTCTTGACAATGGTGCAAAACTCTTGTGTACCATCAACAGTTTCAGATGGTATCTTCCAGTTCACAATGATTAAAACCTACTGAAATCCACGGGGCTACAGTATAAACACAGATATATAAACATGCATGCATTAAATGTCTTCACCAGTGACCAAAATGTTAAATCGATTTTATGAGAAGTTGGTTTTCCAGCCACCGAGTGGCTGTAAATGTTAAGTGTTTTTACAGGTTGTTGCGTTTCCCAGATGCTGAGCTGTTTTGCTTTAAATGCCCTCTCTCTCTCTCCCTCTCTCTCTCTCTCTCTCTCTCTCTCTCACACACACACACACACACACACACACACACACACACACACTTACACACACACCCTTGCTTTTCCAGCTGTTAAGACGCTCTGTACATTTTTTTTTATGAAGTTTTTCCTTTTTCTTTGACTTGCTAAATCTATTTATATTTTACTCACAAAAGCAAGTGCAAAATTGTCTTGGCATCATCTAAGTTTTATTTTTATTGAATTTTTTTAGCTACAAATAAAAATTCCATCCCTGTTTCAGTGCTTTCCAGAAAGTAGGGGCCCTACTTATAATGAATCCAAGATGAACATTACAAGTTCATCTCAGAATTTAGATACCACAAAAGCACTCTCCTTGTGGTAAGCTCAGTGGAAACACTGTTCTCGTGGTATTTCCATTGGAAATATTGTACTTGTGGTATTTTTCAATGGAAAAACTATTACCGTGGCATGACTGAGCACTGCAGGAAATACTAGCTGGAATCTTGTAACAAATGGCCAAGGGAAGAGGGCAGATGCTGAGGAAGAGTGTTAAATCAAGGTAGCAAGGAATGGGAGTGTGGGTTTCTAAAAAAGGAGGAGGTTGACATTTTATGTGACAATCCAACATTAAATCTCAGCTCCACTAGGTATGAAGAAAGGAAGAATTCTTTTCTAATTAGAAGACATTTTATAAAAACCCAAAGACAAAAGCGTAGGAGAGAAATAGGACTTACACATGATTATAAGAAAGGAAAGCAAGATCATAAACCATTGGGTGAGGGCAGGTGAGCATTCTAGTTCTATCTTGGTGTCTATTTATAAGCTCTAGAAAAATGTGATCAAGGAAAAAGAGACCAAGTAAAAAAGTAGATTTTCAAAGAAAAGACACAAGGGAGGCATTTTGGACAGACTTTCCCAGTCAAGTGTTAGACTGGACTGTGTAGAAGTAACCCGGCTTAAAATAATTACATAGCTCCCCGGCTCTGCTAAGGCTGGCTTGGCTATCGGTGCTCTCTGTGACCCAGCACTCCCCAGCAGGATTCTCTGCTTCCGTTGGGAAGACTGTTCACAACTTCCGATGCCTCACTTCTGTGCACACTGGACTTTCCGTCATAATGGTCCTCCTTCCTTGGATACCCTGCATTTATCGAAGCTCCTCCTGGACTTCGAGCCAAGATCAAAATCTCAGCTTTTTCACTGAAAACTTACTGACTCCTCCAGCCTTTCCCAAGCCAGACACAGAGGTATTTCTCTACGCCTTAGTATTTAATGGTGTCCTGACATTCTCGCCTTATCAGCAATACTGATGGCAGGCACCACACATTTATTTACATATTTATTTACGTATTTATTTATTTATGTTTAAAGACCATTCACAAAATTTATTCTCAATGCATTATTTTTCTTATTATTCTTTTTATTAGAGCGTTATAATTATACAAATCATACTATAGTATTTGGCTCGTTTTGCCAAATTTATACATACAAGAATTTTATTTCAATCCCCATTCCCCTCACCCTGCTTTTCTCCCCTTTCCCTCACCCTAGCCCCTCCTCCCCCACTAATCTTCTGTTCATTTCTTTCTTTATTTTTGATTGGTACTTTCTACATATTCATAAGGGTGAAATTCCCTTTGGATATTTACATATATAGGTATATATCAAGATTTTGTTAATATATTCCTTATTTCTTTCCCTTTCCCCTTGTCCTCCCTCCTGCTCATTTTCGTACATCTACTCCACCTATCTTCTCCCTACCTTTATATCTGTTCCCTCCTCTACCACCTTCTTTCCCATGTTTTGATCTAGCTTCCACCCATGAGGGAAAACATTCGACCTTTGACTTATTCTTCTGAGTCTGCCTTTTATCACTCTGCATGGTGCCCTCTATTTCCATCCATTTACTGACAAATGCCATGATTGAATTCTCCTGTGAGACTAAGTAAAACTATGTTGTGTATATACACCACCTTCTCTTGATCCATTCATCTATTGATGGTCATCTGGGCTGACTCCATAATTAGCTTATTGTGAATTGCTGCCGTGAACGTTGTTGTAGTGACTGTCTCACTATAGTGTGCTGATTTTATTTATTTTGGATAAATACCTAGGAACGGGATAGCTGAGTCATACGGTGGTTCTGTTCCTAGTTTTCAGAGGAATCTCCACACCACTTTCCAGAGTGGTTGTGCTAATTTGCTGTTCCTTCAACAATGTACGAGTTTACCTTTCCCCCCACATCCTGGCCAGAATTTTTTATTATTCATACTCTTTACAATTGCTATTTTGACTGGAGTGAGATGAAATATTAGTGTAGTTTGATTTGCATTTCCTGATTGCTAGAGATGTTGAATATTTTTTCATAGGATAGTTGTCTATTTGTATTTCTTCTTTTGAGAAATTTCTGTTTGGTTCTTTGGCCTATTTATTGATTTGGTTTCTTCTTTTACATTTATTTTTGTCCATATTTTTATTATGCGTTATAGTTGTGCATAATGACAGGGTTTGCTGTAAAATATTCATACATTGACACAAAATATAATTTTCTCAATATCATTGCCCAGTATTTCCTCTTTCCCTCTCTTTCTCCTCCTGATCTCTTTCTTTTACACTACTAATCTCCCTTTGATTTTCATGAGATTTATGCTTTTTTATTTCTCTGTGATCCACAGCACCAGTACGGCTTTGAACTCTATGTAGTTATTATTATTTGCTTAAATGACAAAGTAAAAAACAAACGTGGTATCTCAGTGTTTCTAAGTCCTGGTGAAGTGATTATTTTAGCTATTGATACTAGCTGCTCTAACAGAGAAACCCTCCTGTTGCAGAGTGGGAAAGAGCACTGGCTTACCAGCTATTGTGCACATTGTTCTTCCGTGTGGCTTTAACACCTGGCTTCTAGGGTTTCCTGGAGGTGTTCTCTCCTCCAGTTTTCTGGAATAAGGGAAAAGGGAACAGAAGACTGTGTGTACAAGCTGTCTGTGGAATTGACATGGAAGTGGCATCTGTGACTCCTGCCATATTTCACTGGTCAAACCAGATGGAGTTATGTGCTGAGTTAAGTTATTCCAGATTCATATGTTGAAATCCTAATGCCTAGTGTCTCAGAATATGACTATATTTGGAGACAGGATTTTCAAAGAAAGAATTATATTAAAATGAGGACATTAGAGTGGGAGTTTATCCAATATAACTGATGCTTTATAGAAGGGGGAATTGTGGTTACAAGAGGGATGTAGATGGATGACCAAGAAAAGACACAGGAAGAAGATGGTCATCTGCAATCCAAGGAGAGAGGCCTTGGAAAAAGCCAGCTAACCCTACCAACACCTTGTCTTGGAAAGTTTAGCCTCCAGAATTGTGAGAAAATAGACTTCTGTTGTTTAAGCCACCCAGCCTGTGGTTCTTTGTGAAAGCCTTCCCAACAAAGTATTATACATGGCCACACCCATTTGCAAGGGAGTCTGGGGAATATAGTTTTGTTGTGTGTGGAGGAATAAAAGGAAGTGAGTCTTGGTGAACACAGAGCAGTTTCTGCCATGGTCCAAGAACTGGTTGAGTACAAGGGGTGTTAGAGGTTGCTTTCGTTTTTAAAGATCAAGATAATCCCACCACGTGAATTGACTTGTTCAGGAATCCTCTAGGCATCTGGTGACATCGTAACTAGTTACTGCATTTCCCCTCTAGTTCATCAGAGTTTAGGAACTTGCTAAAGATCATTTTCTACCAATACGACACCTAATGTCTTAACATGTAGCAGGTGCCAGCCTTGACTGATTCATAATTATAGCCCTGTGCAAAATTCAAATGTGGACCTTTGTGTTTGAACCTTATTAAGGATTTTTAAAAAGTGACAACTGAACATTTAAACAAACACAGGCCATCCTAACTGTGGGGCTCTGAGTGACAGCCAGGGTCCATGCCCACGGTGCTCCTTGGCTGCTGCCAAATCTCCCACATGACCACTACCATGGGTGCCTATGGCTTGGGACTGATAGTGAAAGTGGAGGGAGGTTTCTAGGGCTGGTCCACCCCAGCCACATAGTGCAGTCTATCAGTTGGAGTAGGTGACACTTGGCCTTAGCAGGGCTGGTAAGAATAGATCTGCTTCCTGTTGCTGACTTCTTATGTCAGGATCATGTGGCGGGGTTCCTGTGAAGTCCATTAAGATGGAAGCAGAGGTAAGATAGTTTTCCAATGTCCCCAGCAGGTTCTGCTTCCCAGGCCTGGTTTGGCCTTCACAGACCACATGGCCCTGATATCCTGTGGGTCTGTTGACTTGAACCTAATTCACATCCCAAATGGCCACCCCTACTTCTCTCACTCAATGAAGGATTTAATTGTAAATGGTATTTCTTTGGAAGAGCTTTGGGAACATTAATAAAGTCAAGGGTCCCCCCCCCCCCCGCCAAAAAAAAAGTTCTAAAGTCTACAGAATTCGTTTTCTAGTATTCCCCTCAAATGTCCTTAAATTCCTTCAGTGGTTACCCCCAAGGACTTTATCAAAGACTCGGTGTGTTTTTGTTCTGTCTGTATTTTGCTCCGTCAAAACTTGTTCTCAGGAAAACGTCTAAGAATTGTGTTTTTCCTCAAAACATAAAAGACAGATATGAATTGACATAGCAACATTTGTCAGGATCTTTTCTTTTGAAGGGATAAGGAGATCGAAGCCAAAATAACACATCTTTAATTAAAGAACTTAGGTCCTTGATGAAATTTTAATAGCGTAGTGGTACGTGTTATGGGATTTCATTTATTTACTCACTGACTAATGTAGATTTTCGATATATATTTAATTAAGAAAAAGTTAAGTAATTCCTACATTTAAAGAAATCTTATTTTAAAAGGTGAATAAATATACATATTAAAATATGTTTTAGAAGAAATACTATTTATGGATACTTATAGTTGATCAATTGATGGACTTCTGTGTCAATCATCTATCTATTGCTAGGGGAACCCAGAGGAGGTTATCACTAATTCTGTCTGAGAACAACAGAAAGGACCTATGCAGTACATGTGGTTTGAACTGAATCCCAAGGCAGCATGGTATAAATTAAAGAACATGGACTTTAGTGTAAGATGTAAATGTAGGCCATTTGTTTATCAAAATAATTTTAGGAAATCACCAAGTTTCATGGTTAAAAATACAGACTGTGGAGTCAGACTGCTGGGGCCTGAACCCCGGGACCATCACTCACTGTCCAGCCTTGGGGAATTCATGGTGCATCTCTTCCTTATTTCTTTACTCTGTAGTGAAGAAGAAGATAAATGGATCCTACTACATTGGTTTTGGGAGAGGATTATGAGTTAATTCATGCAAAGCCTGAGAACAGTGCTGACATTATTAGTCATTTGCTTTATGACTCAGTTGAGTCCCTGTAGGATGGGGGAATGATCGGTGCCTCTAAGGCTGGTGTGAGGCTCAGTGAAGAGGGTGTGGAACCACAGCCAGCACCCTTTCTGACTAGTGATGTGGGCTCAGAAAATTGCCTTCATTCATTGATTCTCTCTTCTATTCTAGAGGCATTAATATAGATTACATATATTTAGATTGCTTTATCCTTTTACGTAGATTACCTTTACCCTTATTAGATGAATTAAACTTTAGACATATTAGTAATTCCAGTGGCGGATTAAAGTGAGCATAGATCACATATGTAGTGCTTTCGGGGCCTATAATTAGTTATGATCATACCAAACATTCAAATAGGTGTGTGAATCAGTATGCTATGAATAAATATATAAAAGTGTCTCCTCTATAATTAACAGCCTTTACAATTTTTCAGCTAAATGATATGATGACATAAAAAATATAATTGCTCAGAGTGAACAGGTGTAAGAAATACTACAGCTATCATTACAATACCGACCTCTAGATTATCTTTGGCATTAGTATTTATGTCCCTCTAATATTGTCTATCTATCTACCTACCTATCTATCTATACACCTATATACTACTAGAGGCCTCAGGGGAAGGAATAAATAATTCTGTCCTAATATGTTTATTAGATGGGTTAAACAAATACATAAAACAAAAAGTTAAAATAAAATGAAAACCAAGTTGTATATGAAGGAGAAATAGAAAAAGAATAAGCAGAAATTGAGGGTTCCATTAATGCATCAAAATCATTCTGTATGTAAAATGTTAACATGTCTGACAATGGACCACAGACACTGATTTTGAGCTTCCCTGCAGAAACCAAAACAGAAAAATATGATCAGATGCAACACTCACAGGATTTATCACATGAAAACAACCATGTCAAAAAACCACTTTTCTATACAGCCCCCACTTTTAACCATCAAAGCACTGTCTCTATCCACACACAGCTCACCTAACCCTCTATTCTGCATGTATCTCTTTGTATCTCATGTTGGTCTTTGTTCAGTACTAAACCACAGGATTCATGACCCTACCATGTTAACCTTTTGTATAATATTGTGCCTAGCATGTGTCAGGACTTCCAAAAGGTGTTTGCTTCGTGGATTAATTGATGACTTAGTTTGCTTAGTGAATTAATTTCAGTTGTACAGCAAGGGAAAGAAGCTGGGCTGAGTAAACTTTCCACTTTCAAATCAAGCTGGCTGGGAAGACAGGCTAACCGCACCTTTGTGGGGATCATGAAGGTTGTAAGTGCCTCTCCCTGTGCATATAGAAATAAGCATAGAGCGATTCGTTATTATTTTCACATGGAGGAATATGTTGAAGATGATGGATGATCTTCAAAGGAGATTATTATTAAGTATAGATTCTTCATTAAAATTTTCATCATCATCTAAGTCTCAGTAGGATAACAATATGAATTTTCAGGAGAAAAGGTCCTCACTTGCTTTAAAAACAACGGTCTTTATTAGTTTCAAGTTACAGGTTTCCTATCAAGTGTCTTTAAGTGTATTTCCAATACTTTTTAGTACACTCTATATTATCGTAACATTATCACATATGATTATATTATCATAAAATTATCATATGTTATTATATTATCATAATATATTGCATATCATATTTTGTGTTACACATAATTAACATATTACATAATCTATTATATATAATATATGTGTTATATCATCTTATATGTATAAGTTTAGAAGCATCTAGTAGAATTATGGTATTTGTAATAGAGCAAGCAGTCCTATTTTGTCCTTTAATTCAAGAACTTGGTTCCAAGTTTGGGTTGCTTTGGACAGTTCACCAAATCTGTTTTTCTTTCATATATTCATTCAGTAAGCATTTGCTCTATGCTCATAATGTGTCAGGCACTAAGGGCAACAAAGAGATTCGACACCATGAATCAGAGAACTGCAACCAAGCAGGGGAGACAGCTTGAAATGCACGATTCCAAGTGCCATGGAAGTGGTGCAGAATCCTCCAGAAGCCAGAGGCCATGGAGAGAAAGTTACCCTCTGGGATTGTTCTAGGGAAACCCACGGGAGTGGGCAGCATTGAATCTGGTCTTACATGATGGTTATTCTCGTTAAAGGTTGCAGAGGTGGAGGTGGGGAGGGCACAGTGGCTGGCAAGATGGTGTTTATGTTGAAGGACTTTAGCACCAAATGAAGGAGTTTGGACTCTCCTGTGCATACAGCTATCCCAGGGAAAAGGAATGGAAGGGGAGAGGCTGTTTAAATCTTGATGCAGGAGGTAGCAAGCTCAGAGGGAGGCACAGGGGGCATTTGTTAATGGAGGTGTGTACCACATTGCAGGCTCTTTAGCTGCACCCAGTAGAACAATGCCAAAGTCAACCATGCCAAGCCAAGGCACGTTGTCCAGAATAGGAAAATCCATGGAGACAGAAAGTAGAATCCCTGTTGCCTGGGGCTGGAGTGAGGGGAAAGTGGAAAGTGACTCTCATGGGTGTGGTTGTCTTTTTTGTGGTGATGACAGTATTCTGGAATTAAATCGTGATGGTGGTTGTACAAGTTTGTGATTAGACTAAAAACCACGGAATTGTGCTACTTAAAAGGGTGAATTTCATGATTCATAAATATGATACATAATGTTTAAATGTCATATATTCTTCCCTTTTTAAATAGTTCCAATTTGAATTTTCATATGCATTTAGATACTTGTTATTAGTCCTCCTTGTTTTTACTCTTTTGATTTAGTTTTGGACCCTGTTCTCCACTTGATGTCCTCCCTATGCTACCAATCCTGTTTCATATTGTGTCTTTGGGGTAGCTCTGCTCCATGATGCCATTCAAATCTAATTCTTATCTCTCCTCTATATCATAAGAGCTTGTCCTAATAGTTTCTTACTGCCTACCCCAAGCTTTTCTTCATTTGGAAGCATTTCTTCAACTGTGCAGATAAATTCTATTATGACCATGAAAACACATTTGGCAGCATTTTAGATGAGTTATGAGCTGCTGGGCTTAATTTAGGACTAGGTAGGAGGAAGAATGGAAGAAAAAAAAATATGGTGCAGGAAGACTGACCAAGAATGGATAGAAATTGGTTTGAGATTACATTTGGGATAAAGTCAGAACACCCAAAGGTAAGTCACACTTTTAAGTCACAAGGAGCACAACTTCTTGTCACTTAGTTCCTTGGAATTTCTGCTGGAGGGTTAAATATTATGATAGAACACTGCACAGTGCCTAGCATACAGCAAACAATTACTAAATTATATTGTGATTTTTCACCAGGATTTTGTGTTTGTGTTTTGCCTTTACTTCTTCCCAAGAGACTCTTGCTGTCAAGCCAGTTCTTTTATCATTATCCTCTATGGGTGGCAAGAATTAGCATCCTCATTTTATAAACAAGACCCCTGAAGATGGGTGATAGTGAATTACTTTCTCAAGGCCTTCAGGTTAGACTGTGGTTTTGTACACAGGCAGAACAAATTCTGTTAGATCTAGGTAGCAGAGGGAGGATCCCTGGTATGATAAAAATCTAAGAGAACAAACTGGAGAGGAGAATGTAGAAGTGGAATTAGAGACACTGAGGATTCCAGGAAAGTCAAGGTCAATTGAGGAAACCTCTGGAAAAGTAAGATGTTTGAGAGGAAGTTCTGGCTTTGGCAGAAACCAGCAGGACTGAGCCCACAAATCAGTCCAGCCAGAAGAAGGTTAGGGTGCCCTGTCTACATGCCAATGCCTTGGAATTTGAATGGAGAAAGTTTAAAGGCCCTGAAAAATCTCAGAAACCCAGGTATGGCATATCTCACAAAAATGTACTCATGAGAATACGTTTTTTTGCCACTTCCCATTGTGAGTTGTGTGAACGTTTTATCATGAGACACAGAGCAACAGAAATGCTATTTCAAAATCAAGCTCTAGTGCTTTAGCAGTGAGTGTCCCCCACATATGGTGACCCCAGGTAAATAAATAGAAGTAAATAGAGGTACTTTTTTTGGAGTACAACACTATGCCACTAAGCCCAGAGACAAGGGGATTGATGCCCATTGTTATGCTCATCATTTCCCATTGACACTGAATGTGTAGTGACAGGTTGAGAATTTGCTGTCTGTAACTACAAAAGAAATTAAAAACAAAGGGGAGAGAATTGAACAACAGCAGAGGAGGTAGAGAGGGAAGATGGGAGGGGAGGGGAGGGGAGGGGGGATAGCAGGGGATAGGAAAGGTAGCAGAATACAGCAGTCACTAATATGCCATTATGTAAAAATGTGAGTATGTAACAGATGTGATTCTGCAATCTGTATTTGGGGTAAAAATGGGAGTTCAAAACCCAATTGAGTCAAATGTATGAAAGATGATATATCATGAGCTCTGTAATGTTTTGAACAATCAATTAAAAAAAGAAATTAAAAACAAAAACAAACACAAACAAAAGCCAGGAGAGCATTACCTTTGCCACTGTGTTTGGGCACTTTAGGAGTAAGTCCCCAAGACACACGGTTTAGAGAAATACTGCCTGAAATGGCGTCATATTAATTTATATGCTGTGCTTGCTCTTTCTGAGAGAATTTCTCCGCATTTTGGATTGGAAACAGAGGAAAAGAAAGCATCTGCTAGTCCTCTCAGCTGGGTCCTTCAGAGGCATCAGGCTACTTCAGAGATGGGACTAGCTTAAGTAGAAAAAAAAGGGTCACAAGGCCAGAAGGGTTGACTTGCACACGGGGAAAGCTAGCGAAGGGAAATGCAGGTTTCCAGGGCAGGTTGCAGGCACTGGACTGCACAAAGGTAAAAGGGAGTGGCAGACCTTCAAGCTTAGGGAGCAAACAGCAAGAACAGCGTGTTTGCTTCTCCTTGTCTGTTGAGGTCAGCAGATAACACACCTGCTGCAGCGAGAGTTCTGCCAAGCGGAGTCGCACAGCTGCACCACACTGCTGCTGGCCGGCCGGCCGCTCTGAGCTTTGCCTGTCTTTGGGGATGGATCCCCTCCCAGGGCAAGTTCAACCAGGTTCTTTGGCAGCAGGAGTCTACACAGCCCCTGCAGGGAGTGGTGGAGGAAAGTGAGTTTGACATGGTTGGAAATATTTAGATCTGGGATGTAAACTGCAAGGAAAATATTTACTCTGTTTGTTTTAATAACACAGAGCTTTGGATCCCGAGGATCTTCAGAGAAGTACAAAAGGCTCTCGCCAAGGCACCGATTTGACAATTTGGTCAGTGACAGAAAGGCATCCTGTTTAACTAGTCTGAATTTAAATAGTATGTTTCCAGTGTGTTCCCGTGCCTGTCCTATCTGTTTACAGAACGGCTTGCTTTCACTCCTGGATTTTGGGTTCGGTTTTTGAATTTAGACAGAGGCCAAATGCTTTCTTGGAATAGAAAGCAAACAACAAAGCAGGTGGTCACAGAGCTAAAGGACAAGGATTGGATTGGCAATGAACTTTGTTGTAGTTTGAAAATGAAGTGTCTCCCAAAATCTCATGTGTGAGATGGTGCAAGAACATTCAGAGGTAAACTGATCAGATTATGAGAGTTGTAACCTAGTCAGTGGATCCATCCATGGATGGATTAACTGAGTGGTAGCTATATGCAGGTGGAATGTGGCTGGAGGAGTGGGTCTCTGGGGGTGTGCCTTTGGTGTTTTTATTTTGCTCCTGGTGAGCTGAGCGCGCTCTCTCTCTCTCTCTCTCTCTCTCTCTCTCTCTCTCTCTCTCTCTCTCTCTCCTTCCTGATTGCCATGTCCTGAGCTGCTTTCCTTCTCCATACCCTTTCACTATGATGTTCTGCCTCACCCTGGACTCAGAGCTATGGGGTCAGCTGTCTGTGGACTGAGACCTCTGAAACCATGAGCCAAAACAAACTTTTCCTCCTCTCTGTTGTTCTTGTTGGGTCTTTTGTTCATAGCAATGTAAGAAGGAAACTTCCCACAGTTGCTTGACCATAGTGACACTATCACCACGACAAGCTACCCGCTACCTTGAAAAATGCCCTACCATCTACGTGGCCTGGAGTGCAGGCACTGCAGAGCACTCAAGAACTGTCCAGTGGCCGGGCAGTTGCTCAATGGGTTTTAACCCGATATTATGATAAAAGCATCCTTTTGAAGGTATGATTTGAAAAGCTGCGTATGCCTAGAGCCTCTTTTTTGCATTTCATGAGGAAATCCTCTCCTAAAGGCAGATCTTTCTTGACCTGCAGTGACTTTCCTCCATTTTTATGTCCTTATTCATCTGTAACAGAGTGAGAAATAGTGACTGAAAAGGGAAGTCGTAAGAAAACAGATCGGTTGGTCACACAGCCTTGCAGCAGATAACCTGGGACTCCTTCTGTCCCTCAGGTTGTGCATCAGGCAGAGACAGTTTTATCAATTTTCAAGCCCTTAGAAAAGTAGAATTCATGATCTCTTAGTATTTCCTTTTCCACTGTCAGATGTCTTTCCATTTTGGAATTAAAAAAAAAAATTAGCCCCCTTTTACTGCTCTGATAAGCCAATCCCTCCTGTGTGATCCGTTTCAGACGTGGCCCATGAATGAACAGCTGCTTCTCCATCATTGGTCACAGCTGCTTTCCCACTCCCTTGAGCAGCTGTGAAACAGAATTCCCATTCAGAATTTTATAATAGTCAAGTCTACAGAAAAGTGATTCTCCTCCCTGGTTGTGGTGACTTTGTCTCTCCCTGGCTTTTCAATACCGTTTCCAGGACCTCTCCCTGATCCTTGCCCCATCCCTGAGTGACTCTGGTCACCCTACGTGTGATTGTAACTGACTCTGAGGTCTGATAATCAATGTTTAAACACTTAAGTCCCTCTGCTCAGGCTTTGCCTGTGTCCAAAGTGACCGCTCTGCTCTTCACCACTTAATGAAGCGAAGAAAGCATTTTAATTCCCATGATAATTGTCAGGAACAGTTTTAACATTTAACATGCGTCACTATGGTCCCATTTCTTCTCAGTTGCACATGAATCTTCAGAACTATTATCATGGGAAAATGTCAGACATGCAAAACTTTGTGTTTACTAATAGATTTTTTTTTTGAGAGAGAGAGAGAGAATTTTTAATATTTATTGTTTAATTTTCGATGGAAACAACATCTTTTATTTTATTTGTATGTGTTGCTGAGGATTGAACCCAGCGCCATGTGCATGCCAGGCAAGTGTGCTACCACTTCAGCCACATCCCCAGCCCTAGATTTATTATTTTATGGAAGCTATTAAAGAAATATAGACTCATTTGACTTATAGCAACTTAGAATAGGGAGGGACCCGAATGATCTGTCAGTCAAACTGCATCTGCTTTCACTTGGAAGGAAGGAGAGCCAGATAGAGTAGTGAAGTCATTCAGGTAGCTCCTCTCCGGTGTAACTTAGTTATCCTTTAGCTCAGTTTCCCAACTTTAGTAGCTTCTTTGCTTTTGAACAAGGGTCATCTGAAATCAGATGAAGGGAGGTTCTGGAATGTTGGCAGGCCAACTGAAGAAAACTATATGTTGTCCTTTGGCTGGCCATAATAATCATTCACCCACTGTCTATACTAGACTGAACTTCCATCTGGTAAAGATTTAGGCATTAACCATAACATTTTGTTCCCCCTCTAAATGTCCAGTCTTTCTGGAAGGTATCCATTTTATGCTCTTTAGGCACGTACTCAGAGCACAAATGAACAACCTGGAGATGTGTTTTGGTAAGATAAAGAAGCTAAGCATCAGGAATTTTTAAAATGCTATTTAAGTTACATTTATTTATTTATTAAAGAGAGAGAGAGAATTTTTTAATATTTATTTTTTAGTTTTCGGTGGACACAACATCTTTATTTTATTTTTATGTGGTGCTGAGGATCGAACCCTGCGCCCTGCGCATGCCAGGCGAGCGAACTACCGCTTGAGCCACATCCCCAGCTCGTTAAATTACATTTAAAAACAGAATATCAATGAGTAGGTATGAGTTTTCTTAGTGGTTTAAATAACACAAATGTATTATCTTGTAGTTCTCCAGGTTAGAAATCTGCAGTATTTTTCCTTGGCTAAAATCGAGTGTTGGCAGATTGGTATTCCCTCCTAGAGGCTTTGAGGAGAATCTATTTCCTTGTCTTTTCTGTTTTCTAGAGGCCACCCATATTCATTGGTTTGTGCCCTCTTTCCTCCAAGCACAAAGCCAGAAGCAGTGGGTCAAGTCCTGGTCTTTTATCACTCTGTGGTCTTCTTCTTCCCCCTTTTCCAATTTCAGGGACCATCACGATCACATTAACCCCAGGTAATTAGTCTCCCTAAACTAAGGTCAGCTGAAACCCAGCTACTGGTGCTGTTGGGATGTGGGCAACTTTTAGGTAGTGGAAGGAAATGAGGTCACTTAGGTGTGCCTTTGAAGACATATTTGGAGCCCAGCCCTCCTCTATCTTTCTCTCTACTTCCTGGCCACCATGAGATAAGCAGCTTTGCTTTTCCACATGTTCCCTGCCATGGTGTTCTGCCTCACTCTGAGCTTAAAGCAATGGGGCCAACCAATCATGGAATAAAATCTCTGAAACTATGAGCTAACCCAGATCTTTTCTCCTTTATAAGTGAATTATCTCAGGTATCTTGTCACAGTGACAGAAAGCTGACAATCACTGCTGGGAAAACCAACACGACAACACTAATTTCTAAGCTTTATTCTCATAGTAATTTTAGGGATACACTTTTCTCTAAAATCAATAGGCCTTTTAATCCTTCATTTCTACACAGTTTCACAGGCCAATGACTGACCCACTTTTGAAGTTTTTTCAGAGCAGTAATTCTCAAGTCTGATTTATTTCTTTGCAACCTCACCTCCCCACTTCCAAACCAATTTCGACCTCTTGAAGCCATCTAAAATAGTATTTTTTGAAGACCATTACCTTGATCTGATGTTTATATCGAATTTGGTTTTGCTTTTACTGATAATTTCATTTGCTTGTGGTCACTCGGGTCCTTTTTCAATTGATCTCTGTTACCTGGGGGGTGCAGAAGCAGATTTATCCACCTTAAAAACTGATTTCTGAACACATACCCACCTTAAGTTCTACTTCAAAACAAGCCAGTTTTTGTCAGACGCCACGTGTTTTTAATATATTTCCAAAGGTGGCCAAATAGGAGCAAAGTTATTCTCATCTTAACCGTTTGTCCAAGAACCATAGGCTTGATGGACATGAGGTTTGGTCTGCCTCTCTATCTGCGGTATTAATAGTTCCACTGTATGTTTTGCCATGGAAATAACATGGACTGGTCTTTCATCTTTTCAGACTTAATCACCCATTTTTCTACTTCTTGTTGCCATTAAGCCAATGCCACACATTTTTGGTTTGTTCTGTTAGCACTGCATTTCAACATATCAATTTTAAAATTAGGGTAATATTGCAACTATAACAAACAAATCCTGCAATCTCAGAGCTTCAGTCTTACACGATTTATTTTAAGATGATATCATGGTCTGCAGTGAGGACTTCTGATTGGGTAGCCATATATGTGGTCATGTAAGGACTCAGGGTGCTTCTATATTGTAGCTGTTCCTTCTTAGAGATTCTCAGATCTTTCTCATTTCATGCAGGGATTGGGAAAGAGAGCAAGGGGTTTTGTTATGAACTGGGCTTGATGCTGGTGAATGTCATTTCGAATCACCTTTTATTGGACACAGTTAAGTCATATGGCATATCTAATTGCAAAGGCGATGGGAAATGCAGTCTTGTGTGTGTATCCAGTGGGAAATGCTAATGGATTCGGGTGGATATGTGCAATCTCTGTCATACTAAAAAGCACAGGACTGAGTTTAAGGATGTGCCAAACCCAGCTATGTTATATAATGTTACTTAGAGCTCTAAGTTTTATTCATAGTTCTTGAACATTTAACAGCAACAGAGTTGTTGACAAGATGGCATTAATGTGCATATGATCCAAAAATCTTGAGGCATTCAAATCATACTAGCTAGGTGAGAGGTCAACTATTAAATCTAGTGTAATTAAGAACCCACCATCTGCGGGGCTTGGTGTTAAGTGCCAAGCAACCAGAGAACAATTGCATAAACCCTTGATCTCAGAAAACTCTGTATTCCATAGGAGAAAAACACATTTACAAATAAAAGACAACATCTGTGGTTCTATAATAAGTTATAAACATCACATAGGAGCACAGACTAGGAAACCATGTTGTCCTAGTCTTATAGAAAGTGAACAGGGACAGTGATCAAATCATCAAATGTTATTAAGAATATTCTGCTCTTATTTTTCATTTTATTTATTTTTGTTTTTGCTAAGTATAGGTACCATCTCATTAAACAATGAAGATCTGACCAGTAGGGCGTTCTCAAAACGCTGAACATGCTGTACTGAAAAAGCAAAATGTCAGAGGTGTTCAAAAAGTTCAGTGGTTTGTCTAGTTCCGTGTTTGGGGGAAGATATCTTAAAATCTTAAAAATCCACAATAACATTTAAAGGAAGAAAATCAGCAAAACCATTTCCACCCCCTTGGATGGTTGCTGCTGTTGACGTGGAAGAGTAGCTGGAATGAGTAAGCTAAGTGGTCCACGTTTGTATTTGAGATGCTGCAGTGTGGCCCTTGGGCGACCTCCCATGAGGTGAGGTCCCCACTGGGTCTGAGGAAGGCAGAGCTTCATTCAGCCCCTTACCACGGGGCGATGGGAACTTGCCCATTCCATGCGAGTAGACGACCACAAGTATTTCATTCCGCAGGTCGGTACCCAAGCGAGAAGCGTGGAATGCACGCAGTATGCTTTCAGCCTCATAACTGCTCCTTAGAATAATAAATTTTTACATTTGAACCTGTGAGTTATCAAGGAAAAAGAAACACAAAGCCACTTTGGTGAAAGGATAGACTTAAAATAACAAGAATTATGGAGATGGAAAAATACCACTTTTCTGTGCTGGCTCAAAGGATTTATGTTTGGGGAAAAAATGATTCAGAGGTGATGGCCTTTCTTGGTCATCCACACTGTAGAGCAGTGTGGGTCCCTGAGAGGGGATGGGTGCACATTCTGGTAGGGAGGGGCTGTGGCAGAGAAGACAGCTGAGCTCAGGCAGGTTTCTACATACCAAAGGAGGAATCCTTTGAATTTTGGAGGGTGAGTGGTAAGGAAAATTTATTATTGAAAGTCACTTTGGCCTTTAGTAGAGAGTGAAGAGAATTGTGCTTTAAACCAGAGTATGACAATTGATTAAAAACTGATATCTACATAGATGCAACAGATTTTTTTAAAAACCAGACAATTTTTTATATTCAACTTGTGCTTTTAGATTCTGAATCTTATGTAAATACATTCCAGATCGAAGAAACAATCAAAAAATTAAACATGAGAAATCCCATAACAAAAGAACAAAAGGAAAAAAAGAGATGTTTTCCTCCACCCCAAAGGTTAAAAATTAAGAGGAAAAAAAAGTTGACAATTGGGATTTAAATACATTTTTTTAAATGTTATATTAAAAAGTGTTTTATATTGAAAGGCAACAAGTGAGGGGTTATATAGATAGTTGTATGAAATAAGGGAATTAGTTCATCTCTTCTTAATACCTCATCCAAATTTATAAGAAAACAATTCAGTAAGAGGTTGACCGGTCGATGTTATAACCAAATTGTAAGTAATCAAATATAAGTAACAGATTTTCTAATGAAAATATTCAATTATGCTAATAATAAGAAAATATTAAACTGGGGTTCTACTTTACCTTTTGAGTTGTAAGAAACCTCAAAAGGGAATTTTGAAATCTAGC
This sequence comes from Ictidomys tridecemlineatus, assembly GCF_052094955.1. Lineage (NCBI taxonomy): Eukaryota > Metazoa > Chordata > Mammalia > Rodentia > Sciuridae > Ictidomys > Ictidomys tridecemlineatus. The sequence continues at coordinate 10,252,919 of NC_135479.1, read as the reverse complement.
CAGAGCAGCATAGGATTGATTCTCCTCCTTTTTTAGTGAAATTGTAAATTGGTAAAAATGTTCACAAATGGAATGTGAAAAAATGTGTGCTTGTTAACTGAGTGAACTAGGTTCTGCTAGGTTGTTGTGAAATAATTGTATTTTCTTCCACAGTAGCTGTTAAAGTTCTGTGTTGAAAATGTCTACCTTCACCACTGGACAAAACCCCCGTCAACTCATTCTCAGGTTACCAGGAGAAGCTCTAATACAAAAGTCCCCTGGACTTCTCAGCTGGCTACTTGACTACTTATCTGTAATTATTCAACTCTTCTTGCCTTATTCAAGATGTCATTTTTTCCCCTTCATTGGTGATGTAGTTATTTATCCGTTGGTGCAGTTGTAACTCGGAGTCAGGCAGATACCTGAATACTCATCTTCTGCTGTGGCACTTTATGGGTTCTTTAGGAAACTCAGATGGTCTCCATCTGAACTTGTGCTTCTGGGGTGATTTTGCTGCATTATCCCAGCCATCAGGGGCAAACAGGGCACTGGGAACCTTTCCAGTGGCTGGTGTGTCACCGCCTTGTAGCAGCCACGTGGGCTCCACTATCTTTGAATGTTTAGTCACCAGGATGTTTTCCAACCAATCTCTGGCCTCTCAATCTCACAGGTGAGAGCAGGCCTCTTTGTTTTGCCAACTCCTCACCAGCTCAGATATGAGTGCCCTCTTGGCCTGAGGCTGGTTAAGAAAGCATAAAGCAGGGGGAGAGAATGCTGACCAGTGCTGGCAATTGTTCCAAAAATGACTTATTAATCCTCCCAATGAATATTTCATGAATATGCAATGAGCATTGCTATATAAGGAAGGCAGATGATGGGATAAGAGGGACTGAATCTGATTTTGATAAGCTGTTTGTAGGTCACACATAATGACCAGGATTCTCTAGAAAATAGAATAAATTCTCATGTATAATTTTCAGCTTTAAAATCCCAGCTCAGAGACAATGGAAGATGTCCTACTTCAGGGTCACACACATTGGGAAAAAAAAAATCTTCAAAAGTTTAGTCTATAGAGGAAAAAAAAGTTTCCACAAACAACAGAGTTATGTAAAAGCTATATGCAGTTAGACAGTAATAGTCATTAGGGTATTATAAAGATATAAAATTCCACATGGTAGGTCGAAATAGTCCAATACCTACAATAAGAGAATGTCAAGAAGTTAGGACAGATCTATTATCAAGGACAATCATGCTACTAAAGCAATGGTAGCAGACTAGTCTCTAATGTGGGAAAATATCATATGACATTAAGTGGGGAAAAATAGGACACAAGATTGCATTTATACCACATTTTATAACTATCTATGTAAGTTAAGCATTAAGAGTATGGAACTAAAAAAAAAAAGCTAGGAGAAAATCTGGCAGAATTACATGTGAATTTTCCCTTTGATATGTTTTTCCGTAGATTCCAAATCTTCTACGATGGATATGCCCACCTAATTGTCAGAATCATAAAGTTCAGTGTGACCTTTTATTAAAAAAAAAAATAGTGTTCTCCTAGTTTAAAAGAAAAAAAAAAAAAAGAGGTGGGACTAGGAGACCAAACAGCTTGTTTCTCTCCCAGCTCTGTGACTTGGTGGCTTAGTCACTTTGGAGGAAGTTTGTCCAACTCTTCTTTCCAAAACGAAGGTAACACTTTCTACCATTGTCATGAGACTCACATAAGTGTTGCCTGGCACTTAGTAAGTACTTCAAACTGAGCCCCAGGGAGCACAGATGTGGGCGGGACCCGCCCTCCAATGCTAAGGCTCCTCCTGTGCAGGAGGTGGCACCAAGTAGAGGCTTCCTCACACTTCAGGGACAAACCTGTTTCCCCATCCTGTGGTGTTAAGGAATCTACAAAAGACTAGCTCATCTAGGGTAACTGATATTCTCTCGTGTTCATTGTAGCGCCTGAGTATCACACTCAGGTTCCAGAAATAAGCCAGACTGGCTCACCTTGCTTTCTTTGCAGTCCAGGTATATTAAACGATAAACCTCAAATAACTTATTCAAGAAATAAACCCAGGCTACTATTGAATCTGTGGGCATTTGATAAAAGGAGAAAATTACCATTCTTGGAGCGAGCTCGATTAAAACAGAACACTATATTTTAGCAAATCTTTCAATGATTTTATTGCTCTTTAGAATGTGCCCTCCATATCTGAACTATAATCCACAAATGCCTTCCCTAGTGACACAATTTGTTAAGGTCCTATCATTATGGTATGGACATTAAATGCCCCCAATGCTACAAGCTAAAGGCTTAATTGCTAGCCTGGGGTGCCCCTGAGAAATGGGAGAACCTAGTGGAAGGCAGTTAGACTATTGGTGACATGCCCTTGGCAAGTATTGGGACCCTGACTTCTTCCTGCCTTTCCTTCCTGGCTGCCAGGAGGTGAGTAGCTTTGCTCTCCCACACACTCCCTTCTGTGATATTCCACTCTTGCCATAGGTCCAGAATGATGGGGGTCAAACAATCACAGATTGAAAGCACTGAAACTATGAGTTAAAGTAATTTTTTCTTCTTATAGTTGATTTGTTCAGGTATTTTGTCACAGTGATTTAAAATATACCTAAGAATCCCACCCAGAGTCTTTGGATTTGGGCAGCAGATCCTCATGCATCAATGCTGGAACTCATTATTAATTTACAATAGAATAGTACCATTTTACTAGCTTCCATGGGCTAGATGCATATGGTTTCTCCTTGCTTCAAAAAAATGATTTGTTGGGTTTAGAGATGTTCTTGTGATAAATTTGTCAGTAAATTGGGAATTAGCTTTTCAGGAGATTTAACAACTGTTTTGTTCTTTCCTGATCTGTGAATTTCTACAGGGGACTGCCTAATTTCTCCTAAACAAGATATGGGATAGCAATCTGCATGAACACAGAAATAAGTGGAATCTTGGAGAAGTAGTAGCAATTGGAATTGCAGCATGCAGTATATATTGAAAAGGCTACTGTTTTACCTTTCTCTCACTATATACACAAGGAAGGGAATTATAATTCTTCAGTTATGGTTTGGAGAGTCTCAATTCCCCAGTAGGTCACAGTGTAACCTGTAAATCTGACGGAGATGGAAGTGAACAGAACACAATCATTAAAAAAGATGCAGAGATTTTAATAGGAATTGCATTAAATCTCTATAACGTTTTTGGTAGTATGGCCATTTTGACAATATTAATTCTGCCTATCCAGGAGCGTGGGAGATATTTCCATCTTCTGAGGTTTTCTTTGATTTCTTTCTTTAGTGTTCTGTAGTTTTCATTGTAGAGGTCTTTCCTCTCTTTTGTTAGATTGATTCCCAGGGTTTTTTTTTTTTTTTTTTTGAGGCTATTGTGAAAGGAGTAGTTTTCCTAATTTCTCTTTCAGTGGATTCATTGTTGATGTATAGGAATGCATTTGATTTATGGGTGTTGATTTTACATCCTGCTACTTTGCTGAATTCATTTATTAGTTCTAGAAATTTTCTGATGGAATTTTTTGGATCTTCTAGATATAGAATCATGTCATCAGCAACTAGTGATAGTTTGAGTTCTTCTTTACCTTTTTGTATCCCTTTAGTTTCTTTCTTTTGTCTAATTGCTCTGGCTGGAGTTTCAAGGATGACGTTGAATAGAAGTGATGAAAGAGGACATCCTTCTCTTGTTCCAATTTTTAGTGGGAATGCTTTCAATTTTTCTCCATTTAGAATGATGCTGGCCTTGGGTTTAGCATATATAGCTTTTACAATGTTGAGGTATGTTCCTACTATCCCTAGGTTTTCTAGTGTTTTGAACATGAAGGTGTGCTGTATTTTGTCAACTGCTTTTTCTGCATCTATTGAGATGATCATATGACTCTTGCTTTTAAGTCTATTAATATGAAGAATTATGTTTGTGATTTCTCTATGTTGAACCCACCCTGCATTCCTGGGAGGAATCCCACTTGATTGTGGTGCACTAACTTTTTAATATGTTTTTATATGCAATTTGCCAGAATTTTATTGAGAATTTTTGCATCTCTGTTCATCAGGGATGTTTGTCTGAAGTTTTCTTTCCTTGATGTGGAACTGGCCTTTTTATTATAGCAATCTTTCGAATTCACATTGTTAAGAATTTTGCAGTGCATTCTTTCACAGTGTCTATTATCTCATCGAATAATTATGTTTATTACAATTTAACACATTTTGAGACATATGCATGATACCATTGATACTATATATATCTTCAAATACGTAGTCACTTTTTCTCAGAAACCATTATCAGTTTTATGTATGCATTTTATCACCACTTTTAATTCCATTATTTAAAGCCTGAGAACTAAAGAAATTAACATGGAAATATATTTTCTTGTGTAAAATAAGTTAATAAAAATTTGGATGACTTTCAAAAAAAAAAAAAAGATTCCGAGAAGGATGAGAGTGCAGTAACATCTGAGATAACTCCACCAACTAGCCATCGTCTACCTCTTAAAGAGACCCCAGGTGTGGCCTTCACCCTTGGCATTGTAGCCAAGTGGATGTCTGTTCTGACTCCCCTCTAAGATGATCTTGGGTTATGAAGGAAAATGCTTTGGTTTCACCTCCACCAGATACCTATTAGTAGAGAAGATATCAATTTCACATGTGGATGGAGGAGGGTGAAAAACAGTTTTGGAAATCAGGAATTCCATTATTTTTATTGTGATCGACACTTTCTATTGCTTTTTTATTTCCAACATTTGAGTTCATAATAGAGAATTAGAGAGGAGCATCATCTCTTCTTCTAAAACTGACACATTTTGTTCTCTAAGAATATAAATGAGAAGGCAGTAATTTAGAGCATGGGTATTTATTCTCATCAAGGTAACAGGGTCAAGGTCTGATGAAAAATTAGCAGCACAAAAAGCTAGTCTTTCTTATGGCCACCTGTCCTGGCTTTAGCCAAGATTGTCATAAAAAGCTAGAGATACCGCATAACCCTTGTGACCTTCTATTCTGATGGGCCACTTAGTTGCATGACTTCACTTATATGGTCATGAAATATGACAGAGTTGGTGGAGAAAACCTTTTGTGCTTGAAATTCAAGAGTACTTTTTATTCTCTCTAGTAGTTTTTCTGAAATTCTCTGAGTAGCACTTACCTAGCTTGATTCTTCATTACTTGGAGTTCCTGAATACTTTTTCTTGGAAGTGACCAGACCGACGGAAAAAAAATTAAAAATGTTTTAGAAGAGCTATTAATACTGGGAGGACTTGTTCTAGAAGAGTTTTATTTTTATTTAGGATCAGAAACACTTATGATATCGTATTAGCTTACTTGAAGTGATGAAATTGTGTCTATTAGAATTTCAAGGCATCACTACAGGCACAGGTTAGCTGGACTCTTGAAATGGTTATGTTTACCTCTCTTGCACTTGAGAAAACACAACAAAATGAATTTTTTTTTACAATTTTGTTTCAAATGGTCTTAAAAATATGAATCTGAACAAGGAAATGACATCACTTCCAGAACTTTTCATACAGGACATTTAGTCCCATTGCATTGCCTTAATGGATGCTCCCTGGTAAAGAACAAGTACCAAATGTATGATGGGAATTTCCCAGAGCAAGAGTACATTCAATTACTAAATTTAAGGGGGAAAATCGATAAGAAAATAGTAAAGAGATTATGTTTCTTGTTAGTAATTTATGATAACAATGTATCAAAATTAAATGAAAAAATGCTCAACATTCTTAGCAATTAGGGAAGTGCAAATCATAACTACACTGAGATTTCATCTCACTCCTGTTCAAATGACAATTATTAAGAATACAAATAATAATAATAAAACACTGGCAAGGATGTGAGGGAAAAGAAGCACTTACACACTATTGGTGGGATTATAAGCTGGTAGAACCATTGTAAAAGTCAGTATGGAGGTTCCTCAGAAGACTAGGAACCGCAGTGTGATCCAGCTGTACTTTGGCATTTATCCAAAAGGACTTGGGCCAGCATGAGAAAGTGATGCATGGATACCCCTGTTGTAGCAGTGCCACTCTAAATAGCCACGTCATGGAACCAGCCCAGATACCAGGCAATGTAAAGATGGATAAAGAAAACATGGTGTATATCAACAATGGGGTTTTACCCAGCCCTAAAGAATAAAATTATGTCATTTTCAGGTAAATGAATAGAAGGTAGAGAACATGATACTAAATAAAATAAGCCAGATTCAGAAAATCGAGGGTTTTATGTTTGGTTTTGTTTTTCTCTCATGTGTGGAAGCTAGAGAGAAAGGAAGAGAAAACAGGTATTTTCATGAAAATAGAAGGGAGACTAGAGTAGCAGAGGAAGGAGATTCATGGGAAGGAAATAGGGGCAAGAAAGGGGAGGTAATGGGCAATGAAAATGACCAAATTATGTCATGTGCATATGCAAACATATCACAGTGAATTTCAGTATGGTATATCATTTCACTATGGTCATAATGCACCAGTTAACAAAAAAGAAATAATGAAATTCAGGTGTTGAAATTCTCAGGCTTTCCATAATTTGGAGAATATGTTGTCAGATTTTCAGGGTGCAGATTATTGCTGTGCACTGCATGAGGGCAAGCAACTGAGCTCTAACGCCAGAGCCCCATGTTGGCTGTGAGAATATGAGCTATGGCGCTACCAGAGCAGTGCACCCTGGAGTCAGTGGTTCCCTCTTCTACTTTGCAAAGCAGAGGTTGTGGGGTAGAACAGACTTTAGAATAAGCAGACCTGGGTATAACTCAACAGCTTCAATTTTGACAGATGTTGAAATCTCTCCAAACATATTCTTTCTTTCTTTCTCTCTCTCTGTCTCTCTCTCTCTCTCTCTCATTCTAAAATGGGGAAATAAAATAAAGGGATGTTGGGTATATAGTATCTACCAGGATATTCAGCAAGTTTAGTGATCTTACACTAGGCATTGTTATTTGTATGAGTTAGTTTGGGATTTAATTTATTAATGTAATTCACTGTTTTTTTGTAGGCACAAACAAGTTCAATAATTACACAGAAATTTTATCCTCCATTAAAAATACGAAGGACTTAGAAAAGTTAAGTTTTAACCTGCTTAAAAGCAGATGTAGAAGAGTGGAAAGAGCCACGGCCATGTAATTATAACTTGAGACTTAGACAACTGAAGCTGCTTCCCTTGACTTCCTCATTTATGTGATGAGGGAAATTTCTCCCTGACAATTGAGAGAGATCAGTTATTCAAATGTGCCTAGGACCTAGTAGATGCTCAGTACAAGCCCAGTATGGAAAATAAAATGAAAATATAATTATAACTAAATAAGAATGAAGGTCCTCCTGATACATTTTTAAAATTAATTTTATATTTGTTTTAATTAGTTACACATGACAATAGAATGCACTTATATACTTTGATATATCATACATAGATAGAATATAATTTCTCATTTTTCTGAGTATACATATTGTAGAATCATATTGGTCCTGCAGTCACATAGATACATACATAATGTCTGTTTCATTCTACTATCTTTCTTATCCCCACATCCCCTGCTTTCCCCTCCTTTCACTTCCCTCTACCTAATCTAAGGGAATGCTATTCTTTTTTTTTTTTTTTTTTTTTGCCTTTTACATGTACTTTTTTTTTTGCATTACATTTTTAGCATATGATGAGCAAAGAAATATTAGGAAATTGGTGTCTATGTTTTTTTCCGTTTTGGTATTTCCCTGTGAAATAGATAGAGATATTGCCATGCATAATTTTCCTCTAAATATCCTTCATTACAAGCATTTTTACCGATTATCATTCCACAACCCAATAGACGCATGAATTTTTCCATTCCCAAATCTTTGAAACAACAGAGTGTGTCCCAACAGGTCTTATTTCTCTTGCCATGTCACTGCACACAAGTCCTGATCTCTTCTATCCTAGTTAACGTGTTGCTACAGAGAGTGGTTTTCTTTGCTACATGTGCTTTGATACTAGATTGAATGTTCTGTTTTATGTCCACAGAGATGACAGCAGATCTCCAAATGAGAATGGTGTGTGGTTTTGATTATGTTTTCAGGACTGGAAATGTGTTTAGGGTGAACTGTTGCCATGATTTACCTGGTGCTTCTCAGGACTGTGCCTGGAGTCTGGAGATGCTTTAAGGGAGGTTTCACAGGTGACATATAGGATAATAGGGTCAAGTAAACACATTCTTGAATCAAGTTCAAGCTAGAAAGTCATTGTCTCTGATGAGAAATTATCTTAATGGGTAGTGTGAAAAAAAAAAGTCTAATTACTTTTCAGTTTAAAAATAGTAATCAAGATACAAATTACACAGGAAAGATCCTGCTCTGGAAATAAACTAGTAATAACAATAGCAAGTATAATCTTTTCTGTGATTAAATTTTTTTTCCTTCTTTTCTTTTCCCCTCTACTGGGGATCAAATTCCAGACACTTGCACATGCTAGGCAGGTGCTCTACTGTTGACTGACAACTCCAGCCCCATAATTAAAATTTTCTAAAACCAAAATTCACTTTTATATTCCTTTATGTTTTAGAAACAAATTTAAAAAATCTTATCTTCAACAGTAAACCTAACTTTGTTCAGAACTGTGAAGGAGTATTGTTAGGTGCTGTGGATTGAAGTCTAGATGTGAAGATTCCAATCCCAGTAAAAGGTTTTTCACATATAGCAACATATGGTATTGTCGAGCACCACTCAGAGTGTGGTGGATTCTAAACTTTGGGGAGAAGAAAACAAGGAACACAGTGTCATTTTCATTAAAAAGTAGAAAGAGAAGGAGCAGTGCCAAAGACAAAGTAAACTATTTACTAAATTTACATACATTGTATCATTTTCTTCTAACAGTTCTTGTTTTGTCAAGGACACACAGACAATCTGGTCCTATGTGTCACGGATGAGGATCTCTGTGTTTCACAACCTCTGGTATCAGTAAAATTTCTTACATTGCCGCCTCAGAAGGCTGAGGCAGATGGATGGCGAGTTCAAAGCCAGCCAGGTACCAAGCAACTTAGTGAGACCCTGTCTCTAAATAAAATACAAAATAGGGCTGGGGATGTGGCTCAGTGGTCGAGTGCCCCTGAATTTAATTCCTAGTACCCTCCCTCCCCCACAAAAAAAAAAAAATCTTACCTTGCAGCTGAATTCTGACCTCAGTATTAGTATTGTGACTAAAATGGGTGAAAATTAACATGGAACATTCATACAATTTCCATTGGTCCAGAGTCAGAAAACAAGAAGTGGAGTTCAATCATTATAACAGAGAATTCACAGGTGTAGTGTACATGTAGAGTGCTAGAAGTCTAGATGGAATCAGGAGAATGAATGCATAGACAGAAAGAATTAGCCTAGTCAGTGAGTGTCTCTACAACACATCGTCCGTGGGGATATTTGGACCAAATCATGGATGAACTCATTTTAGCATTTACAAATATTTAGTGTCAAGTGGTTTTTAATATTTTTCATGTTAATTTATAAGGATTGGTATGTTCAGGGTTTTTTTTTCCCCCTTAATAATCCAAATTTTAATTCTTTGAAAGCAAATAGAATGGAATGAATTCCTCGAATTCTTTTTCTCGGGAGCCTCCATGTTCAGATGTCTGGGAGTGGTGAGGTTAACCCTGACCCTGAAGCCTAGAGACTAGCTCTTCTGGTCTTGTCTTCTATAATAGTATGATACCTAGAAACAGGACATTACAAAGGATACAAATCATTTGTTATGAGGATTCAAGAACATCTGGCAGCTTTTATTTTACTTGCCTCGAATTTCTGCAATTCCTTTTCTTTCAATCCCGAGACACCTTAGAATATAGATTGATGATAGTGTGAAAACAGTTTGGAACTGTAAATACTGATTTTTTCCATGTTTCGCTTTTTCTCTATATCTATGTGATAATGCTGAGGAAGTAATTAAAAAATAATGCCTATTATATTGCAACTAAATTTACGGCTTTTCAAAACAGCAACTCCTTCAAGACTTGGAGAGACATCCAAAAGACATGTAAAATGCCTTTAAATATCAGTTTGAAAGTGAGTTCATTTGTAGCCTTCCAGTTTTGCCAAAAAATTGAAATTTCCTGAAATGTTTGCTTATTTTTCTCAGTTGAGGGGTATAATGTTCTGTTTGCTGAGGTTCTCTGGAAATTATTGAGATGACTTGCAACTTTCTCATCCTTGATCATCCAGGAATTGAAATAAACAAGCATATCTTTTATGATGTGGCAATGAAAATCCTGGAATGTATGTATCTACTGATCTATTAGGGAGGTGACGTGGCAAAAAGTTTTTTTTTTTTTTCTCAATTGCTGTTACCTGATATTTTCCTTTAAGTAAACTCAGTCTTAGACATAAGATTTCTTGAAAGTTCACTTGGATGTCTGCCCAATGTACAATTTTAAGTCAATTTTTTTCCTCCAACTTTGGTTCCATGGACATTCTGAGCCAGAAAATCTTTATGGACCAGAGAGGGTCTTGTGCATTTTCAACTGTTTAGTAGCATTCTTGGCCTCTATCCACTAGATGAAAGCAAACTTCCCCCACCCCACTCTGACTCCACCTCAATTACTACAACCAAAAATGTCTCCAGACATTGCCAAATGGCCCCTGGGAGGCAAATTGCCCTTCGTAGAGAACTATTGCTGTGAATCTTGCAAAATAATAATACTTCCAGGGTTGGAGCCGTTAGTTATCTTCTCTGTTTTGTAACTCTTGCGACATGCCCCGGGTGCCTGTATTTCGAACACTTATTTTAGTGTGTGGGCTGCCTGTTTTTACTGATGAGAGCATTTCTTGCCCTGTACACATCTCCCAGGGGATCTCTGGTCTTGGTTTGGGATGAGTGTGTTGCTGGGTCAGCTTTCTTGTGTGATCGCGTCTCTGTTTTTAAACATATGTGCTGGTAGCACAATATTATGTGCAGCTGTCTCCAAGAGCTAGCCAACGAGTGTCTCAGGGGGACAGACTTTCCATCCTCCTCTGCTAACACCTTATTTTTCTTCCTTCATGCTATAGGTATATTGCTCTTGATGAAAGTGCTCACTCAGAGAAAGAGTCAGGAAAGCAATTTGTTGAAAACAAAGCCAAGAGTCTGATAAGACAGTTACTTGAGGTAAGTAAGAAGATGGGTTTTCATTTCTATGAAGTGTTACAACAACTCATCCTCAAAAAATCTGGCTTTGGAAGCCAGGCATTATTCACTTTGGGAGAGTGTACCCTGCAAAAGATCTCCCGATTTTAGGAAATCTCATGATGACCTATGGTATTCTGGGTGTTGACTCAGGAACGTAGACCAAGTTTCAATCTAAGAAAGAATGTTGACTTAATGCTGCAGTTTTCTCTGGGCCAAATTCTGTTCTTTGTAATCTCCCAAGTGTTATATTGAATTTACATTTAAAATCAGAATTATGTGAAAGAAGAATACAGCCTGCAGATTAATTATTTAGTTTTTGGAAATCAGGAGAATTTATTTGAGGAAGCAGATGTTTCTAAATTTATTTCTTACTGCATTTTATTAACGAATTGGAATTTCTGTTAAAATGCATGGTTCAAAGTTTTGAGAATCTGAAAATAACCATCCAATAAAGTCAGTGTATGTATCTTTTTTTTCTGTATTTCTGATAATATGTTTTCAAGCAAGTATTAAAATGTCCACCAAAGCTTCTTATATAGATGGTCTCTTAAAAGTTTGATTATGGAAAGTTTGCCATATAAGCTATTTTTCCACTTCAGCCTAAGTGGGTTTCTGTAATATTTATATAGACTATGTAATAATTCTAAAATATACAAATGTAATTCTTTATTATTTTTTTTCCAAAAATTGAAGGCACATCACCTATCTTGGAACTAATTCCCCCCTAAAATGTCTATGAGCTATAAAGGGAAGCAAACTACATGGAGAGGGTTAACAGGGCAAATTGTGTTCAGGTGCTTGTAATATTAATCATAGATTTCACAGTGGAAAGATACTATGTGCTAGGAAAAAATACAATTCTTTTTTGGAAAATAAGGTGGTCCATGTTTATTTTTTCCTTCCTTTCTTGTTTCCCAAGGGCTTTTAGATTGCATACATGGAGATGAACATCCATGGCCTTTGTACTTTTTACTTTTTGGGTAATAAGTTAGGAAGGAAGACTCCAAAGATTAAAATGTGTCCTATTTGTACTCATTTCCAATTGGGGAAACCACACAGGAGTAGAGTATTTAATAGGACATCACTTTTACCTCTGAACCTTAGGGCATGGGAATCTAAAGGTCTTAATTGTCACTTTCATAATCCCCAACTCTGATTTTTGACTAATCCTCCTGAAAATAGGAAAATAAGGCAGACCTATTTACCCACGCCTCAACATTTGGACTTCCATAAAACCACCAAGCACACTAGAACCCTGATATTGAAGAAGACCCATGCAATCTTCCTGCTTGACTAAAGAAAATCCATTCTTTCAACATTGGACAAATATGTTTGGTCATTAACTATGTATCAGGAACTGTCTAAAGAAGCCACAAAATAGCAGTCAACCAGAGAAACTGTTCTCAGCCTCACAAAACTTTTATTTTATATAGGTTAAGGGGAGAGAGACAATAAGAAAGTCAACTAATAAACAGAAAAATAATTATATATATATATCTATATGTAAGAATGACAAATAAAATTAAACATTTAAGGGGAGAAGAAACAGTGAACAGAATGCAGAGGAGGACTTGGATGGGGTTGTCAGGGCAAGACTCACTGAGGACATTCAGGCTGAGACAAAAATTGATAAAATTGTTATAACCAGGAAAGTGGGGGAAGGCGGGACTCCATTCACCAGGGGAAAAAATATAAACCCCAAAGGCACTTTCCCAGTGACCTATTTCCTCTAGTTACATCCTACCTGTCTGTGGTTACCACCCAGTTAATGCATATCAGTGGAATAATCCACTGATGAGGTTGTAAATTTCATAATCTAATTATGGCATCTCTGAACATCCATTTCTTTCTTTTTTAATTTGCCCTTTTTAGATATTTGACAGTAGCATGTATTTTGACATATACATGCAAGAGAATAATGTGGGAGACCTGGTTCTACCTGTGTCAGACTTTTATGGCTGTAATAATCAAGGGAGTGCAGTATTGGTAGAGGCATCTGCACCTAGATCTGTATAAATAAAGAGAGAACCCGGAACTGTCAACACCAATAATCCCTGGTTGCAGAAAAACAATTCAATGGAAGAATTTTGTTTTCAGCAAAGGGTGTGAAGGCAATAATAAATAAAAATTAGTCTCAATCTAAGCCCAGCACTTTCTGAAAAAATTAGTTCAAAGTGGGTCATGGATTTAAATATAAAGTGTATAACTACAAAAAAAAAACACTAAGAAAAAAAAAAAACTATGAAGAGTTCCTATATATGACACAAAAGCACAATGGATAAAAGAAAATAATTGCTCTATCAGACTTATCAAAATTTAAAAAGTTGTGCTCAGTAAAAGACTGTATTGAAAAGATGAAAAGTTAACCTGAAGTTAATCGTAGGAGTGGAATAAGGTATTTGTAAATCACAATATCAACATAGGACTTATATTTGAAAACAAAAAAAAAATATCTCTCAAAATCAATGTTAAAAAAAAGAGAAACTTGATTAGAAAATATGCACCTCACTTGAACAGAACATCTTCAAAGGATATACAGATGATAAGTCAAATCTTTGCAAATTTCAAGTAACGACTAAAAAAAAATAAATGGAGGAAAAGAGACAAATCTTTCTATTCTAAATATTGAAGGTAGATAAGCTCCCCTCCCCAAAGATGAGTCTCACTGACTTATTTCCAAAGAACGCCAATGGAAACAGAAAAATGTTAACGTAGTAATAGCAAAGACTTGGAAGCGTTTGCTTGAGCAGGTGATCAAGATTGACATTGCCAGTGGTGGATAGCATGCAGGATATTTTATCTTTGTGTTTTTCTTTCCAAAACCCATAGCCTGTGTCTAATCATAAAGAAAACACAAGACACACCCAAACTCTAGAACAATCTATCAAGGTCATGGAAAACAAACGAACAAAAACCAAGAAAGGACCTCACATCAGGAGCGTCTAAGAGGACAAGACAACTAAATGTGACGTGACATCCTGTACAAGATCCTGGAGCAGAATCAGTTATTAATAGAAAACAAACCAAAACAAAAACCTGCTGAATTCTGAATGCAGTTTGGTGTCTACTTAATAGTAGTGTTCCAGTGTTGGTTTCTCAGTTTTGACACATAGACCACAGTAATGCAAAATAAGATTGGGGGGCAATGAAGTTGAGTCTATATGGGAACTCTGGTACTATCTTTGCAACTTTTCTGTGAATCTAAAATAACCCAGGAGAAAAAAAGTGCTTTAAAAAATATTATTTTAACATGTAACACCCCCCCCATCTAAATTTCCCAGGAGCAAATTTAATAAAATACACAGGAGCAAATTTTAAAACTTTATTGAAAGAGCAAGAACTCTCAAATGAATGGAAAGATGTAAGAAGTTCATTCTTATAAAAAACAATATTACAGAGTTGTCAATTCCCCCTACATCGTAACAGTAATAGCAAAAATGCCCTTATATGTCCATTTACAATTAAAAAATAAATTTAATTTAAAGGTAAATGATTAATTGTAACAGGCTTTTAATAAAAGGTCCAATTTTATTATAATTAAATGTCACTATCATTTAAATGATTTATTTCATGAACAACATTCACTTTAGATACTGATTGCTTTACAGATGTACCAGGTGGTTGGTGGAAACATTCTTGAAGAATGAGTAAAGTTGTTTGCCAAATCACACTTCCATTTTCATAACTACCCTCAACATTCTTTTAAAGTTTAATGTAGTGATAGGTAGGGGGAGACAACTGCCTTTCCTTCCCATCTTATGTGCATGACTGAGGCCCTGTGAGACTCAGACTTCTGCCATGATGACACATTACCTGAGGTAACCAACTTATAAAAAAGGAAAGGTTTATCTTTATTCACAGGTTTGGAGATTCTAGTTCATGATTAATCCACTCAGTGGTTTGGGGGCATGTGAGGAGACCACAGACCACGGCAGAGTGTGTCGAGGAAGTGAGAGTTCTCATTTTCTAGCCAGGGAGCAAAAAAGGTGGGGAGGGGTCCCACAGTCCCCTTCAGGGCACACCTACAATGACCAAAAGACCTCCCCCTAGGCCCCACATCAGAAACGTCCCACCACCTCCCCCTAACACCAACCCAGGGACCCAGCCTCCAATACATAGGCCTTTGGGAGACATTTAAAATAAAACCTATAGTAGGACCTTGTAACAAAAGAGTAACAAGAGGAAAACAAAAAGTTACTCCATGAAAGTTTTAAATGACACAAAAACCTTTGGGAGGAAAGGAGGACTCAAAGAAATGGGTGAACCTGGGTGTTTTGTGTTCAAGTTCTGATGAAGTAGATAAGTGATGTTAACAAACCAGGACCTTAGGACCTGCTTCCAGGGAAGGAAGAACAAAACAAAGCAAAACGGAAACGAGACCACTCTTCTTGCCACCTGCTTCAGGGAGGTGGGTCGGAGGAGGTAAGAGAGGCTTTCTTGCTCATATGGTTTCCTCAAATGGCAAGGTGCCCTATTTTAAGGTAATATGTCCTAAACCCCACCGTGGATTAATAAAAGTAAAGGTGATTACCAAAGTAAACTTTTTGACTTTAATGAACTGTTGCTTTTTAGTTCTTCACTTTGTAGATAAAGCTTTGACCTGTTGAGGCTGAGGCTAATCAAATGACGATGGGGAAAAACCAAGGAACTGGAGGAATAGATGAATTTTATGTCTTTTTTTTTTTTTTAAATAAAACCAGGCAATTTGAAGAAAATAGGCTGTTTTTCAGTCCTGAAATAATTATTTTAAGTGACTCTTCCTGTATCAGATGGTGAGGCAAGGCCGTAGATGCCATCTCTTCAATTTCTTACAACCACAAGAGGTCGTGATTATTATTACTGTCTTATGATTAGAAATAGAGGAAAAGGTATTGCGTGGAGTATAGACATTTGCAAAGCTGGTAAATGGATGTTAGGATTAGAATTCGCATCCTTGAGAAAAATCTCTTCGTCAACATCCCGAAGCTTCCCTGGGCCAGGAGAGCAAACACCAACTGAGTGTGTTTAGGTAAAAATAGAATCATTCTCATTTCCTCTTGATAATAAATTCTTAAGTCATGCAAGTTCTAAATATTATATGCTTTGGAATTCAGTATTTCTTATTAAAATAAAAAAAGGACTGAGTTTCCAACCTCGTTATTTCTGGAAAGAATCCTCCATGAAGGCAGAGGGCCCGCCATATTGGGATAGATCCTAATTGGCACAAAGAAAGGGAAAATTTCAGAATGAATATAATAACAGGGAGATAGAAAACAAAAAAAGGGCTTCGTTTTCTTCTCTTTCTAATCAAGGGCTCTGATAAAAGACACACAGACATACAGCAAGAGCATTCCAAGGTTGAATCACAGGATCAGACTTTATTTCCAAACCTGCTGTCATTTAAAATGTAGGTTCAGGAAAAACAAGTAACCAACAATCAACCAAATTCTCTCATCGTGGGCCAAATTTCTAGTTGAAACTAAAACAGAATATTTTCTAGAAGCTTATTAAATATTTGGCAAACCTACAATCCATTATTTGTTATAAAATTATTTTTAAGCTCTTGCAGCTTCAATGAAATAAGTTTAAGAGACAAATGTTGGGGGGGATGTTCATGGTAACCCTTCAAACGGACTAATGTGAAACACAAAGGTGGGACCACATTAATCACACTCTTGATATTTTTACAGGTGCCCAGGTTGATGACTTGTGCTGACTCCTTTGATCTCCCTTGCAGAAAACTGCTCTGCTTCCTGTCAACAGAGATTGCTACATGCACCATTTCACCATTCACTGGCTTCTAGATCAAACCAGTGATAGACCTCACAGATAGAATTCCACCACTGGTCCCTCATAGGAGGTAAATTTTAGTCCTTTGCATCACTTCCAATGATTTCTTTCAACAGAGATCAATATTTAGGAAAAAAAAAAAAACCCTGTTAGCTAATATTGCCATCTGCTCTGGTTATTAACGAGGTTTAGAGTCTGGGCCTCAGTTGTGAAGTGTTTTGCCAAAGCCCTTTTTATTTTCAGCTGTTTTAAGGAAGCAAAAAATTAAGACTGGGTGGACTTTGTGAAAAACTTGTTTCTGATGTTGGCCTTATGCCTTTGGTGCTGCCGATAACAACACTGCTGTCTGAGGTTCAAAACCCAGTTTCTGATAAGCATGCTATTGGGGCACCATAATGAGCAGAAGGAAGACTTTGAGTTTTCGGGTGGGATTTTTCCTACAGGTACATGTTTTTAACCCCGGGGCTAGTCACATGCCTAGTTTTGAGGTAAAGGGAAAGCACTTTGCTATTTTAGGTGACAGAATGAATGTAACTGGCCATTGCAAGGCAGAAAGTGGGGCTCATTTACCCTTTGTCTTCATTTTCTAAGACTAAATTAAGGATGGCAATGCGGTAAAGTAGAATTGTCTGAATTTATAGCCAGAGATCAAGGGACCAAAGCCAAATTTGCCACTTAGTAGTTGGTGAACCTTGGATAAGTCAATCGATGCTTCACACCTGCACTCTCTCCAGCTCTCTGAGACCAATAACATCAGTGCATCTCCATAAACAGTCGATTTAATATTTACAAAAAGAGTTTATAAAGTAGTAAAGACTCTCAGAGATGTTGAACACAATAAGGACCGAGTCACAAGACCCCATTCATTGTAGGGAGCATGGGAGAGTATTGTAAGGAGGTAATGAATAACACTATGTGGAAAAATGAAATACGCATTGGTATTAGATTTTTTTTTTCATCATTACATAAAAAAATTATCACTGAACTCATGGCTCAAAACAACATACATTTATTACTCTACAGGTTCATGGGGCAGAGGTCCAGGAGTGACCTGCCCAGGAAGGATCCATCTGTATCAAGATGTCGACCAGATCACAAAGAAGGGAAGCCTGCCGTGTGAACGTCATGGGTGAACCCGAGGGCATTGTGCTAAGTGAAATAAGTCAAATGGAGCCAAATACCACGTGATCTCACCTCGATGTAAAAACCTAAACACATCAAACTCATTAAAACAGAGCAGAAGGGTGTTTCCGAGGATTGAGGGCTATAAAAAGTGAGATGCTAGTCAAAGGGCACAAACTTTCAAATGTGTGATGAATGAGTTCTGAGGATATAGTGTTTAGTCTGCTGACGGAAGTTAATAATATTGCATTGCATACTTGAAATTTGCTAGGAGAGTTGATTTTTTTTTTTTTAAATTGTAATTGTACATGGACAGAATGCCTTGATTTTGTTCCTTTGGTTCATTTTTATGTGGTGCTCAGGATTGAACCCAGTGCCTCACACATGCTAGCCAAGCACTCTGCCACAGAGCCACAACCCCAGCCCAGGAGAATAGATTGGAAATGTTCTTAACACACACACACACACACACACACACACACACACACACACACACACAGGTACTTACATAAGGTAATGAATGTGACTGTGGTGATCATTGCAAGGTGTACCTTATACATTTTGGTCAATTTTATCTCAATAAAGCTGGAAATATCCCAAGGAATTACAACAGTAGGAGTAAAAAGATGTTGGCCATGGTTGGGTTCTCTTTTGGAAATTTGACCGGAGATGAATCCACTACCAAACCCACTAAAGTTGTCAGCGGAATTCATCGTTTTGTGGTGAGATTCCGTTCCCGTTGCGGGCTGTTGACAAGGGACCCATCTCAACATCAAGAGGAAGCCCAAAGCTCCTCACCCTGTGATCTTCTCCCCCAGCCTCTCACCTCAGGACAGCTCATTCTACAAAACCAGCCAGAAAGAAAGCCTCTCGCAGGATCCTGCCGGCAGACCGTTTTTGCATAATGGAGTGTGTTCTTACAAAGATGTCAATCCCGTTGTCGGATAAAAGTGGCGTGATAACAGGAGGGACGTCATCATCTTCACCGTTGCTGTTTGTTGGAAGCAAGTCAAAGGTCCAGCCCACCTTCAAGGGGAGCCGATTTCCCACAGGTGTGGACACCTGGAAGCAGGGATCCTGAGGACTTCCTTCAAGTCTCTCCACCTGATGTTCTCAAACAAGATGAAGCTTCCTTTGGTTTCAGTGGGGGGCAGTCACAGTGAGTTCTGTCACCCCAGCTAGGTCTCTTGTGATCACCTTTCTACATCTACTGTCGGACAGTTTTCTTCTTGCTCCGTGTCTGGAAGACCCACCTGATCATGCTACCCAGCCCGCTGTGGTCCATTTGTGTTCGGTCAGTAGGGGCCACAATGGAAGGGAGGAGAGGAGGTCACCTCATCCAAATCCCATTTCCTCCTTTTGGAGGTCCGCTGGGTCTGCCCGTGTCTCCTCTGAACGCTGTCCTCTTCTCGGGCAAGCTCTCTGTAGGTTCAGTTACTGCTCTCCTCTTGTCTATTTCAGTCCAGGGATGAAGACAATGTGGACATTACTCGTCCTGGCCCACTATCCTGCTTTTTTTTTTTTTTTTTGGTTTTGTTTTGCAATTTCTCTGAACCCATCTCATAACTTTCCGATAGCTCCTTTATTAAATCAGTATATTGAATGTGCTTTTTTTTTTTTTTTTCCTTGCTGGAACAACCCTGACAACTAGATCACACAAAGAATTTCCAGGTATATGAGCTTGGAGGTTTGTGCATCAGGGATAATAAAAAATAATTAGCACGGAATGAATGAGGAAAAGAACTGACCTTTGGCCTGGGAGTGTGGCCACTCGATATTCCAAAAGTCCTGAGGGGTTTCCTCTGTCTTCTGCAGTTCTCCTAAGAGGGCTTCCCTGGAGTCTTCTTCCTAGAGGTCCAAGACTATAAATATGGCTTGTTCCAGAATGGAGAAGAGCCTAGTTTTCTGCTTGCCCTCTGAATCTTAGCCAGAAGACAGGTCTGGAGGAAAAAAAATAAATAAAAGGCAAGAGATGCATATTTGTAATAGGATTCCAGTGTTGGTTTCTGTGTGTAATGTCACAACCCATTGTTGTGGGGGAAGAAGCGACAGTGCAAAGCAAAGGTTATACTACTAAAGGAGAATCACTACAACATGTTAGAAAAAGACGAGTATGAACGTGGAGTAAAGCTAGCATCTCTTAAAAATAAGCATTCTATCAAGAAAATCTAAAACTACATCACATTACGAAATAAACACAAGGAAGCACAAAAAGGTTTGACTTTTAAGGATAATTAAAAAGATAGTTGGCAGGATACCCAACATTGCATGTGGACGAAAATTGGGAAATGATGTGGGATTAAGTCAAGGATGTTGAAGTCTCAGCAGGGCTGGTTTCTATGACTGTTTCATGGTGTTCTGGTATCAATATTTGCTCACGGGTGTCTGATGGATGCCATATCACTGTGATCTCTCGAACATTGGCTAAATTAATCACACAGATATGAATGATCATGGTTTCGAATAGGAAATAAGCAGCTGCCAGACTTCTGGATTTTGTCTCCATCGATTTCCCTTATTGGTTGTGACATTACAGACATGAGAGATCCTGGAAGGATCGAGGATTCTGGAGTCTGAAACCCATTTCTAGACATAGAGTCATTGTGTTTGTTTGTTTGCCAGCTCGTGGGCCCTGGAGTTCCTCTCCCTGGGTCTTGTTCCTGTGCTACTGGAAACATGGGGCCCAGGATGCCAACAGTAGAATTCTGCTCCTCTGTGGGCAAAGAAATCAGAGTTGTGAGGGAGGAAGGTCTTGGATCAGGTGCCGTGATAGGCATTCTTAGTGTTAAGTCGTATTTTGTGTGCTTGGCTTTATGTACTTTTCCATGAAGGATGCTGTGGTTCAGGTGATTATGCTCAAGGGCCCACATGTTAAGGCTTGGTGCCTAGGCTGTGCTGCTCCTAGAAGGTAGTTGAATTTTTAGGAGGTTGGGCCCAGTGGGAGAAACTTAGGTCATTATGAACAGACCCAGGTAGGGGATATTGGGACCTGGCCCCTTTCCCTCTTCCTCTTTGCTTCTGGGATGCCGTGAGATGAACATACCTCTTTTGCCACACACTCCCTTCATGATGTGCTGTGCTGCCACAGGCCCAAAGCAGCAGGACCAGCTGACTATGGACTGAAACCTCAGAAACTAGGAGCCAAAATAAACCTTGTCTTTTATTAAGTTGCTTGTCCTGGGCATTTTGTTACAGTAGCGCAAATCTGTCTAACACAAAGACATTTTATAGAAAATCGTGTGTCTGTTTACCTGTACCAGAACACAATTAATTATTCGGAGCTGTGTGTGCACACAGCACACTTTGTTTATAAACAATTTCAGAGACCATTTGCTTATTGGTTTTTCCTATATTTGAACCCTGGTTGGAAGTCACAGGTAGTGGTGTGGTGGCAGCCATGGAGAAAGTACTGTAGATAAGTGTTGGGCCCATAGTCCGGAGACTTGTGTTCCAGGTCCATCTCTGTTGCCAACTGACTGTAGATTCTTGATATCTTTATTGCTGAGTTTCATTTTCATCTTCTGAAAAGTCAATGTCAAAAAGTAAATGCTTTTCTTTTCTTTCAAGACCACGGTGATCCTTAGAGTTCTAAGATTCTCTAATGCATACTTTGATTTGAATTTGCCAATAATACAGTTAAGCCCAGTGGCCCGTTTTCACTAAGCTTCAATCATCTCAAAATATTTATTGCACATTTGCTCTATTCAGACAGTTAAGTGTGGTAATATAAACAAAATAGCAGAGTTACTAAAATGCTTACTCTGTAAGCACGATCATTATTCTTAAAGAATTTATAATCTAGTAAAGAGAAAGGCCATGTTCACCAATAAGCGAGATGCTTAACAGAAGGTAAAAAGGCAAGCCAGGATGAAACTCCAAAGCTTTAGAAAGTCATTTTGTCTAGGAACCAGGATAAGACATACAACAATGCCAGGCTTGGTGGCGCATGTCTGTAATCCCAGCGACCCAGGAGGATGAAGTAGGAGGATAGGAAGTCTAAGGCCAGTCTCAGAAACTTTGAGGCCCTAAGCAACTTAGTGGCTATAAGCAACTTAGTGAGACCCTGCCACAAAATGAAAATAAAATAGACCTAGGGATGTGACTCAGAGCCCTGGGTTCAATCTCTGGTACTTATAAAACAAAACAAAAAACAGACATGTAATAATAACTAATATGTAATATTTTCTCTGCACTAGATTTTGTCCCAAGTACTTCTTATAGGATAAAAGAATGTGATTTGGTGGCCTCTGTTATTGCTGTATTCTATATATTAGAAAATGTGCACAGACGTTACATGGTTTGCCCAAGACCACAGAGATAGACAGTGATAGAATCAAAATGCTAAGCCAGGCTGCTGAGAGTGAATGCACTCCTTCTCAAATATGATTAAAATGCTTGTTTTCCACGTTAGCCAGCTTTTTGTCGCTCAACAAAAATACCAGGCAGGAAAATCTTAAGAGAAGGAAAGGTTTATCTGAGCTCCTGGTTTCAGAGGTTCAGTCCGTAGTCAGTAGGCTCCAAGGCAAAACATGGCAGAAGTATGTGGTAGAGGAACCCAATTGCTCAATTCATGGCAGCCAGGGAGCAGAGAGAGAGAGAGAGAGAGAGAGAGAGAGAGAGAGAGAGAGAGAGAAGAGAAAAGATGAACCCTTTCCAGGGCATGCCCCTAGTGATCTACTTGTTCCAACTAGACTTCCACTTCCAAGAAGTCTATTCCTTTGTAAATGGATTAATCCATTAGATGAATTAACCCACTGATGAGATCAAAGCTCTCACAATCCAGTTATTGCCTAAGAGTCCTGCTTCTGAGGCTTATTGTTTTGGGGACCACACTTTCAAAACATATCAGCTTTTGGGGGGAACTTTTCAGATACAAACCATAAAATAAATTCCAATGAAAGTGAAATGATAACCTCCAACAAAAGACATCTGGGAGAACTTGATATGATCTCTTCTCTTGGGCCTTTACCTTGTTTTTCAAAGGTTTTTGTTCCCTAAACTCTCTCTGTATGAGAATAACTTAGGTAAAATTGTTGAAAGGATAGATTCTTGGGTATTCCCCTAACCCTATTAAATCAGAATTCTAAGGTTGGGTAAGAAAATCTGAATTTTTAACTTATTCTGTTTTAGACTGATGTATGTCAAGGTGGTGAACAAATTCTGAAGGGATAAATTAAAATTCAGTAGGTGAATTAGTTGGACAGTAATTATAGGTGGGAAACATACACACAGTCCTGGCAGCCCGGGCAAGGCCTTCTGAGAGTTGAAAAGCAAACTTGTGTAGGATGTATTCAAGTAAGAAAATAGTAAGATAGAAACCTTGAAAAAGTACAGATCAATCTACATTGAACCTTGGACAGAATACTTAGGACTTTGGACTTAATGTAAATGGAATCATTGGCTTTTTAAAAGTATTATATATATATATATATATATATATATATATATATATTTGTAGATAGAAACAATATCTTTATTTTATTTATTTATTTTTATGTGGTGCTGAGGATTGAACCCAGGGCCTCACACATGCTAGGCAAGTGTTCTACCACTGAGCCACAACCCCAGCCCCACCATTGTTTTTTTTTTTTTTTGTTCTGATTAGAAAATAGCCATTAAAATAGAATTTTAATCAAACTTGTCTGGCAGCCACAGGATGGATTGAATGTGAGTAGATTGATGAGCCCTTACTTAATTGGGCTCTTAAAAACCTAAATTAATTAATATATGAACTATTACATGATGATATTCCGGTATCCAGAAAGTCAGTATTAAACCTAGCATAAAGACACTCTTTTCTGGGTATAGATGTTGGAAGGGGAATCCAAAACATAGGCCCTGGGTTTCTGAGTCCCTGGGTCCCCACAAAAGACATCTGGGAAAACTTGATATGATCTCTTATCTTGGGCCTTTACCTTGATTTTCAAAGGTTTTTGTTCCCTAAACTCTCTGTATGAGAATAACTTAGGTAGATTTGTCAAAAGGATAGATTCTTGGGTATTCTCTCTAACCTATTAAATCAGGATTCTAAGGTTGGGTAAGAGAATCTGGAACCATGGGTCACCACTAACAGGTAGAAGTAAATCCCAAGGAGACACTGTTACGTTTAGGCAGGTGGTAGAGGGTTCACTTTTATAAGTATCGGTGGTGCTCAAGGGACACCCAGATCTGTGGCCTCAATAGAAATCAGTGTCATGGTTTGGACATGTGGTGTCCCCCAAAAGCTCATGTGTAAAACGATGCAAGAACATTGATGAGCCAAATAATTAGGTTATGAGAGGTGTCACCTCATCAGTGCATTAATCCATGGACATGCATTAACTGGGTGGTGAGTGCGGGCAGGTAGGGTGTGGCTGGAGAACAGAGGTCACTGGGGATGTGCCTTTGGGGTATATGTTTGTGGCATGATCTTCTGTCTCATCTTGGGCCCAGAGCCATGGGGTTAGCTGTCTGTCAATTGAGATTTGTAAAATCATGAGCCCCAGATAAATTTTTCCTCCTCTAAAATTGTTCTTTTCAGAGCTTTAGATCATAGAGGCACAAAAGTTCATAAAACTGTTGGGCATTCAAGGAAGCATGAAAAGGAAATGTCCAGCTTGAGTCATGGATTTAGATGTATTAGCACCAGAATGGAAGAGAACAGGGAGTATGAGGAGCAAATGAGAACACCCAGAGGATTAAAGAAAGACACACAGAGCTGTGCCTGGGGAACACCCTCACTGACAATGTGGAAAGAGATTAAAAATGAACTCCATTCTTAGAAGGAATTGGTTATAATATAACCTGCACTTACTGTTAGATACAGTCTCATCGTAGAGGGGAGAGAAATATTCCTAGACATCTGATTCACGCTTGAAGCTGCAGATAACACCGAACCCTGATATACAGTATGTTTTTCTATGCAGACATACATACGCACATTTAATGTCTTCTTGTCTTAATTTAGCACTGAACACACTATGGCCAAAACCTTATTATTTTTAAATGTGACAGGAAAACCAGTACAAGTTTCTCCTCCTTTCTTTACAATTCCCTGGACAAAAGATGTGGTCTTATTGTTTATTTTGCAACCTCGTCACACAAATATTTTCTTTCCTTATTAAGTCTCCAATTTTCAAATTTTTCACTTAAAGGAAGTACTTTATGGCTTCTATTTGACAATATTGAATTACCAGCATCATTATTCATCTGCATTGAGGCCTTTATGAAGTAAAATAGAGAGTGATTTGAACATAGCCAGTGAAATTCCATGGAATTTAATCTGATAACCAATTTTTGAGTGGCTGGTGGGTAGGTAGTATAAACTATATGGACACATTGGATAAAGGGCAGGACGACTAAGATTTTGTCACATTACTCAAAATGGCCTATGATTAGAAATTTGTGAATTGTATATTTCTGGAATTTTCCTTTGTGATATTTTGGAGCCATGGTTGATCATTGGTAACCGAAGCAACAATAGTGAAAGTACAGTTAAGAGGTAACTAACTAAGGCATAGACATGTTTCAAAGTGTTACCAATGGCCCTTAGCCATGCTAAGGAAGAGAAGAAGAGAGACAACTCGAATTACTAACATACGGGATGAAAAAGGCAATATCACAACAGACACTACAGAAATACAGAAGATAATTAGAAAGTATTTTGAAACCCTATATTCCAATAAAATAGAAGATAGTGAAGATATCGACAAATTTCTTAAGTCAGACGATCTGCCCAGATTGAGTCAGGAAGATACACACAATTTAAACAGACCAATAACAAAGGAAGAAGAAGCCATCAAAAGACTACCAACCAAGAAAAGCCCTGGACCGGATGTGTATACAGCGGAGTTTTACAAAACCTTCAAAGAAGAATTAATATCAATACTTTTCAAGCTATTTCAAGAAATAGAAAAAGAAGGAGCTCTTCCAAATTCATTCTATGAGGCCAACATCACCCTGATCCCGAAACCAGACAAAGACACTTCAAAGAAAGAAAACTACAGACCAATATCTCTAATGAACTTGGATGCAAAAATTCTCAATAAAATCCTGGCGAATCGAATACAAAAGCATATCAAAAAAATTGTGCACCATGATCAAGTAGGATTCATCCCTGGGATGCAAGGCTGGTTCAATATACAGAAATCAATAAATGCTATTCACCACATCAATAGGCTTAAAGATAAGAACCATATGATCATCTCGATAGATGCAGAAAAAGCATTCAACAAAGTACAGCATCCCTTTATGTTCAAAACACTAGAAAAACTAGGGATAATGAAGCCAGATTTAAAGTTAGGTAGTTAGTGTAGTTAGGTAAATCGGGTCTAATACCAAGTGAAATCTAAAATGGAGGCCATGCTGGGAATAACTGAGGGAAAACACAGAGGACAATTCATGGCCAAAGTCCACCTCAAAGAAGTGTTAATGAACAGCCCCCAACAGATTTGGAGATGGCCCATCCCAGAGAAGTGATAAGCCCATCCCAAAAGTCCTTCCTGCCCTTTTGGCCCACAGGTGTCCCACCCCTCGGGCCTTCCAACCTACATTCCATCACCAAAACTATAAAAAGGGGAAACAACCGCACTTCCACGGATTCCACCTCCTGGGTCCCCTTCTTCCTCCGGGAGAAGTCTTTTCTGCTGTCCTTTAATAAATTTCTAATTTCTACTCTGACCTTGCCTTGGCGTGCTTCTTTGGTGTTATTCTTCAACATCGGGGAAGCAAGAACTCGTCACCGGTCAACAGCAGTAACAATAACAGGAACTTACTTCAACATTGTAAAAGCTATATATGCTAAACCTCATGCTAGCATCATCCAAAATGGAGAAAAACTGAAGGCATTCCCTCTAAAATCTGGAACAAGACAGGGATGCCCTCTATCACCACTTCTATTCAATTTAGTTCTTGAAATACTAGCAAGAGCAATTAGACAGACAAAAGAAATTAAAGGCATAAAAATAGGAAAAGAAGAACTTAAATTATCGCTATTTGTGGATGACATGATAATATGTTTAACAGACCCAAAAGGGTCTACAAAGAAACTACTAGAGTTAATAAATGAATTCAGCAAAGTGGCAGGATATAAAATCAACACGCATAAATCAAAGGCATTCCTGTATATCAGCAACAAAATTTCTGAAATGGAAATGAGGAATATCACTCCATTCACAATATCCCCAAAGAAAATAAGATACTTGGGAATCAACCTAACAAAAGAGGTAAAAGATTTACACAATGAAAACTACAGAACCCTAAAGAGAGAGATAGAAGAAGATCTTAGAAGATGGAAAAAATGTACCCTGTTCATGGATAGGCAGAACTAACATCATCAAAATGGCGATATTACCCAAAGTTCTCTATAGGTTTAATGCGATGCCAATCAAAATCCCAACGGCATTTCTTGTAGAAATAGATAAAGCAATCATGAAATTCATATGGAAAAACAAAAGACCCAGAATAGCAAAAGCAATTCTAAGCAGGAAGTGTGAATCTGGAGGTATAGCGATACCAAATTTCAAACTGTACTACAAAGCAATAGTAACAAAAACAGCGTGGTACTGGTACCAAAACAGGCAGATGGACCAATGGTACAGAATAGAGGACACAGAGACCAATCCACAAAATTACAACTTTCTTATATTGGATAAAGGGGCTAAAAGCATGCAATGGAGGAAGGATAGCATCTTCAACAAATTTTGCTGGTAAAATTGGAAATCCATATGCAACAAAATGAAACTGAATCCCTTTCTCTCGCCATGCACAAAAGTTAACTCAAAATGGATCAAGGAGCTATATATCAAATCAGAGACACTGCGTCTGATAGAAGAAAAAGTTGGCTACTATCTACATACTGTGGGGTCGGGCTCCAAATTCCTTAATAGGACGGCCATAGCCCAAGAGTTAATAACAAGAATAAACAAATGGGACTTACTTAAACTAAAAAGTTTTTTCTCAGCAAGAGAAACAATAAGAGAGGTAAATAGAGAGCCTACATCCTGGGAACAAATTTTTACCCCTCACACTTCAGATTGAGCCCTAATATCCAGAATATACAAAGAACTCAAAAAATTAAACAATAAGATAACAAATAACCCAATCAATAAATGGGCCAAGGACCTGAACAGACACTTCACAGAGGAGGACATACAATCAATCAACAAGTACATGAAAAAATGCTCACCATCTCTAGCAGTCAGAGAAATGCAAATCAAAACCACCCTAAGATACCATCTCACTCCAGTAA
Organism: Ictidomys tridecemlineatus; assembly: GCF_052094955.1. Classification (NCBI taxonomy): domain Eukaryota; kingdom Metazoa; phylum Chordata; class Mammalia; order Rodentia; family Sciuridae; genus Ictidomys; species Ictidomys tridecemlineatus. The sequence goes on along the minus strand of NC_135479.1, from coordinate 10,224,694 downwards.
GATTGGCAGCTATTATGAAGTCAAACAACAATAAGTGTTGGTGAGGATTTGGGGAAAAGGGTACACTTGTACATTGCTGGTGGGACTGCAAATTGGTGCTGCCAATTTGGAAAGCAGTATGGAGATTCCTGGGAAAGCTGGGAATGGATCCACCATTTGACCCAGCTATCACCCTTCTCGGACTATTCCCTGAGGATCTTAAAAGAGCGTACTATAGGGATACTGCCACATCAATGATCATAGTGGCACAATTCACAATAGCTAGACTGTGGAACCAACCTAGATGCCCTTCAATAGATGAATGGATAAAAAAATGTGGCATCTATACACAATGGAGTATTATGCAGCACTAAAAAATGACAAAATCATGGAATTTGCAGGGAAATGGATGGCATTAGAGTAGATTATGCTAAGCGAAGCCAGCCAATCCTTAAAAAACAAATGCCAAATGTCTTCTTTGATATAAAGAGAGCAACTAAGAACAGAACAGGGAGGAAGAGCATGAGGAAAAGATTAACATTAAACAGAGACAAGTGGGGGGAGAGTAAGGGAGAGAGAAGGGAAAACATATGGAAATGGTAGGAGACCCTCAATGTTACACAAAATTACATATAAGCGGTTGTGAGGGGAAAGGGAGGGGGAAACAAGGGATAGAATTGAACAACAGCAGATGAGGTAGAGAGGGAAGATGGGAGAGGAGGGGAGGGGGGATAGTAGGGAATAGGAAAGGTAGCAGAATACAACAGTCACTAATATGCCATTATGTAAAAATGTGAGTGTGTAACTGATGTGATTCTGCAATTTGTATTTGGGGTAAAAATGGGAGTTCATAACCTAGTTGAGTCAAATGTATGAAAGAAGATATATCATGAGCTTTGTAATGTTTTGAACAACCAATAAAAAAAAATGTTACCAATGGCCAGTACTACTTGTATTTCTGGAGATCTTAAGTTTAAAATAAAAATTTCTTGCACTTGCAATGGTGCTCATACAAATGGAAATGGATTTATCTTATATTTCTTGATAATCTTCTAGAACTATAGAACATTAGACTATAAAGAGACCAATTAAGTAGTATTTGAAAGCATTTAGATTGCAAAGTACACTTTTGATCAAAATTCTTTTGATTCCAACAGTGTTAGACTTAGGACTTTTAAGAATTTTTCAAATTATTTATTTATTTACTTTTTGCTGTGCTGGGAATGGAAGCCAGGACCCCATAAATGCTAAGCAAGTGCACTATCACCAAGCTATATCCCCAGCCTGTTTGACTCCTAAAAAGTGCCTCGGCACATCCTGACTCTAGTAATAGGCTCTACAACAATTCACCTTTTTGAATTATGAGAATCCTCCTCTGAAAAGTCCCTATCATTAAAAATAATCTTAAAATGTGTTTTCAAGTCCAACCTCTCAGCAGAACGGGTTAAGGCAAGAAAATATCAAAAACAAAAGGGAAATGAAATTGATAGAAATATCAAAAAAGGCCAAGGTCCATGAGGAATCACAGACAACTTTTTCATTAGAACCAGTTCCTTTCACTGACTGTGCCTCTGGGCACACAAAAGTGTCCTTCCGTGCAATGCGGAGTTAGCTTATTTGTGCATGGGGGTATGGCAACCTTTGATGAATATAAAACCCCATCATTATCTCATTTTGGTATATTTTGAGATTTTCCTAAACATATGTCATGGAAATTTCATTGAGAAAGAACATAACTTGTTACAAAAGTAACCCACAGATTTTTATCTTTCTCTTTTTGCCTTAAAAGTTCAAAGCTAGGAGAAAAAAAAATGACTTAATTGAGATAAGTCTCATAAGAAAAAGAACAGAAGGGTAATTCATGTGGCATGGACTGGGTAGTATTAAGTGAATTGTGTTAGATGGAGATTTAAATGCCCTAAATATCCTGTGATCATCTTTGGCTCTTCAGAAGTACTCCATCTTCTTAGAGTCTTTCTTATTCGCCTTCCGAATATCGCTTCTCTTCATGTATTAAGAAGATACCACTGTGAATAGAAAGAATGCTTGGAATTTATTTTTTTGTAAATAGTGAACAAATTTTCTCATCCATGATAAATATGTTACATTTGAGGTGGCCCGCACAGTGACACATGCCTGTAATCCCAGGGACTTGGAAGGCTGAGACAGAAAAGGAGCCAGAGTTCAAAGTCAGCCTTGACAACTTAGTGAGGCCCTAAGCATCTTAGAGAGAATCTGTCTCAAAATCAAACATGAGAAGGGCTGGCTCAGTGGTTAAGAGTTTCTGGGTTCAATCCCTAATGCCAAAAAAATTTTAAAGGGCTGAGGAACAACAAATAAACACACACACACACACACACACACACACCCACACACACACACACATCCATAAATATGTTTGCAAATTGTGACTTGAGTTCAGGGAGTTCAGGCTGCATCAGGGAGTGAGTGCCACCCCTTTAAGTACAGTCCTTGACCGTTAAAGAATCACACCCTTGACCTTGGGGATTAGTTAAGTGCTCTTTGAACCTGACACTTAAAGAATGTTTATAAGTGTTTAGGATAAAGCTGCAGCCATTATGATAAAGCAATAAGTGGACACTTGAGTCATACCATTGAGATCTGCTTTCTTTTAGAACTTAAGCCTGTATGATCTTGCAGGGAATCTGAGAACCAGCTCCATCACTTTCCTTTGGCCTGCTCCACAGAAACACCCTGATCATGATCCACCAATTAGAACAGTCAAAACAAACACTGAGGACACCAATGGACGGTGAGGACCTGGAGCAACAAGGAGGTGTCACATTCTACTCATGGGAACGCAGAATGGTCGTCACCTTGAGAAACAGTCTGTCAGTTTCTTACTAGAGTCAAGCAGACACTTGCCATATGACCTAACAGTTTTATTCCTTGGTAATGATTCAAGAAAACAGAAAATTCAGGGTCACATAGAAACCTATGTATGAATGGTTGTAATAAATGTATTCAAAGGTGCCCAAACTTGGAAACAATTCAGAGGCTTTTCAATTGTTGAATGAACAAACAAGCCATCAAACAACCATGCAATTAAATTGATTCGCTAAATAACAGGGATGAATCCCAAATGCATTTTGCTAAGTGAAAGAAGCCAGATCCCAAAGGCGACATTCGTACTGTATGAACCAATTTATATGACATTCTGGAAAAGGCAAATTAAAAGGGAAGAGATCAGTGGTTGCCTGGAGTTATGTGTGTGTGGGGGGGAGTTAACTACAAAGGGGCAGCAGTGGTGGGGATCGGGGAGTGCTGAAACGGTTTGCAACACATTCCATAGAACTGCACACCACAGAGAGTCTTTCAGTGTTTGCAAATTTTAAAATAAAAATATAGAAGGAAATATTATAGATTTATTCCACGATATTTCTTCACAACTTGAGTTGAAATCCTGTAAAATAGCTACAAATAAGGTAGATACTCATTTCTGTGACTCCTGAAGAGAGGTTGATGATAGCAAGAGCAGAGCAACAATAGGTCTGCTTTGTTGTTAAGTCCGTCTGCCTGAGAGACACTAAATTTGATGGGGCATTTTTATATGCACTGGTCCATGTCACTCTTGTCCATGGCACATGCTCTAAGTACCTCCAATTGCTTTGCCATGTGCACTCACTGAAGATGCATCAATTACCAAGTCTCAGGAAAGAAGGGTTAGATCACTTACTGCCTCCGTAAATATGGGCTCAGTGTCCACCACGTTCCTAATATTTTTCCAGGCACTGGGGATTCTTCAGCTTAACTGTGTAGAACTCACCCTCTATCCAAGAGCTTTACTTTGGTATATGTAGCATTCAGTAGTTGCAGATCTTCACCTTGGACTTGTTCATTTACATTACGGTTGATTGCAAACACACTTTGTGATTACAAACACACTTGGTTTATCGAGGGTAATTAGCTAATTAGAAACCTTAAACCTATCTGCTATCTAAAGCCCCCCTTTAGAAAACTTCCAAATTGAGCTGAATTTAAACTAGGGATCAAAGTTGATTATGGAAGCATCAAAAGGCACTCTCCAAAAAAAAGGAAAAAAAAAACAGTATTAATTTGATGATCTAATACACGGTGCCTGTTGAAATTTGGGGAACTAGTTGATATTTTCCTTCAGGTATAAAATTTTAGGTCACAAAAACTAATTTGTTCATTTTGAAAATAATACATGGAAATGAGAAGGGGTGCCGACCAGCTCCGTGAACACTGAGTCAGATGAGACTGATCTTTTTTGAACAAACCCTGAAAGAAGGACTGAGCAAGTTAGCAATTCCATAACGAGGCAAAACTGCTCTACGTGTTTTGGAGTTGGAAATTCTCTAGAACTTTGCGGTAACAGGACGCAATCTTTCTGTTTTACACAAGAGTGTGTTCAGGAGTTGATAGAAATACTGAGGCCACGTCATAATTTCTTGTGGCTTCTGTAACACATGATCACCCAGCTTAGTGGCTAAATACACCGTAAATGTATTAATTCGCGGTTCGGGAGGTCAGAATTCCAAACTGGGTTTTGATGAACTAAATCAAACCTTTTCCATTTCTAGAGGCCTGTGTGCTCCCTGGTTCACCCCACCCCCCCATATTCAAATCCAGCAGTGGCCCATCAGTCCCACCTTATGTCACTCTGATACCAATCCCTCTGCCCTCCTCCTCCACACCTAGGAACACCGTGATTACAGCTGATTACAAACACACTTTGTGATGACAAACACACTTGGTTTATCCAGGGTAATTAGCTAATTAGAAACCTTAATCCTATCTGCTATCTCAAGTCCCCTTGGCCAGGTAATGTAACGTATCCACTGCTTCTTGGCGTTTAGATATGGACATTGCTAGGGGTACATTACCCCTGTCTATCACAGGGGTAGCCACTCTATGAAGAATTGTTCCTATTGTGATAGCCTGGAGAATTGTTCAAAAATCTTAGTACTAACCAGATGAAATGTTGAAACTAATGTCTGAATGTTAACTCACTTCATGAGGGTCTTTTTTTTTTTTTTTGAACTATCTCCCATGTGTCCTGTAGGCACTTCCCCTGTAGGTCACCCTGGAAGTAAGCCAGCCAATGGGCAGACAGCCTAAAGTTACTCATCCATTCTGTTGTCCTTCCCAGGCAGCTCATCCTCCGTAACTCAAACACCCAAACAAGATCCCTGGCCCCATGGTCCACATTGGTTGTCCTCATTCAAAGTCCATTTGTGTCGGGGTCCCTTCACGTCTGGGAGCAAATCTAAGGCAAATCTAAATTTTATTGTGTTGACACTGATAAAACTGGTCTTTTTAACACATTTTCTGCAAGAATTTCAAGAGGTTCCAAATTTGAGATGAAACATTGGTTTTTCAGGCCCTTGGTGAAATTTCCTGGTTTGAGAAAGTCTTAATCAGATTTAGCTTCATGACTTCCATTTTTTTTTCCAAGTAGTGGTTTTGGAACAACATAAACAAGAATCATGAGCATCTTACTATTCTACTTGGTTGTAAGGAATCCAAGAACGATAAAAGTTTCTTAATAAAAGATCAATTACTTAAGTTCAGTCTGGGTTTCTTAGCCAACTACCAGTTTCTCTCTTTCAAGAGGAAGTCAATTGTAGGCTTTAAAAAGGTGTGAGATCCTTCTAATCTTGTGACATCAAATAAACACGAACCTGAAACATTAGCAGAGAGGGATTTAATACTTTAAATGAGATGAAAATTGGTTGCAAAATTAATTCCGAATGTTTTAGACATCAGACAGTTTGGGTTTTTCTCATCTCTGACCCCATGAATATTTTCATGGGCTAAGTATAAAGGGATATGAAACAAGTTGATAAAAATAACTATTTACTCTTCAAGAGAAATTAGGATGGGCTTGACAACGTGGAATTCCTCAGAGTGTACAAGCCTGGTCAGGGACACCAAGGAACGAAGGTTTGGGGCATTTGTACTGCGCCAGACCAATGCATGTAGTAATCCTCCAAGTTCTATTAGACTTATGAATATTTGGAGTAACAAGGATTTTTCCAAGATTATCTTGCAGTTAGTATGCTAATAACAAAGTTCTAGCCAGAGGTACACAAGTGAGAATAGTGATGTAATTTCCGAGAAGGAGGGGATAAATTCTTTCTTCCTTCTATTCTCCTTCCTTTGAGAGCTGGAATAATCATCGTGGACCAAGGTGTAGAGAATGACAGAGCAACAAGATTCAAAGACCTTGAGTCCACCATGATTGCTTAAGCCATGGTCGTATTTTCCGTTAACTTGTGACCAAATGTAATCTAATTGATTCAGTTAACTATCTGAAACCAACATTGGCTGAAAACATTGCGGTTAGAATGGAGTACGTTCAAGTATGTAAATCATCCAACATAGCGACTTGTCTAGAAAAGGTGAAACAGATATCACTTCCCTTCTCTTTCCCAATATAAAGTTCTGTAGACCTCCCTTCACGAAAATATCTCCATGAGTTTGATCTTCAATGTTCATAGCAAAGAAACATGTAAGTGCTGAAGGAGCCATGCTTCTAGAAGAACAATAAAAGGACTACTTTCTTGGTTTGGAAGCTTTCATGAAAGAGAAATTCGAACAAGAAATGACAGTATGGATTAGTATTTGGTTGGTAGTAAAAAGAAGCAATGTGTTATTAAGTAGAGGCAATAGGATCCTGGGCAACAAATATATATTTAGTTGATGCTGGTGGTTATGGTTTTGCAAGGCTGGGGTGTTAGACATGAGGGAGAGGTGTCCTGAGAGAACTGTGATAAAAGATAGTTTTAATGGTGGCATGGAGGATATATTTCCAACTCCTGTAGAAGGGTGATATGGCCCCAGCAGACCATTTAAGGTATGTTTCCAGGGTGTGAGATAGATATATATATATATATATATATATATATATGTGACCTCTTTTCTTTCTTTGATAACATATTTTAACCCTGGGCTTCCCCTTTTTCTCCCCAAATCTACTTTCCCCTTGTGTTTCAACTTTTATTTCATGTCCTTAAAAGAGCCATATTTTGGCTGTGTCAATTCTTCTCTATTTCATTGAATCCACCCCTACATTTGATATTTTCTTCTTTCTACTTAATGTATTTATTATTTATTAATATATTAATACATTTATTATTTTTTTTTAGTTTCTTAAATTTGATTTTTCCAGATTACTGATTCTCATTTCAATATCAACCAATTTAATCTTCACAATGACCTCTTTTCTTTCTTTGATAACATATTTTAACCCTGGGCTTTCCCCTTTGCTCCCCAAATCTACTTTCCCTTTGTGTTTCAATTTTTATTGCATGTCCTTAATTTTCATATCATATGTATTTATAGTATAGACTTTATTTATATCCTAGACATATTTATATCGTAGACTTTACATGACTATGATTTCAACTCTTGCAGACGTATCCTCCTGTTGATCCAACCGTGGGGATCAGTTCCTTGTGCAGTCTGCCGTAGTTGATTGTGGGGTCCTCGTTAGCAGGACTCTCAAGGGCTTGTGACCTGCTTTCACATTGATTTCTCAGCTTTGGGGATGCCAGTACCGTGTGGGTAACATAAACTCTGGCCCCAACCATATGAGGTGCTAGTTTGGGTGCTTCTTTTCTAATGGAAGACTTCTTGGTCTCCTCACATTTAGAGAAGCACGGGCAGAGATGTGCATTCTTATTGACACATTCGTAGACAGTTAAGTGGGTTTTATTTAGCCCTCCTTCAATTGAGAGGGTCAAAGATAGACTAATTCTATCCTTATATAAAGGTCTCACTTCTGGTTCTCAAGCTAAAGTCAGCTCCATGCCATCTTTTCCATCCCCATAGATGAATTAAGACATCAACCCTTAGTCTTTATGACCTAGCCACTGGTTCCTATTTTCAAGGGCATCAGTGTATAAGCTTATTTCTCTAACTTCAGTTGTCTCTTTATTTCTGGAACCTGGATAAATTCCCTTTTATTCATTGCAGTCCAGCTATTTGATGAATTAAATATTTCTGTTGCAGTGAGAAGAAAGTCCCTACTCTCCACTTAGAGTTTCCATTAGATTGTATTTGATCTTTGGAAGGCATGTAGAGGTATGTTTTATTTATATGTTTGTATCTGGCACGGACCTGTAAAATTCCATCAGCGCTTAAAAAAAAAAAAAGATTGAATTTAAAAACGAAAAAGGGAGGCAGTTTGAAATAGCGAAAGTTAAAAAGAGAGAGGGCATTAGTTAGTATTCTGATAGGTGAGTTCTTTCTCCCTAGCTCAAGTAGCTAGAGGATTGAGGAGGGGGCAGGAACAAGGCAGGTGTTACCTTCCTTACTAATGTATCAATAATTGCAATGCTGCTTTATTTAAAAAGAAAAGGAAAAAAAAAAAAAAAGCACCAGACTGGTTGCTGCCACAGAAATTCTGCCAACACCCTGGTGGTTGCTGGTTTGTAATTTTATGGGTTTCCAGGGGATCAAACACAGCATTATTGTGTTTGGCTACCAACTCGGGTCAGCAGTTCAAAAGGAGAGAGAAGGGGAATGAGGTGGGTGGGAGGCAAAGAGTGAACACGTATGACCTGGTGTATTTAAAAAAAAAAAGAGATGGAACTTAACGGTGAAGGAGTTTTTACTGAATCTCAATTTTATTTTTAACAGAAGAAAATTAACATTTGTTCAGAGCTCTGTTTTATAAGGATTGAACTTGCGATCTGTTAGAGCAGCCATGGTCCGAGATGGGGCTTTGGGAAAGTGATGGGATCCTGAGGGCTCTGATCTCATCCGTGGATGAATCCAGTGGATAATTCCATTGGTAGTGAAGTCAATTACTGACTGGTGGTAGGAACTGTAGGCAGGTGCAACATGGCTGGAGGAAGCAGGTAACTGGGGGTGTGTCCTAGAGGCAGTATCTTGTCTCTGGTCTCTTCCTTTCTCTCCCCATTTCCTGCATGCCATGAGCTGAGAACTTTCCCCTGCCATACCCTTCTACCATGGTGTTCTGCCTCATGTCTGGCCACAGCAATGGAGTCCACCAACCACAGGGCTGAAGTCACCCAGGCTGTTGGCCAAAGTAAATCCTTGTTCCTTGAAATTGTTTGTGTCAGGTATTTTGGTCAGAGTGGTGAAAAGCTGACTAACACATAGCCAATGTGTCCCAACTTTCATTCAGACTGAAGAATAAATGAATAGGCCGTATTTCCCATGAATATCCACTTTTACAAAGATTTTTAGAGTTTTATACATACAACTATTTAAAAAGTAGATTATTAGATATACCCCCCCATCCTAAATTCCATTCCTTTCAAAATAGATTTATTTATTTACATATAATTTATAGGAATATTAATATTAAATATGCAAGAATAATTATTGGCATTTAAAATAATTCAAAAGTGTGAATATAGCTCAGTCATAGAACATGAGCTTAGTATGCACAAGGCACTGGGGTTACCCTGCAAAAAATATATGTATATATAATAATTCAATAATTATGGGGTGATCAAAATATTTAACTATTATATGAACATCATTTAATATCTTAAACAATGTATATGTTTTCCCAAAAACCGAACTTAAAATTAACAATGTGAGAAACTCTTCATCTTGATCATGCAATTGTTAAAATCTATGTCCGTCATACTTTCTTAGTCTAAGTAAAAGACGAATATATATATATAATCCGTGTAACTGGTGTAACATGGACCAGTTCCTATAAGGCCAAGAAAAAAAAATCATGGTATAATTCAAATTGGTTTTCCAGGTTGTTCCTGGAATTACCTCGGTTCTTCCACTAATGTCCTTTTCCTACTCTAAGATCTCACTGGAAACACAAGTTGCACTTACATGTACTTTCCCACGAGTCTCCTGCAGTCTGCAACAGGACCTCAGTCTCCCCTCACCTTTCATGACCTGACAATGATCAGATATTTTGTCAAATGTCCCACATCTGGAGTAGTCTGTCATTTTACCATCATTGCAGTAGGGTGACGCATGTTGTCAAGAATCCCCAAGGCTTTGCGGAGCATTCCATGCATCCGGTGACACATTCAGAATGCCTCTTTTTATACTTTTGAACTATATCATAATTTCAAAAATGGAAGCCAGGTGCAGTGGTCCCTCCAGTAACCCAGCTACGCTGGTGATTGAAGCAGAAGGATCTCATGTTCAAGGTCAGCCTGGGCAACATGGCAAGAACTTGTCTCAAAATAAAATAAACCAGCTATGGGTATAGGTTAATGGTAGAGTGCTTGCTCAGTGTGTACAAGGTTCTACGTTTGATCCCTGGCACTGCTATAGAAGGCAGGAAGGAAGGAAGGAAGGAAGGAAGGAAGGAAGGAAGGAAGGAAGGAAGGAAGGAAGGAAGGAAGGAAGGAAGGAAGGAAGGAAGGAAGGAAAGAAGGAAGGCAGGAAGGCAGGAAGGAAGGAAGGAAGGAAGGAAGGAAGGAAGGAAGGAAGGAAGGAAGGAAGGAAGGGCATAGTATGTAATCTGGAATCTCTAGAGAAACAGAATAAGTAGGAGACTGTAATCTACGTGTGGTGGTCCATGCTTGTAATCCCAGTGGCTCAGGAGGCTGAGGCAGGATGATGTAGTTTCACAGCCAGCCTCAGCTACTTAGCGAGTCCTTCCTAAGTAACTCAGCAAGACCCTGTCTCTAAATAAAATATATTTTTTAAATAGCTTGAGGATGTGTCTTAGACATTAAGAATCCCTGGGTTAAATCCTTAGTATCAAGAAAAAATAATAATAAATATGAACAACATAAAAGATATTATACATAAAAACTTTTACAAGGAATTGGCTGATGGAGTTATGGACTCTGAGAAGTCCAGGAGCTGCCATCTGCCTGCTGGAGACACAGGAGTGTCAATGGTGATGTTCTAGTGCGATTCTGAAGGCTTTAGAAGCAGGAGGGCTCATGGGACAAGTCCAGTCCAAGTGCAGAGGCAGGGAGGACCGAGGTCCCAGCTCCAAGACAGTTGGGCAGAGCACTCGCCTGTTTTGTTCAGAGCTTCGATGGATTTGGAAGAGGCCCACCCACACTGGGGAGGACAATCTGCTTTACTGGATCTACTAGGACAAACTTATTTATTTGTTTGTGTGTTTGTTTGGGTACTAGGTGTTGAACCCAGAGGCACTTAACCAGTGACCAATGTCACCAGCCTTTTTTATGTTTTATTTAGAGACAGTCTCACTGAGTTGCTTAGAGCCTTGCTAAGATGCCAAGGCTGGCTTTGAAATCAAAATCCTCCTGCCTCAGCCTCCAAAGCCACTGGGATTCCAGGGTTGCACCACTGTACCTGGTTTACTGGTACAAATATTAATCTCATCCAGAAACATCCTCACTTACACACTCAGAATGATGCTTAACCAAAAAAAAAAAAATCTGAAAACCTAATAACCCATAGAATTGACACATAAATTTAACCATCATATTAGCTTAACTTATAAATTAGAAACTTCTGTATGTATTTAAGTTCCAAGTCCCATTGAGTCAAATGGATTTAAGGAAGTGTTTGACCTCTAAAAGTCACTCTGGGTACTGACCTTAGATATAAAGCATAGGTCCACAACTTATTATCATTTTTAAAATCTCAAGAAGATTTTTTATGAGCTTGCTTCATGAGAAGGCAATTGATGCCATATTAGAAAATGAGATCGTCATCTAAAAGAGCTAGGAGGTTATTAATTTGAACATAATCTACCTGGCTTCATATGTGTCCTATGTTGGCATTTTGGATGTTAAAAATGATGGTTCAAAATGCCAATGTGGCTTGTGAATTCAAAGGAACAGTTTCCAGTCAAGAACTTTGGGATCATTCTCCCCTCCCAGCCCTCCATAAAACAAGTGTCCCCAACTGCCACACCTATATGGAACAAGTAAGTATTGCCAACTCCATTTTTCTGGGTAAAAAAGACGATGCTCAGAGGCCTCTGTCTGGTTGCAGGATGAAAAAGAGTTAGGAATATGGAGACATCTGATGTGGTCCTCACTATCCCAGATGTTGGCCCTGTCACTTTGGATGAGTTAACCTCTGTACCCTTAGTTAACAAGCCTTGTAATAAATGGTGATAATGACAGTATTTAGCACATAGGGTTTTGAGCCAACCTAAGTGAGGTAACACATTAAGTGCATTTAGCAGAATAACTGGCACATAATACACGGTCAATGAACACCATGATTACCACTAGCGCTACTACAACCAACCCCACTATTACTATTATTCAGCACTTAAGAAAACTTAAACTGAAGTTTCTGATTCAAAGGCGAGCTCCCTGGAAGCCTTTAAACTGTGGCTAAGTGAAAATTTTAAAATAAAAGAAACAAGAATCCTAGCACCACTATGTGTAGGCAGCTATCCTCACAATACGGAAGGAGGTAGTCAGGGCACTGACACCTCAGAATGATGTCAAGGCGAAGCCACTTCCCTTCTGGTGCCATCTCACTCACTGTGAAGCTGTCTTGGAATCAGCAGCTGGAGGAAGCTCTGGAAGTGTCCGCACAGAAAGGATGACAGTTTTGAAGATATAAAACAATGAGCTGCAAAATCTAATTATAATTTGGCTTTTCATTTCAGGTTTGGGGTTCAGACTTGTTTCTCTTTCTTTCTCTCTCTTGCACGCGCACACACACACACACACACACACACACACACACACACACACAGGGAACCACACTGTGTACACAGTTTCCCTAGTCCTACTTTGGTCCTCTATGGCGATTGTATATAATCCACTCATAATCAGTAGCTAGCTAACATAAGATGTACCACATATGAAGTTTCAACATGATGATAAAGACCTTGTTCCCTTGGACTTCGTACTATATTCAGGACAAGTTCGGTGCGTTAGAATATGGTAATAAGATTTTTTCGTTTTAGTTCCAGAATAAAATACTCTGTTCTCCAACACTCTGCCTGGACATTGCACTGCTTTGGGGAGAAGTTGTAACTGTGTATATGGTAAGAATTTTGAGGTCTCTGCTAGGGCACGTCTCAACCTCTCTGACCTTTGGCATCCTTTTCTGTAAGAGTGACTAACAGGATAACTCCTTTTGCTATTGTGAATATGTATTATGATGCTGAGTAGTACTTGAAACCAGAGTCTAGAGACTGCGTAAGAAGGATCCTTATCTACCACTCACAGGGAAAATCTTTTCTGAGAATCTTAAAAGAGCAAGTTCTTAGCTTAGATTCCTCAAAAAGGCAGAGCCTGAGGCAAGGGCTGTGTGGGGGTAGTTTATTTTTGGAAGTATTCTCACATAGGAGGAATGAAGGGCTAGGGAGGAAGACGCAGGGGTAGAGGAAAAGCCAGTTCACAGGAACGTTGTGAAGTTGATTTCCACTGGGCTGAGTAAGCCCCAGGACCTTCCTCATTGCAGCTGAAGCCTCTGTCAGAGGACAGGGCCCTGAGCTGGCTGCCCAGGCTCCTAATAAAAGATGGGAGAAGAGGGCATGAAATCAGGCTTAAGATGAATCATCTGCAAGTATTTTCCATAACAACAGATTAACGGTAACAACGGATCAGTAGTCATCCTGCAGTAGGATTCAGAATCACATCAATTGCTTACAGATTCAGGAGGATTCATTTAACACAGGGAACTGGAAATAGAGGGCCAATGCATCATTCCCCAGCTTCTCTCTATACCAAGTTTGCAACTTCCACACTCTACCTTGTGGGCCAGGTATGAATTCTCTGTCTGGGTGCTGGGCTACCTCCTGCCCTGCACATTGTTTTTCACGTTTGCCCGTGTTACACTTTAGATATGAGGTGTTCCCCAAAAGCTTATGCATGAGACAAGGCAGAAAAGTTTAGAGGTGAAATGATTGGATGATGAGAACCTTAACCTAATCAGTGCAATAGTACCCTGGTATGGATTACTTGGATGGTAACAGAAGGCACTTGGGCATGGCTAGAGGAGACAGATCTTGGGGGTCTTGCCTTGGGGGTTTATATAGTATCTCTTGTGAGCAGAGTTCTCTCTGATTCCTTGTTGCCACATCTTTGGCTGCTTTCCTGCACCATACCCTTCCACCATGATGTTCAGCTTCACCTTGGGCCCACCGCCATGTAGTCGGCTGTCTATGGACTGTGGTTTCTGAAGCCAATAAAATTTTCCTCCTCTAAGTTGTCCTTATCAGACATTTTGGTCACTGCAATGAAAAGGCTGACTAAATCAGGCCACTAACTACTAGATGCCCGTAGCTGTTTCACCTTCCCTTGACTCCCTAAGTAATAACAACCAAAAATGTCTCCAAGACATTGCCAAATATCCCCGAGGAACCACTGATGTCATGTGATTGTGTTTTCCCTCTTGATGCTCTTTTCTCCGTCCCCTGGCCCACAGCTCTGTCCCAATGGCCCATGAATATGAGCAGCTCTCTTTACAACCTTCACCTCCTCCCAGCGCCCTGGACCCACTATGATCTCCTTGCAGCTCTGTTTACTACAAGGACATTAAAAGCCACTTGATAGGGCCAACACAACTGGAGGCGATTAGGAGCAGTTAAATAAAAGAATCCTCTGAAGAAAAGTATAAAGAGAGCATTCCAAGAGTTTGCTACGGTGAGGTAGGTTTAAAAATATTTTTTATGTGTCTTCTCCATGTTAAAATGCTCCTCACTTAAAATGGAACCATTTAGAGAATACTTCCTAATGCTTCTGTTAGTAAGTATACACAAGACTAGTATTAATAACCATAAGTCTGTCCAGGAATATTTTTTTTCCCTTTTTAATGCTATATCAAGGATCCCATATGGGGCACCATATTACATTTAATTATCATATCCCCTTGGAAATTCTCCATTCTGACCATTTGTAGCATCCTTTTTAATCCTGGGCTCCCAAGTGACCAAACACTGGTAAATCTTAAGATGTCCCCATTGAGAGCACCCATGGTTATGGATGAGGATACAAGGGCCAAGGTTTTGCTCCCTGTGTGTATAGAATGGGAATGCTAGATAATCCAGATTTGATTAGATACCCTGAGTGTTGAAATGACAGAAGGCATAGCTTTATAACTGTGTTAAAGGTTCCCAGACACAGAAAGACTTTTTATGGCTTCAAATGCTAGCCCTGGCTTCCCTTTTCAGCCTCATTTTTTTTTTTTCTTTCTCTTCTCCTGTCCTGAGATCCAGGCGTTCTTACTAGTCCTGATTCCGTGCTGGACCAAGGTTGAATTAGTTCAGAATGTCTGACCCCACATCTCTGTCCTGTCATTCAAAGTTACGTCCTCCATTGAGAGCTTCCAATAGTCAGTCAATTTTGCATCTACTCCGATCCACAATCTCAGCTTGTACATTTTCTGATAATAATATCTTCTAGACATGTGCAAAAAAAAAATAATAAATAACACTAACTCTTCACTGGATTTTTTATTGTGTTCCCTGTGCTAGTGCTCTTTGTGCAATGCCTTATTTAATCTTCATGACAACCCTAAAGGCACAGATTATATTTTCCTGCTTTATAAAAAATATGGAGGCACAGAGCATTTCAGTAAATTGTTCTTGTAGCCAGTGAGTGGTCAAGAAACACTTTTAACCTGAGCCTGTCTGATTCTGAATAGGGTCCAATGCAAAAGTCTTATTTTTCTGGTTTCCCATATCATTTGGACAAAGCCCACCACTATCCAGGTAACAATAACCTCTTGGCTACTTAGAAAGAGGGATTCCATATTATTCACATATATATCCACAAAACACTCCGTTCACTGCTGAATGCATCAGAGGCATTCACTATGAGGATTATTGAAATAATTCCTTAAGTTAAAAAAAAAAAGCTGGGCTGGGGATGTGGCTCAAATTTGAAGCCTCTTGAAATTCTTGCAGAAAATGTGTTAAAAAGACCAGTTTTATCATGCATGCATGCGGCCCGGGTTCCATCCTCAGCACCACATACAAACAAAAGATGTTGTGTTCACCAAAAACTAAAATAAATAAATAAATATTGAAAAATTCTCTCTCTCTCTCTCTTAAAAAAAAATAAAGTTATTCGGGCCTGTAGACTTGAACCTGGCAGCCCTGAAAGTGAGTTGGAAGAAGGCTTATGGGAGAAGAAGAGCTAAAACTACCTTCTCATTAAAGTAATGATCAGAAATACCAGTGAACTTCAGGAAGAGACATTCTTCAGGTCCTCCAGCTGCACAGGGCTCTGGGGCTGAGTTCTAATTGTAGGAAACAGTGCTCTGTCCAGGGCGCTTCTCTTGCCCACACTGGAAAATGACAAGGTGTGGTGGAATGTGCCCTGCTCTGGAATTCAGAGATTCAGCTTACAGCCTGCCAGACACCAACTCTACGACCTCCAGAAACTTCCTTCAACTATGTGGGCTCCAGTTTCCTCACCTGTAAAAATGCTGGGGGAAGGATCTTGGGCAAGCTGTGAGGATTCCACCAGCTCTAACATTCTATGATATTAGGTGCAATTATATGAGTCCTGGAAGCAATGCTCATCCACGCAGCCTCTCTGGAAAAAAAGGGGAAGGAAAAAGGAAAAGAAAAACACTTCCATAAAAGTATTTATAGTACAGCCAGTGACTATGAATCACGGCATAATTAATTCTCTTCTATAAAGTTGCCTTGTTCCCTAACTTAGTGCAGTAATTCCCAAGCCCTGCTCAACAGCAGCCCCATTGACAGATATGACATTTTCCTTGTCTCTTCGCACTGAATAAGATCAAACCATCCAGATGAATGTCGGAGTCTCTGCCAGCTCAAAATTCCTGCAGCTGCATGATTCTGATCTTCTGAGACTGATTGACAGACATGGTTGCTAAAGGGTAGAAGACGGACGTGATCTATCTTGACGTTAACCAAGCTTTGAATTAATTTCCTCACATCAATTTTGCCCATCAAGTTTTAAAATTAAATGCATTACAACTTAATTATGATTTGCCTAGAGAATCATAGCTATAGGCTGCTTTGAAATCACTGCATGCTGATCTTGTAGTTATGGTAGATAACAGCATCCCTCTCCTGCAAATGTATTTGACTCTTCATTTCTTAAAGCCGATGCTTTCTGGAACAGTTTCCTGATGACTTGTCTTTCTAATAACACCTTCCCGGAGAATTACTTCTCATAAAATATTTTTCTCTCATCTCGGATCTTATCCCAGAATTTGTGTCTTTGAGGGCGCTACCTGCAAGGATTCATGCCAGAGAGCTTGATGGCATCTTGATTATGTTGTGCAAACTTCATTTTATTTACTATGCTTCTACGTTCAGAATTGAGTTGAGGAACCATGTATTTTTGATTTCTTCCCCCTCTGAAGGAGGGAATTGAGGAAATTAGCATGCAGCTAAGGGGAGCTGATTTTCATGTTGAGAAATTCTACAGAATGGTCAGAGCAAGATAAATGCCACCCCTGGCAATAGGGGTC
Source organism: Ictidomys tridecemlineatus (assembly GCF_052094955.1). NCBI lineage: Eukaryota > Metazoa > Chordata > Mammalia > Rodentia > Sciuridae > Ictidomys > Ictidomys tridecemlineatus. Next base: position 10,207,372 of record NC_135479.1, on the reverse strand, counting down.
CCTGAGCTTCAGCTCCCCTCTCTCCTGTCCCATCCAAATTTTATGGGTGCCAGAAAAAGAACAAAGTGATTACATCTGGGGTTTTGCTTTTGACTTTGAAGAAGGTGTTTGACCTACCTGATATTGTTTTCCTCACAGTGGAATAAAAAATGTGAGCTAAGATGGCATCCAAAGATTCCTAGAACAGTCTGGACCAACCCATTCTATAAATCTCTGGGTTGGTTCACATTCTAAAACAACAGAGGTTGAGAGATCATTTTAAAGTACTTCCAAACAAAAAAAATAGTCCTTAACTTGAATGATAAGACTTTCTCATTATCCTTTCAGGTTGGTGCAATGCAAAATGTAGGGCCATCTGGTGATGCATTGATCCAGTAGAAACTGTATCATTCTTTTGCATCCTGAGGTGGCAATAAATCTTTACATGCTGCAATAAAAGCCTAAACAGTTCAGAGTCAGGCAGAAAATAACCCGTCTGCCTAACTGTCCCCAAGAAGGACAGCCAGACAAGATGCGTAATTCTTGGCAGAAATAACCAGTTTTCTGAATGCAGGATCCTCAGCATCCTCTTGATCCCAAATTGAAGGGATTTAAGAACACCCAGGGATTTCCAGCTTCAACCTCCCTTTTCATTGCCTGTAGCAGATAGTAGTTAGTCCTTAAAATGCCCTTCTTGGCATTACATCTCTCATTTGGATCTCCCATTTGCAAGCAGAGCTCAGTGTAGTGACAGAAAACAATAGAGGTACTCTGTCTCATTTTAACAGTATTATTTGTGTGTGTGTGTGTGTGTGTGTGGTGTGTGTGTGTGTGTGTGTGTGTGTGAAAAAAATCATCTGTTTTACTTTGTCTTATTAAGTACATCTTATAAATCGATAAAGAAATTTGGAGATTTCTTATAAGAAAGCCATTTAAAACTTGCAATCTCCAAAGTTATTTGAGGCATTACTTCTTTTCTACTGTCTGGAGGGTATAAGCCCATGTGTAGCACATTGGATTTAATCTTTATATAACATCTGAGAACACGGGAGAAAGGTTGAGGGACAGCCAAGTGTTACACAAAGATGATAAAGAAAATATTTTAAACTCAAAGGACTCTACGGTCCCTTGCACCAGCACCAGCATTCAGGGCTCTCTGGAGTGGTGGGTGATGAAAGAGCACGGGAGGGTCCCAGCCTAGTTCAGGCAACTTGATTTCTGAGTTAAGTATCTGATTTGTTCCCAAACTGCTGAATACCAACGGGCAGCCATGCTGATTTCTCCCAATACAATTTTTTTTCCTTATGATTTTATCAAAATCAAAATCAGAAAGCCAAGGGTCCTATGTTTTCTCTCATATGTGAAAGCCAGAGAGGAAAAAGGAACAGAAAGATGGGCCAAATCTCATGAAAATCAAAGGGAGATCAGTAATGTGGAGGAAAGCAACCCCAGGAAAGGAAGGAGAGGAGGGAAAAAGGAAATATTGGAGAATGACGTTGGCCAAATTATATTGTTATGTTGTGTGCATGTTACAAATGTGTAACAATGAATCCCATTGTAATGTGTAAAACTATAACACACCAATAAAAATACAGAAAAAAATTCATTCAGCTAAAGAGGTAAGAAATTTTTCCAGGAGAAGCTATTCATTCAACTGGCAATGTTTTTTAAAATTTTAGTCCACTATAAAAATGAACCCCAAATGGAAATTATTTTGAAATAAGATAAATTCATTTCAGGTTGAGTTTTCCTAACATGCTAGTTAATTCCGAGTTTAGTTTTTCATTACTGGCTGTCTTATCAATGGGATGTTTTTGATGTAGGGCATGTTACTGATTCTGGTTGTGTTTTCTGTAATATATCTTTTGTTTACCTTGAGCTGGAGCAAATGAGAACAATACCATAGGGAGGATAAATAAGGGCATTGTCCTTTGTCAAAAACCAAAGCAATTATACACAACCTCAAATAAAACCAAATAACCTCTACCTTTGCAGGTAGATACACATGATTGGAAGCAGAATGGGAAACATTCTTCCGTTGTGTGATACCAACCATATAAAACCCGAGTTTGCTCCATTGACAGCCTGTCATTCTTTACCATAAGTTCTTTTGTTTATTTGTATGGATAGGTCTGTTAATAGTTCTATTAACCTGACATGGCTTAAAATCATTCTTATTTTCAATGGAGTCTCCTTTATAGTGTTGGTCTTCATTACGTGTTATTTGCTACAGAAAAATAACTGCAATTACTGCTCTCTCTGGTTTACTAGAAATGAGATCACATGAATTACCCACAGATATCCAGAGAATGGTTACGGAAGGTCTCAAGGTTATAGAACTTCCCATGTTCCCATCAGCAAGTGGCTGTCTAGTTGAGTAATGAAACCAAGGTAGAAAGGGCATGGATAAGGCCATTTAATCATATCCCCAATCTGAGCAAGGTCATATGCACCTAAACTCTCTTAGAGAAATTCAAATCTTCCCTATTTTAAATCTTCCCAAGAATAAAAAAAAAAATTGTGTCATGTTTTGCTATAGACTAGTTGAAAATTTTTGAAAGCTTAAGTACTGTATTTGTGTGTGTGTGTATGTGTGTGTGTGTGTGTGTGTGTGTGTGTGTGTTTCTGTTTGTTTTAGGTGGAGAATCTAAGAAAAATGTACATGAGAAATGCAGGCATATACCCTGGGAACAAAAGGATTGAGGACTAAATCCTTTCTGAAATTCTCAGTTAGTGAAACTCGACAGGTTGGACCAAACTAGATGACCTGGAATAATGCTCACTATCAAAGAAAGGTGAAATGGCTCTCTGGGTTCAGAATTTCCAAGAAGAACAAAGGATGTAACTGTAGGAGTAGAAACCTATAATGAGAGCAAGGTGTTGACAGTGAACCTTGGGCACTGGAGCTGCTTCTGTTGGCTCAAAGAGGCTGTGGTGCACTTCCCTTCTCATATTGAGATTTTACATTGGTAGTTTGGAGTCAGTCGTGCTTAGGAGAATTTACACCACAGAAATGGCCCTACATCTATTTTTTTCTCCTAGAAGGGCAGTTAAATATTTTCCAGAGAATCATCTTTGGATCCACACACTGGATATAGCCTCAGATCAGCCCACCAGGCTTTAGGGCATTAGGCTTTTACTCTGAAGAAATGGTGGAGAGTGGGAGAGAAAAAATGGAAGGGCTCCTTCACTGAAGAATTGTAACACTGGGAGCTCCGACACACTCATCAGAAGTACAGCCATGACTCAACGTTTCTTTAGTGCTTTCTCAAGCACACATAAACCAAGTGGAGAATTCTGGTTCTCTATCTAAAGTAGCCAGACTGGATTTTGCACAAAGTACATAAAATTCCATCCCGAATTTCCCACAAGTTTCTCTTAGTACAGCAAACTGTTATGTATAAAGCTTAATGTTCCCTTCTCCTAAACCATTTGTAATCGGCTTCTAGCTTGTTTGTAATGGTATGAGAGATGGAGAAGCTTTATAAAATCTGGTGTGGGAAATGGAAAGGATTCAATTCTTGGTGGTCAAAAAGCAAAAAAAAAAAAAAAAAAAAAAGAGAAAGAAACTAGGAAATGATTCTTTTCATATCACTGAAGAAAACATTGGCCTTGTTCTTTGGCCTCTGGTTTCATAAATAAACTTGTTAAGGATCAAAACAGCATCTGAGCCACAGCTTCCCTTAGCATTATGATTTATTTTCTTCTTGCCATTTTAAAATTGAGAGTCGGATTGTTTAAGGTAAATGCCCAAAATAAAAATTTCTTTCTTTTTTTTTCTCCTTACCCACCTGTAACCAAGTTAACTCTCCAATGTTATCAAGATGTAATTGTCTTGGTTACAAATTTTCATATATTTCCCAACCAGAAACATTCCACCAGGCTGAAGCTTTTCGTTATTTCTTTAATATTTGTCTCCTTCTTTTCTTGAGCATGCTAACACCTGGTCATGTCTTGGTCATTATTTCCCTTGGAATATTCATCATTATACATCCAAATTCACATATATTAAAGCTAAGTAAAGAAATGTGGTGTTATACAAGACGGAAGTCTCATATCTTGCATGGTTACTTTGGGCATGGTGTCCAAATTCCTCTATTTTATCCATATCTATGAGTAGCATTTGCTATGTTTGGATATGGTTTGTCTCTCAAGGAATTCATGTGCTGGCTGCTTAGATCTCATTGTGGTCATGTGAGAGGTGGTGGGACTTCTAAAGTTTCTTTACTAAGAAACTCCAGGACACTGAGGATGTGGCCCTTGGAAAGGATTAAGGTAATTCTCATGGGACTTTGAGTTAGTTATCATAAGAATAAATTATGGTGATTGTAATCCAAACCCCTAATTCTCCCTCTGGCTTCCTTCTTGCAATGTGTACTTTGCCATTATGTCATCTGCCATTAGAACTTCACTAGAGACCAGATAAATGAGGCTGTCCAATTTTGGATTTTTAGACTCCAAAACTATAAAGTAAACAAATCTCCTTTCTTTCTTAAAGTAAACCTGTCTCTGGTATTTTGTTAGAATAGCCAAAAAATTAGACTAATAGAGCACCTTTTTACTTCTTAATATACTTTCATCTACATTATTTGATTGAGTAGTGATGTAGCCTTATAATATTAATAGTGTTGTGCCTTTATTATAGATTTATAATTCATTCCACAAGCATGAGATCCTGTGCTAGGTCTTAGTGGTTCAGTATTGAATATACCACGTTTTCTGCCTTCATAGAGATTATGAGCCAGTGATGGATCAAGATTGGTAAATGGGAAATACTGCACTAATATAGGGCGGCCTATCTTCCAAATGCCAGCATATCTCTCTACCTAAGGGAGTGTTGACTGGTCATCTTCATTATTTATCCCTTTACTAATAACTCCTAGGAATTAATGTACAAATACTGCTACTCTCTTGCTCTTCAAATGATATGCGCTCTAGAGTGTTTTCCATACTTTCCCAACTGAATCCCAACTCTAATCACCCACAGTAGCAATCCTCTTGACGACATTCTACTGCCTTCTTTCCCCCTAACTCACTTCATCACTGCCTGCGGGTCCTGACACCACACTTTAAATCAATTACTTGAAATCACATCCATGTATCAGAGTCAGATGTTGGAAGAATCCAAACATGAAAAAAATGCTGTTGATATGGCAATTTCCAAAGATAAGGACATGCATTTCTATTGAGGACATATTCATTCTTTAATCCATTCATTCATTTAATTTCATTTGAGTGACTCCTGTATACTTGATAAAAACTACTGAATCTGGGATGAGGAAAAACAGACTCATTTTCTGACACAATTGCCACTGGTCATAGTCCAGTGGCAATATGCCAATAAGTAAGATACATGGGGAAAACTCTTTGCTATTCTCCATAAGGTAAGCAGGACATTGGGAGGCACTTTGAAAAAATTAAACTCCTCATTTTATAAATATGGCAACTAATAATGAAGGAAGGAAGGATGGTAGTCGAGGCCATCTGGATAGGATGAGGCCAGGTAAGGCAGGATCAAGTGATCTTTCTGCCCCCCACCACATTGCCTCTGACTCTTTGGAAAGATTGAAAAGATGGGAGCTATTTAAATTGTATCACTCTTAATTGTGTCCAGAAATGCAGGCAATAAGGAAGTAACCTGTAAGTTTTTGTTTCAAATGGAGTTTACGTTAATTAGAGGAATAAGTGTGTAAGAAGTCCTTTTTTCCCCCCATTTTTTAACCCACCCTCAAGGGCCAGCAAACAAACAAACAAACAAAAAAACCCAAAGAAACCCCCCCAAAAAAACTATTTATCTATTTATGGATTGAGCCAAAGGAAGCTTCAATGGATTGAGAAGGAGCAAGTGGTACTCAATGTTCCTTACATCATAGTTTCCCATCTTTTATTTCAGAGCAATCTTATAATTCAAGATTTTTGTGTGAGCAGTACATGACACATAATGCAAAAAATGATCAATTATTAACGTGACATCATGGCCTGGTAGCTGCTCGGTCTCATCTTTAGTCACCATTCACAGGAGGTTGAATTAGGACCCCTATCATCACCTGAATGAGCAGGATGCAACTTAAGGTGGTTCAAATCCAAATCCAGGGCTCTATTATCTTTATCTATGTTCTTGCTCTTCTCTCTAAAGTCAGGACATTCACCCTCTTCCAGCCTCCCGTATGCCTTTTGGAGCAGTCTCAGATGATTCTCAGTTATTTATTGTCCATAAACCAGATTGATAGAAATAAGCTCTGATTCTTGCTAGTTCACCTGTAGCATTCTGGCATTTGCCTTCTGGTTTAAGATTGTGGCATTAATTATTGTAGTACCCACACTTCACAGGCAGGGAACATATGCTTTATTTTTATGTTCTCCTAAATTAGAAAAATTTGAAGAGCATTTTATCAACTCTATTCAAACAAATACTTATCTTCCTTGGCTTATTGCATCCTTTACATTTTTCCCCTTCCCTACGCCTCTAGCAATTATGAAATCCATTAACTATAATTACAAAGCTCCATTACAAGTTGATGTGTGCAGCAATTAATATGCGCCATCTGTAATCTTGCAGATGAATATTTGTTTACTTCAATACATCAGCTGCTACATCTAAAATTGAAGGTAAATAATTTGACAAGAGCTTCAAAAGCCTTGAATATTTTCTTTCAACTGTGACTTCTTAAAATATCTCAGCCTCTTTTTTAATAGAACTTATATGAATGCCTCTATTGATTGATTATGTACATATGTATCTGTGAGTGTGAGAGATTGGAAAGAAAAGAGAGTTGTGTTACAAAATTCTTAGCTATTTTTAGAAAAGTATTCTAAGATCAAAAGATGTTATTAGATATTTTTTGCAGAATGCTATTATATTATCAGTGCCATCCCCAGTTAATAGCTGAGGTCCTCAGGTTAAAACAGTCAACAGAAAATCGCTGTCTTCATCACCATCTAAGGAGTTTAACAGTGTACTTTGGTCTAATTAGAGAACAAGACTTAAACAGAAATCAGGTAAGCAAAGGTGTAGCCAGGATGTCCCCTATGGACTTAAGAGTGGTGCTGTTCACCAGTTGACCTTTGATTTTGCTGTCAGATGTGCCTTCTCCTGTGGACAGTAGCTACTCCTGTGCCAGATGCTGCTGTCTCTGAGTACGTCTGCTATGCCATTGGAATCCCCATGTTACAATGAAAAACTTCTGACTCTGTACTTAAACTCCCCTTTTTTTCCCTCCAAGCCTCAAATGCAGGTAATTGAGCTAGGCAGTATATCCAGCTTCCCGGAGGAAACAGGCAAAGTGTATTAGATGCTAGGTTAATAACTGATTGAAAGAAGATGGTATCATTTCACCTCCATCCACCATTTCATTGACCATAAGGGCTAGTGTTAAACCTGTGATTCTGATGAAATGACTAATAGTACTCACATTGTTCTAAAATATATCCAGGTTTAGATGATAAATAATATGTCTGGCTTACTTCTCATAGGTTTTTTCTCCCATATTAAAAGGGTGTTTTGATGCTGGGGAATCAGGTTTAAAACTCCAATTCTCTTCAAGATTTCAAGTGTATCTGGTGCTCTCCCACCTTTTCTTTCCCTGCAAAATGGGGATGGAGGCAAGCTATTGCATAATCCCTATCTCTTAAATTACTTTCAACACTATAATTAAAACACACATGGTGTTATGCACAAAACCAGGGCCCAAAGCATATGTCTATGCCCTTCAAGCAGAGTGAAAAGTCAGTGCAAACTAGATCCAAGACTGGCCCTCTTCACATTCCAGCAGTGCATCTATTTATAGACACTTTCTTTGTTGATGGGCTACAAAGGTTGAGAACATCTAGGTCCCTCCTGTACAAAGCCTTATAAAGTGAATTCATCACACATGTGTCTATTGTTGAATAGCATCATTTCTATGCCCCAAACAAGATGTGGTCAGATGAGAAAGCTCTCCAGAGATAGTAGCTAGATAGTTTATGGTTTACACCAATTCGAGCTGAGTGGGATCAAAGGGTGAGAGGAATTTCTTTCTCTCCACCCACAATTGGGACGGGGTGTCCAAGATGAACCACTTAGACATTCAATGTTTAAAATGACATCTCCTCCTGTTCCCCCTACTTTTTTGGCTCCTTGTTTCTGGAACATTCATTGACTTCTATCTTTACTTCCTATAGTCTCATTATCCTTTCTCCCTAACTAAATAACGTACTTTAATGGTCCAAACCTTCTTATGTTGGGTACCCTTTGAAGTAGGAAAGCATACTTTGATGATGTTTGTCTCTCCAGCTGTACCTGACCTAGTGATTTGTATGCAAAGCCTCTCAAAAATAATTCATAACACTATTATTTAAAATTTAATAACAAACAGTGCCATGCATATAATGAGGGCTCAGAGCATATGTTGAATGACTGAACATAATTATGAGAACAAATGAACATTTGGGAATTACTTGAGTTTATGGACATAGTGGACATACGGTCCTCAGGATTTTATAAGCTGACTTCCACCAAGAAATAGAGCATGAACCTTGGAAGATCTATTTATATGCTATGCTGTTAATATAATACAATAAAGGGTGGACTAAGTACAGCCTTCTTCCCAAAGCACTTTATTAGACTCTGGAAGTTGCTATTCTGAGCTTAATTTAATGACATTATACCTTATGAGTTTTGATTGGCAAGGAATGAAAATGTGGTCGTTGTGACTTACCCTAGTATTTTAGTTCCCTGGGATGAGTTTGTTCTTCATCATGGAGAAGTAATAAACTGAAAATAGATGCTTCCACAGAGATCATAATAGGTGAGCTCTTTTAAAGGGGAAATTGCTTTTGCTTGGAGAAATGTTCTCACCATTTTATTGTTTTGATTGTTCTTTCACACCTTACTTCACATAGGAAGACGTTTTCTTTAATTACCGTAATCAAATGTGCAACTCGGAGGAAGTGACTCAGAGGAAAAAGGTGTAGACGCCTAGGAACTGATAACATAGAGGCTGGCGACCCACAGGAAAGCCTTCAACATGGAAACACAATGTGAGCTTTGTACCAGGGTTCCTAGGCCCAATTTAAGGTACCATATTCCCTTGTATCAACCTGACTTCATGAAATCACTTTCAAGTAAGGCTTAACACTATGTATTACATGCATGGAATTCCCTGATGCCCATCATAACATGTGGGTTAACCCTGTTGAAATGCATTTTCCCTAGCTTTGAGTCTGAGTTGCAGGAGTGGGTTCATTCACTCAACAAATATTTTCTGAGTACCTTCTCTGTGCAAGGCCTGGTTCTCGAGTCCACAGACAGAGAAATGAGCAGAAGAGTGTCTTTTTTTTTTTTTCTTACTGGTTTATTAAGGTGATGCACAGAGAATGGAGGTGAAAACTGCAAACAAATGAACAAATAAGTATATTATATAAAGTATTCTAATATAAATATGTAATAGCAGATCATTAAAACTGCATTAGATAACATACAATTAGAAGAGGAATAAGGCATTGCTGAGAACGTCAGAAATTTCTATTTTAAATGGATTTTCAAAGGCATTGTTCAGATTCAAAGCTATGGCACCTGAGGCCTGACGTAGATCTAGTGAGAATCTATGGATAAATGAGAGTAGAACTTTTCAGCTGCAGAAGGCTTTCAATGTGTTGTCCTTAGGAATATCCTTGTTCCAGGGAAGGCAAGGTGCTCAGCTAGAGAAGGTGCGTGGTAGAAGATGGTATAAGAAAGTGAGCAGGGTCTACATCTTGTGCTTATTCTGGTCTTGATAAGAACTCTGGATTTTATTCCAAACGTTTATGTTAAATTTTAAATGTTCACATTGTACAAAATAAAGGGCTCACCTCACTCCGCCACATCACCATCTGGATGCTCCGAGGCACAAGTGATGAACTGCACCCTCCACCATCTTACCTGAAAATTGTTTGGTGGACTTGACCTCATATCACAGAGTCAACTTGAGGAACTTCTAGATGTTTCCACCTGTCACTGTGGGATCCTCACTTTCTTTGTCAGCTGCCAAGGGGAAATACCTAGAGCGATCATCTAGAACTGGTCCTTCCAGGCTCATGTGGAGACAACATCTGCTCAAGAAATTTTGCTTGTTCTGAAGTCTCTGTTTGTGTAGTTCAAACTCACAAGTGAAAGCGGTATGGCCAAGAATGAAGTTGAACAATAAATAAACCAATCTGTGGAATTGTAAGGTCTTGATACCACGTCTGAGACTCAAGGTTGAACTGCACATCCCTGTCTCCTGTGTGCCAGCTAGTCATCTTTTATTTACATATTAACAGAGGAAAACAATACATGGACATACACATAGGATTTGGAACTAGGCATATTGGTTTGGGGATGCAAAAAATATTAAGCCTCATGGTTTTTTGCTTAGACGTTAGTTTCAAAGTGGTTTGCTAACAGCTAAGAAATTTTAATGAAAATAAATATCTGCAGAAGCTGTTTCTCCATGGGAACCTTTTATAGATCTACTTATTTGTTTTATGTAATGTAAATTGATAAAATGACTCACTAATATGGATTTATTATTCTAAAGTCTCCTAACAACTCTTCTAGCTGTGAACCTAAAAGGACATCTCAAAAGTGTGAAGAGTTTGGAAGCAGATAAAGTAGGATTGAAGTTGGAGCTTTCTCACTCATCTGTTATATTTTCTTGTCTGGTTTGGTTCTGTCTCAATTTTCTAATCTGTAAATGGGTATAATGATTCCCCTAATTACACTGCAAGACATATGTTATTATGTCAGGTAATTGCGTGAGAGCATTGTACATTGGAAAGGTTTGGTGTTATTTATAATAACCATCATTAGTGCAGTCCACACATGGCACAGGTGTTGGGTTGCTCTACACAGCCTGTGATTATCCAAGTTTGGTGATTAAAAAGAACAATCCTAAAAGCACAAGCTTGTTTCTATCACTCTTTTATCATATTTTTATCTTTTTCTTTCTGACATGAATTATGGGCCCCTCATTAACATTAACCTAATTATTAAATAATTTAGAGAGGTTTACAGGGTTCAAAAGAAAAATTTTGCAATAAAACCAAGGCCAAATTGTCATTAAAAATTATTTGCCATAAGAATGAGTCCCTGGTCCTTCCCACTCACAAAGCAGTTAAATACTGAGCTATATGAATAAAGAGAAGATGCATATGAGTAGCTGACTAGATAATCTAGACTTTAGAAAATCAACTTTAGAACAGTAGTGGGCATTTTATACCTGCTGAGTTACTTAAATGATGAAAATATGTTATTATTATCTATTATTTGGCAGCAGGCAGTAATATACACACTTTGACAATTATCTTTTCGTGTGCATACAAAAATTGATGTTTTAGGCAGGTGTAGATTTGGGGAGATGGGATAAGGATTCTTGGAAGATACAGAAAAATTCAAAGTTGTTAGTTTTCTCTCTTCTGTCTTCCTCCCAGTCTGCATTGCCCATGAAGCACTGAAAACCACTGTATTCTCTGCTGTTCACAGTAAAGTAGGGAAGGTAGTGATGTACATACATATTTTTGCAAAACTGTTGTCCAATGAAGAGTCACCAGTAATTCAAAGGGCTTCAAATCGCAGCTCAGAGCTGGATTGGATCCAACAGGTTTTCTATGATTTTCATTAAAATTTCAAATTTGAGATATATAGTTATTCTCTTGATTTTCTTCCAGTGATGTATTTTTAAAAATAATAGATAAAGGGGAAGAGGGTGAGAAGGGGAGGAAAAGAGGAGGATGTGGGGACTGAAGTAGAACAAATTATATTCCATGCTTGCATGATTATTTCAAAATTATTATATATTTTGACATAATGTATACGTATTATGTATAACTATAAGGCACTATAAAAACATAAAAATTACAGTTCTTCTCATCAAGCAAGTGCTAATTAAAAAAAAATAAGAATGATTTACCTTTAGCTCTCATTTAGTCACATACTTAAAAAATATCTGAAGATTCCTGATGACATATGAGACATGGTCTACACATTAGAGGCACAGTCAGGCACAAGTCTAACAGGCCTTCTTCCTCTGGCCTATTCTTTGACCTCACCGTCACTGTGAGTAATTAAGGGCATCCATACAGGTGGAGTCACATTGTAGTTCTGCACAGAACAACACATGAAAAAGATTGAAAACAATTTTTTTTCCATCAAAAAGAGAAGAGTTGATTCTTTCTTTAGGTTTCAAAGAGGAAATGAGACTTTGAGCAAAATGAAAGTATTCCTTTTTATCCTAATTCGGATACTAAGTCAGGAAAGCAAATAAGAAACACAGAACGAAACCAGAGTAATGCCAAGAGCAATACACAAATGAGGTGTCTTCAGGTCAACTTGGAGGAATAACTACCTGGTGGGTAAAGATGGTGACTGTCCTATAGAGTCTCATTTTATTAATTGAGGAAATGGGAGAAAATGAAAAAAGAGATATCAGGTGGCTCCCTTTGGCTGTTGTTACTGTACACAAAAAGAAAATTGGGGAAAACAATAATTATCTCCGTGTTTGATTACATAATTTTTTTTAAACTTTCCTAAAGAGAAAATAAGAAGAAAAGTATTCCTTTATAAAATTTTGGACTGTTATTAAATTACCTTTTTTTTTTCCTTTTATGTATTGATATGTGGAGCTGAGAATCAAACCCAGTGCCTCACATCTGCTAGGCAAGTGCTCTACCACTGAGTCACAACCCCAGCCCTTGATCATCTCTTATACTCTATTTTACTATTGTCTTCAATAATTTTGTAAAAAAAAAATAGTACAAGAACAAAAACAAATAATTTTGTATGATGTCATTCCAAAAGCAAATAAAAATAATACTTGATGTGTGCACGCTTTTCATTAGCCATATTCTAAAGAGACATTCTCCCCCCTCAAAACAAGTTTAGTTGTCATGGCTTCTATTTTTAATTTGTACTTGACACTCCATTTCAGTTCTCACCATTCATGTGCTGTGTTTGCTCACCTCTCTTTGGGCAAGTCTGTTTTCCTTTCTCTTTTATGGAAACCTTCACCATCTGCTCCCCTGCTGTAATAGCTGCTATGTGTTTAGGATCATGGGGGGTGGGGTGGGGTGATGGCTTAGTGTAATGTTAAAAAGAAAAAAAAAAAGTGAGCCATGCCAACAGAAATGTGAGTTAATTAATGGAAAACCTTCAGGTTAGTAAAATATTTTTTTATTGTACACTGTAAAATGAAACATAAATTTCCCTGAATGTATTTATTGCCCTATGCACTATTAATATTATTAAGTCCTTTTCTACTCACAGAGCGGTGGGTCTCTGTAAGTTTTACATTGTCATCACGTATATAAGAGAGATCAGTTTGGAGAAAGAAGCAGGATGGAAGTTTTACATGAAAAAGAAACTAAGTCAATTGAAATATTGCACCACAGAAGATATAAAATGCCATGAAATAATGTCCCAGTATCATTGGTAATTAGGGAAAGGCAAGCCACAGTTAGATACTATGCAGCTCCCGTGAAGATAGTGACGATAATAAAATATACAACAATGTTTTCTGTAGATGTAGAGCAGAAGCATCTCTTCATACATGGCTAGCAGACGTAAAATGGTATACTTTTTCAGTTTCCCTATAAGATGAATGCAAATTTACTATACAACCCAGATTTTCCACTTGTAGGCCTTTACCCAAGAGAAATAAAGTGAAGGTCCACATAAAATCACATATAAGCACATTCGTAGAAGCCCTAGTCATAATAGACCTAAAGTAGGAATAACTCAACTTTCCATTAGCTACTGAAGAGATAGATAAAATGTGATGTTTCCACAGGAAGGGATACTACTTGGCAATAACATAAAGTAGGATACATTGTAACACGAATGAGCCTTCAACATACCATGTTAAGTGAACTAAGACAGGGGTCATGTGGTAGCACACCTTGACTTAGATGAAATGTCCAGAGAATACATATCTACAGAGACACAAAGTTGATGAGTGGTTCTCTGGGTCTAGGGATTAACCGTTAACAAATATAATAAAAATCATAATCAAAATGGCAAAAATTCAGATCATTGGGGCAAATGCAAAACTATGTGCATTTACTAGAAATCACTGAATTGCACACTTACAGTGGTTCTGAGCACTGCAGCGGGTTTTCTGTGCAGGTGTTCAAATGTGGTTTCAGTATGGAAAGGGAGGCAGGCCCTCCCAGAGGAAAGAAACGTGCTAGAGGTTAGTTGATTCTGTGACTCTGTGCCACCTGCTCCCGCTGTGAACGTTTTATGACCAATAAAAACAGGAAATATGCCATTCCTGGAGCTCAGGTTTTATATTTTCCTGCCCCAAAGGACAAAATAAAATCCATGTTAACCTTCGATTTTATACATTTCAGGTGTTCAAACCAGGGTGCAGTGTGATGCAGGGAACTTGAAAAGCTGAGCCGTTGACCTCAACATCCTAAAATCAGGTGTGGGCAGAAGGGAACAAGACACCTGGTAATTAGCAAGAATCCCTGGCCACATGAATAATAAATGCAGCAGAGAAACCTCAGGTGAGTGGCACCAGAGATGCAGAGCTGTGGGTTTTAATGTGCATCCTGTCATAGTTAATTGGAACTACATATGTTAAAATTCAAGGGAACTCTCCAAAATTAATATCATTCCTCTGTTCGTGGTGCATTTATTGCTGCAGCAGCCTTGAAATTCTTTCTCTGTGATAATTTTGTACTGGAGCAGGAACAGCGCTTCTTTTCTTTCATTAATATGTAGGTCTTGGGTGTTGACTGCAAGTCACATGGCCAGCTGAACAGAGCAAAGGGGTACATTGTTGGTGCTCTCTTTTCTCTAATGTATAAGTTAGTGGAGGACACAAGCCAAACACAATCATGGAAAAAATGCATGCCGTAATACCTGAGAATACATGCTAGCCACCAAAAAACAATGGATGGTAGTTCCTAAATGTATATCAGGTCCTATGCAAGTTGCCTCAAAATTGTTCAGCAAATACTAACAATACAAATTCCCCAGTCCTACATACCCTTCCTACTCCGTGTGGTCCTGGTGTAGTCTCAAAGTGGGATTGCCAGCTGTATCCTAGACCTACTGAACCAGAATCTAATTATTGAGTAATGCTCTCGGAGGGGTCCTGTGCACATTGAACTTGAGGAAGCACCAATCTGCACAAGAGAATCATAAGCTTCTGGTGTGAGATTCTACCCATGTGCATTTTTTTATGGTAATTGTTGATAATTTTGTTTTTTCTTATTCACTTTATTTGTTCACTTATTTTAATGGACAAATAAAAATTTCATATGCTTTTTATGTACCACAATGTATACATTGTGAAATGTCTGATGATCATTTGTATGACCTCAGATACTTAACATTTTGTAAGGGTAAGAGCATTTAATACTTACTCTCTTTGCAATTTTCAAGGATGCATGGCAGGTTCAGTGCATGCCTGTAATCCCAGCAGCTCGGGAGGCTGACGCAGGAGGATCAAGTTCAAAGCCAGCCTCAGCAAAAGCGAGGCACTAAGCAACTCAGTGAGACCCTGTCTCTAAATAAAATACAAAATAGGGCTGGGGATATGGCTCAGTGGTCAGATGAAACTTTACAAAAAAAAAATTTCAAGGACACAATATATTGTTATTAATTCTAGTCACTGTGCTGTACAATAGATTCTTCTAATGAAATTTTGTATCTTCTGACCAAAATCTCCCCAACTTAGCATCCCCCAGCCTCTGTCAACCCCCATTTTGGAGTGTGGAGCTTTTACAGAGCCCCAGAAGGTTCTGAGTTTGAATTGTCCAGAGAAGGTGGTGATCACAGAAGCTCAGTAATTGTAGAGTCCACCACCCCCCAGGACCCCAGAATGAATGGGCTTGTGTTGGGACTGGAATGTGACTGTGGAGAACAATTCTGCATAAGCAAAGGCACTGAGGCGGTACTGCTTGTGGCCCGCATGAAAAATAACAAGTAAACCTGCTCTTCCATCACCAAGGATTGATGAGAGCAATGGAATTAAAAATAGGGGCCAGGGCTAGGAATGTGGCTCAAGCGGTAGCGCGCTCGCCTGGCATGCTTGCGGCCCGGGTTTGATCCTCAGCACCACATACCAACAAAAGATGTTGTGTCCGCCGAAAAATAAATAAACAAACAAATAAATAAATATTAGATTTCTCTCTCTCTCTCTCTCTAAAAAAAAAAAAATAGGGGCCAGGTGAACAATCCACATCGGAATGCAGACTGCAGACTGTGGAGTTTTATGGATAGGGATAGGTGATTTAAAAAAACGTTGAATGGGAAAAGAATGATGTAAATAATCCGAAATGTAAAATGTGAATGTAAGATTTCAGAATGAGTAATCTCTCAGTAGGGCCTGCTATGATGAGAGGAAAGCAGACTGTGGTCTTGAACTTGAACCTGCTTCATCCGTTTGTATCGTTAAGGTGCTGCTTTGTCATCAGGATCACCTCACTACCCTGGAAGGCGCTGTGATATCTGCCTGCTTGTTTTTCCTCGATAATGATGAAAGGTGCTGGGTGTGAATATTCCTTTTGACTGGAGCCTTTTTTTTTTTTTTTTGGATTAGCTCCAAGAAGGAATGGAGATATACAAAAGCTAAAGAACTGGATAGATAAAACTGGAACAATCACCAGACAGGCAGGATCGTTGAGAGATTATGATACGTGCAAAGGACAATAGGCCGCAGGAAAATGTGGAAGACCCCATGGCATCCCCTGCAAAGGAAGACATTGTTCATTCTGATTAGCAAGGTCATACCCGGAGCTGAAGGTTTTTCCATTGCTGTGGAGAGAAAGGACACCAAGAATAATGAGATGCTGCTGTATTTCAATGACTACTTTATGTATCACTCCAACATCTAAAATTCCTAGAAAGGATGATTGCTTTCTTTGAATGCAAAGGTCTGAATTCATGCTGCCTGGAGAGGATCATTTAGGAAAAAAAAAGGGGGGGGATGGTTGTTTAAAGCCCCTTCCGTGATCCCAGAGAAAGGGGACCTCAGTGATTGAGGAGAGCTCACAAATATTTTTGAGCTGCTTCTTGGCTTTTCATCCTCCAGTGTCTTCACATATATTTTTTTAGCAACTGATGAATTTGTGAAGCCCCCCCCCCATTCCCTTTGGGTATTTTAACACTGAGAATGTGGAGCCTAAATGTATCTCTGCTCCTGTACTCGGGTTTCTGAGCGGGGCTAGAGAAAATTATGCACATGGGTAGCTTAGTGCTTCTGAAAAGTAGAGTCTCTACTTCCAGTGGCCACTTGGGGCTGGATAGCTGTGTGCTTTTCTTTGCCTTTCGTTAGCTCCTCTGTTTGCAGACCAGCTACCATGGACCACCTGTCTCAAGCCCTCTGCAGACACCAACCTCCATTCCCAGGAGGTTGAGCTCTCACACGTCCTCCATCCTCTCACCGGCTCTGTTTCTGCTCCTCTCTAACTGTCAGGTGTATGCATGTATCTTTCTTCCTACAAAAAAAAAAGTGTTTTTTTTTTTTTTTTTCCAGGAGCCTGGCAATTTTCCAGTTGTACCCTTCCTCCTGGATTGTATCCCTCTGCTTTCCTCGAGACCTTGCCCCGCTGGGGACCCCTTCTGTCCATATCTTCAGGCTTCCCTTCTCTACTGACTTCCTCCTTTCAGTTATAAACACGAAGACGTTTCTGCCATTCCCAGTAAACCCACTTTTGACCTTGTACCTCTTGTCAGCTACTGCCTATCACTCTCCCCCACCCTCCTCCTTTGAAAATCAAATCAAAGATTGTCTATTACAAAATCAACGCAGGCACATTATATAGAATTTGAAAACAAATAAGTGATAGAATAGATATTCCCGGGGTTAGAAAGAAAAAGAGAAGGCAGAACCGCAATATCAATAACTAGAGATGATCGTTGTTAGCAAAGTTTACATACTTTTAACATTTCTATTCCTAAAGATGCTTCAGAAATATAAAAATAAATCTGTACCATTTAGACTTTTTAATAATGTTCCAATAGCATATGTCTTAAAGAACGTTCAATTACATTGCATTTAAACTGAAAGCAGCCAATTTCTCTGCCTGCTTAATATTGAGTAGTGTAGCTGGACAGGATTTTGGAAGGATTAGCTGGCATGCCCTTTGTGACGCTATATGACACTGACTTATAAGGGTTCCCATAGATGAAGAAGTGAGATAGGGAGATGGTGAAGCTTGTATTCTCCTCTTTTTGAATTTCATTTTGCCAAACCCATGAGTCCATTACTCACCATAATCCATATGTGGTTGATCAATATTTTATTTGACAGTGGGGCCTATTTACTTCTGAAACTCATATCTGTCTTAAGTTTCTCAGCACAATCCTTTCCTTTCTTTACATCACTCTGACTTTTCTTAGTTTGTTTCCTGTGATTTTATTCTCTTCCAGCAAAACCCACTCAAGTTATCATCCTTCCTGGTTTTCGTTTTCTTCCCAGTATCTATGTTTTTAATGGGGGTGCTCAGTCAATAGGCACCTGAAAAACATGGCTATCTCAAGTGGCTAGAACAGTGTCTAAATTCACTGCCTGAAATTCTTACCTCCTTGCTTTATTAGTTGTGTCTACTGGTTGTCCTTCCATCTACCCATTTAATATCTATATTGAGTGCCCATGGTATGCCTGCAGACACTTTTCCAGGCACTGGAGATACAGCAAGAACAAAACAGACACACATAGCTCTACTCTGAGACTTTATCTTCATGTTTGACAGGATAGACAATAAATAGTAGGGAGAAGTTGTAATTTCCCATCAATAACATTAATATAGCTCACTAGCTACTTCTTCGTATTTGTGACTTCTCCTTTACCTGCAGTAGCCATGAATGATAATATTATCAATACCATCTTCAGTCTGACTTTCCATGCTAGAATGGCTAGGATCACTCTCAATTTCTTTTCCTCTTTTCAAAGTCAGTAGTATAAGATGGTTAAGAGTCTGAGCTATACCATTCCACAGAACCCGTCCAAATTTTGTCAGCTATGTGACTTGGGTCAGTTTAGTTAAGCCTGTTATCGCCAGGAAAAAAAAAAAAAAAAAAAAAAAACCTACCTTATCTGATTGGGTAAGTACAAATGAAATATTATATGGTAAATATTCCTTCCTCAGATGTAGTATTCAATAACTTATAACAATATTTCTATTATTATTATTATTATTATTATTAGTCTAATTGATCATTGTGTCTTCCAGATTCTATTTTCCAAATCTGTGTCATCCAAGATGGCAGACACTAATATACTACTACATATGACGACTGAGCCCTCGAAATGTGATTGGCCAAAATTGAGATGTGCTGTCATTTTTAAATACACATTGGCTTGCCCAAAAGAATCCAACATACATCTTTAATGGTTTTAACATGAATTACATGTCGAAAGGACAATATTTTTGATGTATTGAGTTAAGTAAATACATTATTACAATTAATTTCAGATTTTGTTCTCCTTTTAAAAATTTGGCTACTAGGAAATTTAAACTTACTCATGTGAATCTCATTATCAGGTCTATTGGACGGTGCTGTTTTTTTTTTTTTTTTTCTTTTTTTTTTTTTTATTGGTTGTTCACAACATTACAAAGCTCTTGACATATCATACTTCGAACAATAGTTTCAAGTGAGTTATGAACTCCCATTTTTACCCCAAATACAGATTGCAGAATCACATAGGTTACACATTCACATTTTTACATAATGCCAGTCACTAGTATGACGGTGCTGTTTTAAACTTCTCTCATTATTGCTTTTCTGCTCATCACATTCATGGGCTTTAACATCTGCCTGCTCTATTACTGCTGGGGTATCTTAGTGGCCTCTGTCCCCAATTCTTCTCTGAAAAATCAATCCCTCTTTTATAGTGTTGCCTGATTGATGCTACTCAAATGTTAGGAGAAAACAAAACAAAACCTTTAATTGGCTTTCTGCTAGCTGAAAGATGAATTCAGTCTCCTTATCTTGGCACTCAGAGTTCTTGTGATCATAAGTTTTGTAATGCTCTAGACTCTCTTTGTTCTCTCTCTCTCTCTCTCTCTCTCTCTCTCTCTCTCTCTCTCTCTCCCCCCTCCCTCCCTCCCTCCCTCTCCCTCTCCCTCTCCCTCTCCCTCTCCCTCTCCCTCTTCCTTTCCCTTTCCTTCTCCCTTTGTCCCCACAGAATCTGGCTACTCCTACGCTCTTGTGCTGGGTTTTCCTCTACCTAAAATGACCTCTCTCATCCTGTCACCCAGAAAACTCTCCTTTCTCCTCCAGAAACTCCTTAAGTTACCTGAGTGACATCATCCCTGCCTCTCCTTTTAGTTTTCACTCTATGTCCTCACTATCCTGCACTGTCACTTGTTATTTGGACTTTGAATTTCTCAACAAATGAGACTGTCATTCGTTACTCTCTGCATTCACTGTACATATCAGAATATCTGTGGCATGCCATGTATACAAAATCGTTTCAAGAAAGGATAGATTAGACACCCTTTTAACAAAACAAACCGTCATAACAACAAAGTAAACATTCAGTGTTGTCCATTTTGCTTTTGAAAAAGGAACCACGTCTGAGACACCAGTTGTCTAAGCAAATATAACATCTGTACATTTGTTATGTACATACAACCTTTCTTATGTGGGTAACAACATACGATGACTACATTTTGTACTAGAGCAGTATTTAAGTTCCTAATTTTAATTCTCCATTTTCTAGTTCAATCAGTGGAAGCAATTGTAAATCTATATATATATACTTCCAGGCAATTCTTTTATACAAACTCTGAAATGTTACTACATTACTTACTCTTTGATATGATCCTACCTTGTTAAATCAAACAAAAGAAGTAATTAGTTAGACTTATGGGACATTGTGTGATTGTATCATTTCTACATGTAATACACGTTGACAAGTCTGCCAAAGCACCAGGGTATGTTCCTGAAGTTCTGCAAGCCTTCTAGCCTCTGAGGTATGGTCTGCAAAGATTATCTCCTATCTAACGGAAACCTGGCCTGGGAATTGGCCTTTTGGGTAAGCATTGAAATCACTATCAGGTGCTAATGATTTCTGAACCAGGCAAAAACAACTGAGAGAAGTGAATGCAGACCTCTGTCCTGTCAGCTCCTTCCTCCTGATTTATTAACTGACAGGCACTGTTTGTTTTCAAAGGCGGGGCAGCTCAAGATGGTCTATACTCATCTTTGCAATTTCTTAAAACCCTAAAAACAGACATAGTAATACAGTGACCTAATTTTCCAGGCATCAGTTACCCAATAGGTCAGCCAGCTAATTTCAGATCTCCATGCAGTGTGAGAAGTGTAGTCATTGGATCAGGAAGTCAGCTAGGGGAAACATTGCCCTTTAAGAGTAAGTAGATGACATCATCATAGACAGCAGCCTTGCTGGCTGTTTGGAGACTCAACTTTCATAAATTATCACAGATGAATGTTTGTGCAGGACTGTTTGTGTAGAGGCAAAGAGATATGATGCACACAGCAGAAATTACTAGGACTAGGAAAGAATTCACACAAAAAATAAGATAATTCAATGTAAATGAGCCTAAAAGCATAATGTAGAGTTATTCCATTCACTACTGTGAAATTCCAAGCCACTGTTTTGGTACCACAGTGTTATTAATTGCATCATCATTACTTACTAAATATGTAAGTAGATCACATTTAATACCTGCTCCTTTTTCATTTACAATTACAAATTGCTCATTTGACTTTGCCATTAAACATTCCTTATAAATACAATTTAATTGACTGACTGAAATAGAGATCAGGAAACTTCTCTGTAAAATGTCAAATAATAAATAATTTAGATTTTGTGGTCATACTATTCCTGCAGCAACTATTCTATTCTACTCTGCCCTTGGCATTATAAAGCAACCATGGGCCATATGCAAATAAAAGAACAGAGCTATGTTGTAATAAAACTTTATACAACAAACTAGAAAAAAATAAATTAACAATAGGGGACCGGACTCGGGCCTCCAATTTATATTTTCCAATCCCTGGTCTATCCTATAACACAATAGAATCTCTTATAAGTATGCATTAATTTATTCAATTATTTTTCCTATATCTGAGCATTTAAATTATTCCAAAAATTTCCCTATTTTAGTAAAAAAAAATTCAACAAACATCTTTGTGATTACAACTTTTTCTGTGTATCCAAAATTGCCCTTAGAATAGATTCCTAGAAGTAGAATTTCTAGGTCAAAACCATAAATACTTTTAAGCCTTCTTATTTGTTTGCCACTTGGGAGTGTAAATTGGTGTGTCATTTTGGAAGGCACTTTGGCAATGCCTAAGTGATTCTTCCCCAAAATCTTACCAGTTCTAAGTTCAATCATTTGGAAAGGAAAACAAACAAAAACACTGCATAGATTTTGATTTTTTTTTTTGCAGTGTCTCAGTATATTTATTCCTATGTGTGTGACTAATGACAGATGTTCAAACTTTTTTCACATGTATTAATATTTTCTACTTCTATTTCAAAACCTGTTTTTATATTGACCCTTTTGTTTTTCTTACTACTTTTTTTTAAAATTCTTCTTCAATTTTATTTCATTAAATGCATTTTAGATTGTAAAGATTTAAGAACACAGGTTCTAGAATCAGACAGCCCAGGTTCATACTATAATTGTGCCACTCTCCGATTCTGTGGCCTTTGACATATTAGCCCATTTTTCATTTGCTATAACAAAGTATCCAAGGCCAACAATGTCATAAAGAAAAAAAAAGGTTTTGTCTGGCCTATGATTTTGGAGAGTAAAAGTCCAAATGGCATGGCACAGACCCTGGAAGGGATGGTCACATCATGGAAGAAGTGTGTGTATCTCCCCCCCCCCCCCCCGTCTCACTTTCTCCACTTATAAAGCCACCAGCATATGACCAAAGGGCTCTACCCAAATGACCTAATTTAATCCCAGAGGCTCACTGTGAGGAGTCCTGGTGAGCTGGAGGCTTTCCATCTGTCCCAGTGTTTCTGGCCTTTGTTGGCAACAGCGGCCTGAATCTCCAGAGCCAGCCAGGGATGAAATACCACAAGTATTAAGTACTTTTCTTGAACGCTTCCATCTCATTTGAGTTTCTCCTCAACCATTTGACAATTATCAGTGTGAAAATGTCCCCTGGTCATCTACAATATTAGAATGAAAATGTGTCAGTTGTTCACAAGAGAAATACAACCCTTAGAACCAATATGCAATGGTGTGAGGACATTTATTGGATTAGCTTGTATGGTTACAGAGGCTGGAAGGTCTCATCAAGGTTATCTGCAGGTTGGAAAGACAGGGAAACAGGGAGCTGCTCAGTCTAAGAGGCTAGAAGTCTCAGATAGTTGAGAGAGAGACCATTACGAAGTCCCTGGTCAAGGCCTAAGGTGTGCGTGTCCATGCAAACATTCAAAGACTGAAGGAACTGGAGTCTGATGACCCTGGGCAATAGCAGCAGAAAAACGTACCTGCAGGGAATGGAGGGCAGAGTGGGGGAGTGAACCTCCTCTTTTTCCTTTGTGTTCTAACTGGACCCCAGCCTATTGGTTTGTGCTGCCTCCATTTAGGACAAATCTTTTTCACCCAATTTCCTGACACACATGTCATTCTTCCCTGGAAACACCTTCATGGACACATCCAGAAGGATGTTCTGTCAACTCTCTAGGCATTCTTCAACCCAGCCAGGTTGACACCTGAAATTAACCATCACATTGTCTTTACTGATTTTCTGCTTCTTGAATCTGTCCATTTCTGATAGGGTAATGCTGAAGTCTCTAGCTGTAATGAGGGTTTAACTGAATCTCTTGTAGTCCTATCAATTTTTACTTTACATGTTTTTCACTTTGTTTTTAGGTACATACATACTATTACGATCTTATTGACTCCTTCATGGTTGTGCAATGCCCTTCTCTACCCCTGATCATTTTATCTGCTCTCAAGTCTACTGTGCCTGAAATTAATATTGCTACTCCTACATTGGTTTTATGTTAGTGTAATATATCTTCTTCTGTCTACATTTTATCTATATATATCTTTATATTTAAGGAGAGTTTCTCATAGACAATATATAATAAAGTGTATACTTTTGATACACTTTGACATGTCTTTTCATTGGATTACTTAAACCATGGATACTCACAGTGATTATTAGTATAGTTGAGCAACATCTACCATAATTGTTAACATTTTCTATTTGTTGTCCTTGCTTTTGGCTCCTGTTTTGGTCTCTGACTCTTTCTGCCTTTGGAAGGTTTCAATTGAGCCTTTCATATAATCAGTAGTTGTCCTAGACTTATCAACATACATGTGCAATTAATCTAAGACTACTTTCAAATAATACTATTCTATTTCATGGGTAGTGGGAGGATATTATAATAACAAAAGTATCCTAATTCCCATCTCATGTCCCTTATATCCTTGAGGTTATTCATTTGACCTATATCTAAGTTTTTATCAGTGTATATAGAAACAGTGGTTTTAAATTCCTTGTTGGATAATTCCAACCTCCCTGCCATATTGGAGTCTGGTTGTAATGCTTGTTCTCTCTCTTCGACCAGTGTGTTTTGTCTTTTGTTATTATTGTTTGTGTTGGTAGATGGATATGATATACTGAATAACAGGAAACGTCATACATTAGTCTTCAGTAACATGGTGAAAATGTGTTGGGTCTTTTGGTCTTAGTGGGCGCATGTGTTTAATCATCCTTTTCACCACCGAGACCAAAACACCTGACAAGAACAATTTTAGAGGAGGAAAAGCTTATTTGGCACTTGAGGTTTCAGAGGTATCAGTCCATCAACAGCCAACCCCATTGCTCTGGGCCCCAGGGTGAGGCAGAACATCATGGAGGAAGGGTGTAGTTGAAAAAAGCAACTCAGAACATGACAATTAGAAAACAGGGAGAGAGTTCTGCTCACTAGGGACAAAATATAGACCCCAAAAGCACACCCCCAGTGACCCACCTCCTCCAGTCACACCCAGTTAATCCATTTAAGTGAATTAGTGAATTGATTAAGTCAAGGTTCTCCTAACCCAATCATTTCCATGCTAAACTACCTGGCATTGTCTCCCACGGGAGCTTTTTAATTAATTAATTTATTTATTTATTCTAATAATGCAACCCAATGCATTTCAATTCATAGTACACCTATAGAGCACAATTTTTCATGTCTCTGGGTGTACACAAAGTAGAGTCACACCTTCCGTGTCTTCATACATGTTCTTAGGGTAATGAGGTCCACCTCATTCCACCATATTTCCTACCCGCTTTCTTCCCCTCCCCCAGCTTTGCCCTATCCAAAGTTCTTCCATTCCTCCCATGCTCTCCCCCATCCCCCATCATGATCAGCATCCTCATATCAGAGAATACATTTGGCATTTGTATGGGGGGGGATTGGCTTACTTCACTTACCATAACATTCTCCAACTCCATTCATTAACCTGCAAATGCCATGATTTTATCTTTTTTGTAATGCTTAGTAATATTCCATTGTGTATATATACCACAGTTTCTTTATTCAATCATGTACTGAAGGGCATCTAGGTTGGCTCCACAATTTAGCCATTGTGAATTGTGCTGCTATAAACATTGATGTGGCTGTGTCACTATAGTATGCTGTTTTTAAGTCCTTTGGGTATAAACCAAGGAGTGGGAGAGCTGGGTCAAATGGTGGTTCCATTCCCAGTTTTCTAAGGAATCTCCATATTGCTTTCCAGATTGGTTGCAACAATTTCAGTCCTACCAGCAGTGTATGAGTGTGCCTTTTTCCCCTTAGCCTCACCAACACTTATTGTTTATATTCTTAATTGCTGCCATTTTGACTGGAGTGAGAGGAAATCTTAGAGTAGTTTTGATTTTCATTTCTCTAATTTCTAGAGATGTTGATCTTTTTTATATATATTGTTTGATTTATTGTATATCATCTTCTGAGGAGTGTCTTTTCAGTTCCTTGGCCCATTTATTGATTGGGTTATTTGTTTTTTGGTGTTAAGATTTTTGAGTTTTTTATACATCCTGGAGATTAGTGCTCTAATGTGTATATGGTAAAAATTTTCTCCCATTCTGTAAGATGTCTATTCACATCCCCACCCCAGGGGCTTTTGAGGGACAACTCATGTCTAAACCGTGACACTGTGCCTCCAGAAGGTGAATTTTACATGTGCTTCTCAATTTCCTCCTACCTTAGCTACAATAGGATGACTAGAGGGGACTGGTGTTGAGTATTTCTCCTCCCTCAGGTTGTTTGATTGTGATAAAACCTTAACAGTTTAGGTTCTGATTAAATTAGTTTCTCCCAAGGACAGACCTTGTTGAGAAGGACAGAACACTCCAGTGTGCAGACGCTCCTCAACTTATGACAGAGTTGTATCCTGACAAACCCAGTGCACCTTGACAATAATGTTAAGTCAAACATGCATTTAATGCACCACCCTGTCTATCTTAAATATTCTCAGAAATGCTTGCATGAACCATAGCTGGGGAAATCATCTAACATAAAGCCTATCTTTTGATAAATAATTGAATATTTCATATAATTTATTGAACACTGTACTGAAACCAAAAAGCACAATCATTCACTATTTACCTTCTTGATCTATCCAGTTTGGGGGCAATGGTTTACTCTTGTGACTTCCTTTCTCTTATGGATCTAGGAGTCATTCATTTTTAATTTTGTTTGACTTTTTGAGTTGTGAGGACAAAATGTCAACGTCTAAACTTCTTACGCGCTAGATAGGACTGATGAGATTTCCACTAAAATTTTTATTAGTTAACATGAGAGGTACATTGTTCTAATGTGAGAGAGGTACATCTCTAGAAATATAAGATCATGACATATAGTACGCATCCATAATATTTTAATATTCCCGGACTTGGATGCTGAATCCCTGATTCTAATATTTTTCATAGCTACTACTTCATAGTGAAGTTGATTAATCATATTAGAGATAAATCTCTGTATGACATTATGAAGAATAGAATATTTGAAATAGTTAATTCCTAGGACAATAAGCTAAAAAAGCAGGAGGAAAATGCATTCGTAAATAGGCATTTCTAGATAATTTCTTAAGTCAACAGAAACAGAATTAAACATTCAAATTCTACTTTTCAAAAGATCCTTCCCATAAGGGAAGGATCAGATCTCCACCCTGAGTACTTACTACAAATGCTGAAGGCTCACAGTGTGGCATTTTTAATCCCCTCTCTTACATAGGAATTTGCAGGAAGGGTTTAAATGAGATGAATGGATTAGCGTCTGCAGATTCAGAGGGCAGCACACCTACCCAGGACCAGAGGGTTGTACAGCTGTTTTGTTTTCTCTTGTTGTTTTTGTAGATTTATAATCACTCCAGGTGATGAAATCGGGGATTTCCCCAAAGCCTCTTTCACAATAATCTTTGTTCTGATTCATTTTTATCCTAATATTGTAGAAGAACCAGTGATGTTTTTGTGCTGGTAAGAAACAGAGCTCAGGTAATTCTCCTCTCCTAAACTATTAAGTGTTCCTTACTTTTCAATTTTTTTTTTTTTTTTTTTGAGTTGGAAGCAGTAAGATCCAGGGCACATGCGCATTTCTCTCTCTCTCTCTCTCTCTCTCTCTCTCTCTCTCTCTCTCTCTCAGTTTGGGGGACTCACCTACCTGGGCAAATCCTTGAAACTTTTTTTCTTTAATGCAGAACATCATCAAGAGAACAGTGCACTGGCAACTTGCTGGTACCCACCCGGAGGCAAATTCCTTCAGCTGTAAGATTAATTGAAGCAATCTAAGTTTTCACTGTGGGAGCTGCCGGGTCCTATACAGAAGCTCAACTCTTTGTATTACTTCCATACACCTTTGGCAGTACTGTAGCCTTGACTTTCAGCCATTAAATTTTTCTTTACATTTGGAGAAAATTAAAAGTGTAGCTTCACAGTCCGGTGTGGTGATACACGTGCATAATTCTAGCTACTGGGCATTCGGAAGCAGGAGGATCTCAAGTTTGAGGCCAGTCTGGGCATCTTGGTGAGAAATTGTCTCAAATTAAAATTCAACAAAGGTTGTGATGGAGGTCGGTGGGTAGAGTGCTTGCCTGGGATGGATGCAGCTCAGGGTTCAATTCTCAGTGCTGCAAATAAATAAATTAATTAATTAAAATAAAGAAGGAGAATAGCTGAGGTTATACAGCTCAGTTGGTAGAGTGCTTGCCTCCCATGCCCAAGGCCCTAGGTTCAATAGGTGTGGAGTGGGGGTTGTTACTTTAGCCTTAATAGTATTAAGACAGTTTTATTTTGTGACTCTGTTTCTCTACTTGTGCCAACTGTCTGGAAGCCTGTTTCTTCCCAGGGCAGGTCTCTTGTGATAAATTTTTCTAGGAGAGTCTTCTAAACCTGATGGTAGATACTCCTCTTGTACCAGGAGCCCTATGACCGATGAAGTATTTTTCCCTTCTAGGACATTCTTGTAAAAATTATATTGATTGACCTTTTAAATTTTTAAATAAGAAAGAATAAAAGGGGGATCTGGGGTTGTGGCTTAGTGGTAGAACACTTGCCTCACACACATTAAGGCACTGGGTTCAATCCTTAGCATCATATTAAAAAAAATGAATAAAATAAAGATGTTGTGTCCATCTACGACTTAAAAAAAATGAACAAATAAAGGTCATCTTTTTTTAGAGTACATTTTTTTTTTTTTACTAGAACATAACACATACACGTACCAGTTGGGTTCATTTTGACAAAACCTTACATGCATGGAATTTGATTTACTCCATTTTGGTTTGTGTTACCCCTTGCTTCCCTCCCTTCTTCCCTCCCCCTGTTTTTTTTTTTTTTTTTCCTCTGCTCTACTGGTAATTCCTTTTGCTGTTTATATATTTATTTTTGACTGGGGAAGAAATGCAAAAAGAATTTAACAAGATCATGATACATATATCCCCTTTCTGTCCCTCCTCCCTCCCCCTCAATCTCCTTCTTCTACTCCACTGCTCTTCCCTATATCCCTATAGCCTTTGGATATCCAATCTCCCCAGCCCCACAACCCTGGTGCTTTTAGCCCCTTATTTTGCCCTAGCTTCTTCGTATGAGAGAAAATGTTCAACCCACTCTGAGTCTGGCTCATGAAGCGAAATAGGCCCTCTTTAATCTTGTTGGTCTGTTTTTATTTTTTTACGTTTATTTTTTGCAATGCTGGCGATTGAACCAGGGCCTCACATCTGCTAAGCAATGCTGTGCCACTGAGCTACATCGCCAGCTCCTGAAAGGTTATTCTGTAGGCTCCACAACGTAGATTGCCTTGCAGCGGTACAGCCAGTGCTGTGTCTGTGTGAGGGGGCTGTGGAGGACCCAGCGGTAGCCTGCAAAAAAAAACAGCCCAGGTCAAGCAGATCTGTCTTCAACAAACAGGAAGCCTGCAGCTTTGCTTCATCATCAAGAAGAAGGATTGAAGAGGGTCAGACGGAGGAAGCGACTCATACTTCCTGGTGTCTACCTCCCTTCTGGAGAAGGAGAGCTGTAAAATAACAGGTGCCAGATTCTTCCTTAGGAACAAGGCACTAATCCACCTGAGGGACAACCAATGGTCCTTCATTCATTCACTTCTATTTTTAAAAAACTATATTGAATGCCTGCTTCCTCCTGGTTCCCACAAAGAGTGGGTACTGAGCCAGGGTCTTGAGAAGTTCACGGTAAATGAGATCTGCAGACATGAAGTACTCAGGATTTATAGATGTAAACATGATAATACAGTTTTGAGCAATTTGCTATGAGAACCCACACTTCCCATGAAAAAAAGAGGGGACTTGCTAAAAAGGCCGGGACAGAGTAAGTTGGGTCATGCAGAAAACCTGACCATTCCAGACTTTACACTCTCCCAATGGCACAGGACAATCTAGTCCAGGAGGAAGAGCTGCACCATTTCTTACACAATGTTTGTTCCAATATTTTTATACATGGATTTGTCCCACTCTGTACGAGAGACCTTTCGTTTTAGCAAAGTCACGGGTAGGGAGGAGTAGTGCAACCTGGAAACTTAAAATCAGGGTACAGTAGGGGACTGCAGACCTCTAAGCTTCAAGGGCCTCATGAGTTCTGGTCTCCAGTGGTGTCAATAATTAATTCAGTGTCGGTGGGAGGGGAGTGGGAAGAACCCAAGCTTGCCCTCTGGAGATGGCTCCAACTCAGTTTAATTAAGTTTCTTTTTCTTCCACGACTTCCTCTTCTTATTATGAATGTTTTTGTGAAGTTCAAGGTATGGTTGTTCTCATCTCACTGATCACTATCCTGTGTGTGTGTGTGTGTGTGTGTGTGTGTGTGTGTGTGTGTGTGTGATTGTTGTTGTTGTTGTTCAGTTCTACCTAGACCTCAGCCAGGGGGAGTTTAGAAGGGATCATTGGGCAGGGAAAGGAGAAAGACATAAAGGAAAGGGAGGAGGCAGATGGTTTTCTAGTGCGGGCATGTTCTATTCTCTTGATGCTCCAGGCTTGTTCCCTCTGTTCGGGTTGTTAATGTTCCTGATGATGTGTGGAACCCATCTTCCTGGAACACCATTGGCCAAAGTTTAGAAGTAAGTAGAGGAGAAAATTGAAAAGCATTTGGAGTGAAACTGGGTTCTACGGGTCTTACTGGGACAAAATTCTATCTTTGGCTTTCTGACATTCCACATGGATAATTCTGAATAGCAGATAGTAGATTATATAAGCAAAAATTGCAAAGAAGTTAATTTCTAAGTGGCTCTCATATTAATAGGTTAATACAGGAGATCCTTCCTATTTTAAAAAGTAAACTCAAAGCACGGATTTCAAAATATAGTAACTAATAATGACGATAATCTTATCATATTTTAACTGAACTCAAATAATTCCTTTGACTTCTAATGTAAAGTTTAAATGAGCAAAGTGTCCCTTACTTCAAGGATGAAAACACTTTTCCTTCCTTCCTAACTTTCTCTTTCTCTCTCTCCCTCTCTTTCTCTCTCTCTCTATCTCACCCTTCCTCACTCTCTTTCTCTCTCCCTACCTTACTTAATGTAGGATATTGAGGTTGCTAAGCCTTCAAGGGTCTTTAGAGCAGTGATTATTACTTCTTCTTTATGCTTAGTAAAGATGCCCCATGACCATAAAATCAAATTTTCTATGGTTGCTTGCCTACATGCCCTGATATGCCTTTCAATAAAGGCAATTCATTAAAAAAGATAATTAAATTTGATTTATTTGGAAATCAATTCATAAATCAGAAACAAATTCTGTTGGAAGGTGCGTATGTGGGGGGTGTGAAGTATATTTATTTTATTAAGATACAATAACATCAAATAGCAAGGCTTTGAAAACTAAGTGCAAAATAAGCATTCCAGTGAAATTGGAAATTATCATAGATATTGCTTGAATGAAAATAGCCTCTGGGGAAGTCACTATAAAGAACTGGTAAATACTACAGTCTTGTTAAGGATTGCATGGCTGGGACTACCCCTTGTGCAGACTTGAAGGGAGTAAGATCATCCTCTTCATGTCTTTATCTTTGTCTTTGGTGAGATTTCCTTAAGTTCTTGAATTTCAACTTGATCATTATAGTGTCAAAAGAAAAATCTCATTAGAATGATTCCCTAGAACTAGTTGGTGATGCTTTCCACAATGACACTGTAGTTGGGGTGCTCAGAATATCCAGGAACTTGCAGATTAGGATCAGTTTCAAGGGCTGAGAGGAACTCCAGGAAATGAATGAAGTGCCCCGTCTGACCTCCAGGAGTGTGCCTGATTCAACAAAGCTGGGTGTTTCCTCAGGATGACCTTGCAAATCCCTTCTATGACAACAGAATCCCTATTCCAACACGCAGAGGAAAAGAAGGCTTAAGGAAGCGGTGAGAACTCCAGGAAGAAACATGACCCACATAGCACATCGGCCCATTCAAGGTGAAGATGAGACCCTAAAGGAAGGTGACGTGCCTTGGTTCCTGTTTGTTTTCAAGATAATCGCAAAATTCAGGCCATCCACTGGTCTCTGCTAATGTGTTTCTTCCTCCTGGTGGGATACCTGAAAAACAAACCCGTTTTAATTCAAGAGGAAACTTCTCACAGTGGAGGGACAGGCAAAGTTATTTCTAGTCCTCCCCAAGTGTCTTATGTCAAAGACTGAACAGGAGGGAAGTCACGGATGAAGAGAACCGGGACCCTTATTGGCTATATGACCTTGAAGTCCACTTCAGGCTTATATATTTTTATTTGTGAAACGGGAGCAATAATTTTGTGTTGACTCACAAGGTTATACGGATTGCACAAGATAACAATGGAGCACGTCGTAGATGGCTTAACCGCGTAGAATACAGTGCCATTCATAGCTCCAGGTGATTGTTCCCTCGAGGGTCATTTTCCTCCTGTGATTCTCTTCTAATTCTTTTTAGTTGTATTGTTTAAAAATCTATTTGGGAAAAAAATAACGACACACAAAACATACATAAATTTTATTCCTTATCATAAGACAATTTTTTTTCTTAAAAAACACTTATGATAAAAGATACTCAAATGTATTATTGGAGGGTTCCTTTTGAGTGGTCATCTAACTATCATAAAGATCAAAGGAATCAGAGTAGGCTCTGTTGCCTGCCTTGATTTTCTAAACTTCATGGGAAATATTCATTGTTTGTTGTATTAGCATATAATTTTTAGATTAGCATAATCTGAAGGATACTCTGCTCCCTCCTGCCTTCCCAGTAAAGGAGATGAAAAGGAGTCCAAAGTTTAGTGACTCTATCCTATTCATCTTCAAGGTCCAGCACTGCTGGCTTAAAGTACCTCTATTCTAATTTCTTACACATACAGAGAAAGTACTGTGTTTGAATGCAAGACTGTGTGTGTGTGTGTGTGTGTGTGTGTGTGTGTGTGTGTGTAAACATGATCTACAGATAGGTAAATACAGCTGTGCACACCAACATTTTCCAACAACATGGCTTCTTATTTTGAGGATTTCCATCTTGTTTGCCATCATTACAAACAGGCATTGGGACTCTTGTTCACAATCTCAGGTTTCACTAATAATTTTCCACCCGATTGTTGTGAAAAAGCCTCCCACTCTCCACTGATCAGCCCAACCAACAATAAAGAGTTACTGTGATCTAGGTGACAGGATAAGGGTGTGTCTTGCTCCATTTTTTATAAATGCTCCCAGTTTTCATTATTCTGTATACCACCATCTCCATCCAATTTCACCTTGGGAGGAAGGCTTCCGAGGCACATTAAATAACTGTCAGAGAGAAGAATTCTAAGGCTGAACAAGTGCAGATTTTTATCTTCATTTTCAGAGACAGGATTGTCAGAATATCAGAAGTCAGCAATGTCATTAAAAATCAGAATTGAAGTTTATAGTCACCTTTAAGGTAAAGTAATTTGGCTTATTTCATTCAAATCCACTAAATTAAAATGATAACTAAAAATGATCATTTGCAGGTTAAAAGAAAGAAAAGGAAGAGAAGCAGCTATTTAAAGTCATAGCTTTGCCACATAGACACAAAAATTGCAAATAAATTATTAGAATGTAACAAGGACTCATGTAAGAATGGTGGAATTTCTAGGCTGAAATAAAAACTTGGGTTGGATTTAGTTATTTTAAGTTCATAACTAAAAAATTGACACTAAGAGGAGTTAAATGGCATTTCAAGGTCACAAATTAGTAAGTGGTAAATTTGAGACCACATGCTGAATTTCTCAATTTTAAAACCAGTGTTTTCTGAAATATATAATCTAATTTGCTGTTCTCCTCTACATTAACTAATTATTTAATCTGCTCTAATCTAATCCAGTTTAATAAGCACCTACTATTTTCCCACACAAGTTATTTCCTGTCAATTTCTATGGGTACTCCCTAAAACACAGACGTGTCAGCTGTTGAATGAGATTAAATGAAATGATCCAAAGCTTACTTTTATTTTATTTCATAATTAATCCCAACAAGAGTTATATTTTTATATTTCACAAAAATATTGTTAAAAATATTTTTTAGTTTATTAGGATAAATACTGAGCAGTGGGATAGCTGGAGCATATGGTAGTTTAAATCCTATTCTTTTGAGGAATCTCTCCATTGCTTTCCTAAGTGATTGTACAAACCCCCCAACAATGTATGAACATAACCTTTTCCTCACATCCTCACCAGCATTTATTATTATTTGTATTCTTGATGACTGCCATTCTATCTGGAGTGAGATAAAATCCCCATGTAGTTTTTATTTGCATTTCCCTGATTGCTAGGGATGTTGAACATTTTTTTTTTTTTCATATATTTGTCAGCCATTTTTTTGAGAAGTGTCTGTTTAGGGTAGAATAGAGGAAGGGCAAATGGGGGAGAGAAAAGGGAGGGGAAAAAGAAAAAGAAAGTATTGTGAACTGGAATGAAGCAAACTATATTCCACGCATATATGATTACATCTAAATGAACCTCAATATTATGTATTCAATACAATATAAAAATACAAATTTTAAAAACTGAAAATTTTTTAAAAATATATTTTTATTTTGCTCTAGAACAACTAAATGATGGGAAAGCTCATTCCCTGACTCAAGTAGAATGAATCGTGATCATATATCAGAATCACACGCCCCAGGGTCCTCTGTGCACCATCTTTCTCACAGAAACAAGCAGAGGAAATGGTTATTAGTGGAAGCTGCTCTGTCTCCTCTGGACTGTGGAGGGCAAGTAGCTGCTTGCTCTCCGTCTATCATGGTGCGTGAGCATGGGTGCTGTCACTAACACAATCCCATGTGTATGTTCAGATGACTCAAGAATTTGTCTTTGCCAAACAAATTCATGAACAAAATGACTTACTGATATATTCAAAGTGCTGGCTATGTATCAGGTACTCGATCTGTATTCCCTTTCATGAGCCCACGTGGTAGCATGGATAAGAAATGGGTTTGGATTGGGCAATTAATCTGGTCAGAGGATGGACCTTATGCAGAGGCTTCATTGACCCAAAATTTGGTGACCAAAAGAGGAGAAAAAAGTCACACTTCATCTGGAAAGGGTTGAAGTTCCAGAAGAACAGGTGGAGCATCAGCAGGGTTTGGGTAGTGCCAACAAACAAATCATTCAAGGTCCTACAGCTCCCAGCCAAGAACTTGATGGAGCTGGAGTTTGAGGATTAGAGATACAGATACCCAGGGTAAGAGAGAGTGGGAAAATTAGCAACTGGCATATATGATATGTCAAGATCAATGTAATGTTTTGAGCAACTAATAAGTTTCTGATGTTTAATATATATATATATATATATATATATATATATATATATATATGTCTAAACAAACTATAAAAACAGACGTGATGAGGACTTCTGAGTATAAGTAACTTCAACAGTTTTATCCTCTCCTCTCTCTCTTTCTTTCTCCCAACCGCCCCACCCATACCCCATACTGAAATAACTGGTACTGACATTTGGGGATTTCGGTTGGCTTTTCACCACAAGGCTCTTCTTATTTCTTAGCTACTCTGCTCCAAGGGTCTATATGACACATCACCTGTCACAAGCTTAGACCAGAGCAGACATGAGAAGTTTTAGCTGATCACGCCGTTCTCTGCTCTTCTCCAATTACTGATACCGGAGACCATGCTGCCAAATCAAATACACTACACAATTCAGAGCTCTTGCCTCTGGAGTAACTATGGCTCCTTCATCTGTAGTGTCCCCCCACCTTTAACAAATCACCTTAGGCAATATTGTAGTCTGGCCATGATGCCCTACTCTAATATCTTGGTTATGCTGGTAATTAAAATCACATGAGAATTACATGACAACAGCAACCCAATAAGGGCAGGCCGTTGATCATTTGAGTTTCCATTTTTTTTTTTTAAATTTCATTTTTTAAGAACTGATTTATTTCCCTTTCCTGTTTAAAACTTCAGAGAGCCATGTTGGAAAAATTGGAACAGTTATACAACAATCAAACTTCAGACTTTGATAGTCTCTGATTTCCAGAAAGAAAAAAGAAAAGTGACTCCCTAGCCATCTGTGGTTTATGAAGCTAAATTGTGTTGCTCTGACAAAGCAAAATATAGATGGTCCCCAAAGTAGGATGGTTTGACTTATCATTCTTTTTGGCTTCACCACAGAATGAAACATTCAGGAGAAACTGCACTTCCAGTCTTGAAGTTGGATCTATTCCTGGCAAAGACATGCAGTAAGACACTGTATGATCTTCCCTTAGGATGCTGGGCAGCAGCAGAGCGGGCAGCTCCCAGTCTGCCATGCAGCCATGAGGGTTCTATGGTACTATGCCCCACGGTGTGCTGCACTCAATAAATTACGCAAGCTGGTCAACTCTTTATCATAAAACAGGCTTTACGTTGGATGGTTTGGGCCCACTGTAGGCTAATGTGAATGTTCCTGGCACATCTGAGATACATTTGGGTGCACTTTGATGTTTGGTAGGTGAGGCATAGTAAGTGAATTTTCAACTTATGATGGATTTATCAGCATAAAACCTCATCATAAACTGAGGAGCTGTATATGAAATGGCTACTTTTCTCCTCCATGAAATATGGGTAGGAGGTTTAATACCTTCAGTGAAATCACACCTCATCCCCACTCCCATATAAAGCATGCACAGGATTCTTTTTAATTCTAGAAAGTAAATATTGTTTTTTTTTCCTTTGTTCAAATATTGTTTTAATATAGTCTCTTCTTGTAGTGGTACAGAATCCCTTAGGAAGGGCCTGAGAGTGACTGATTGGTAGATACTTACATTCAAGAAAACATATTTTCCTAAACAATGTAAAAGAATTTAAAAACTTCTCTAAATTTTTCAAGTTCTTTTATACCCCTCCCCCCCAAAAAAATCACAAAGCATTCTGTTTGGCAAGTTTATTAGCATGGAGAACACTTTTCCTCCACTTGTTTTTTGTTTTTGGTTTTCGATTCTGGTCCTGGATCTTTCCCATGTTACTTATCTGTCATCCCGTCCAATCAATCCATGGCCTCTGACCCTGGATGGCACAACTTCCTGTTGCTGTCTGTAGGCTTTGGAACAAAATAGCAAGAAGTGGAGTCTTTTAACAAATCCTTCAAACCCCAGCTTTCTTTTATTTCTGGAAATCTGGGTTCACTTACCTCTACCAAGGTAGTGGGCTTTTCCGCTTATTTTCATTCACTGGCTCTCTGTTTCTGGTTTGAAATAGAAGAATATTCTTATGTGGTGATAAAACTGATGCATAGTATGAGCACGCAACATTTTCAAGGGCAGGAAGTTTGGGAAATGACCTTTGGAACTGGTTGTCTTAGCAAATTACTCCGGAATCAATTTAATTACAGAAGGGATGTTTATAAGAAGGTCTGTGATGTGCATACGTTTGTGCATGTTTGCAGGTTGTTTTGTTTGATTACAGTTAAAAAATGATGTAAACGGGGTCAAGTATGGTGTGGGTCTTCCTGTTGTTTCATATTTACCTTGGACTCTTGTAAAATCCTTCCCAAAGAGTGGGTAGAACTCCTAGACTGAGGAGATACTGAACTCTGAACAATGTGGAGAAACCAAATGAGATAAATGAGATATACGGAAAAAAAAAAAAAAAACATTTGTTCTGTGTATTTTACATAAGACGACTGGTGTTCAAGATTTGAGACGAAAAAGAAAACCCACAAGACGAGAATAACAAACTCCAACTTTGAGTGAACAACAAGGAAAGACCATTTGGAAGGTAACTAGTTGCTAGAAAAACTTTCAGAACATAACAACAATAAGATGATAGGCTATATAACACAATGAAGATCTGGAACACATGGAAAAATGAAAAACCAAGGATAAAAGCTGGAAGAGGAGTTGGAAGGATAATCTAACCTAATCAACAAGGCCCTCCATCCCACAAGAAGAAAAGAAGCTCTTGAACAATTTCTTTAACTACCGAATTTATAGCCCTTGACACTGAGGAGATAAAAAGTAACATTAGCGACAGGTGAAATATTATCACCATAATATTGTTGATTTGTCTACAAAACACAAAGCACCTATCTGGAAATACCTGCAGGATCAAAAACACTTAACTCTTGATTTGTTTAGATATTAAAGAATTGGAACCAGAGATATCCAGTTTTTTAATACCAATGAAGAAATAAAGAAATAGAAAAAGAAAGGCACCCAGTTCAATTGAGCTGTGTTAAAATGAATAAAACACACACACAGAAACCTTCCACCTTCACCAGCATCCCTAATACCCCCTGTGTGGCATGAGCTCACCTGCACCTGGAGGTACACCCTTCCACCAGATTCTAAATTTCAGATCACCTTTCTTCCACTACTTCCCTCTAACAACATTTGTAAGCTACAAATCTCTCTTCCAAGGCCCACTTCCACAGGTAAACTTCAGGTTTTCTCAAGGCAAAGTGCAATCTGTCCTCATATTTCCTGTGGTATCGGTGTATTCCTTGACGCCAAACATGTGTTGAGTCTGTGCTACCCTTTGTATTAGGTTCCTATGTTTTTTCATGAACTACTAATGTTTTTGAGCATTATGCCCCTATTTTTTCTGAAACTTCTGTGGTCTTTGGGGTCAATCATGAATAGCATAATTAGTTTGGGGACGTGAATGTCATGTTACAGCAGCTCCAACAGCATAGCTCACTGTGGGTAAGTGGGTGGGTGATTGCATGCCTGACTCTGCCTGGACCCTGAGTCCGATGTGCTTGCTGTTTCTCTTCCCTACCCTCACTGCTGTGGCTAGAAAGCCCAAACATGTTACTTTGTCTTCCTCTGCAGGTCTGCCCTCTGGTTATTTTATTTTTAATGCCCCCATAGCTTTGGTTACCTAGGATGAACTTAACCACTTGGCAGTGCCTCCTACTCTGCGATGGGTTGTCCAAAAGCCCCAAATGTACCATTTTTGTTGCCTTTTCAAAGAGAGCCACACAGGAAGGAAAACAAGAAATTCAACTTTTAAGCTGGGCTATTCATGGTCTTTGCTAAATCCTGGCAGAATTTCATGGTTTTTCATTACGATTCATCTCACTGATTTCCTAATGCAATGAACCGGGCTTTTCTTATGAAGGCCACGGGGAAGGGAAGTTGGGTTACCCAAGTCACTGATGGCTGTTATCTGATGAGTGAAAAATGGGGGATTTCTTTTCAATATGAACTGGGGGAGCCCTGGGTATTTTTTTTTTCCTGGCTTCTGTTTTGTAAAACTTGGACCAAGGGGAGGGAGCAGGAGTGCTCATACAAAGTGTGCCTTTTCACTCTGAGGCAGGCAAAGAGAAATTCCCAGGCTCAGGAGTCAGACCTGCAGTCACAGGCCTGGGTCCTGCTTTCCAGAGAGCCTAACCCCTCCACCTGCTCCAGAGAAGTCTCTTCCTTTAACCCACAGGGTGCCA
Organism: Ictidomys tridecemlineatus; assembly: GCF_052094955.1. Classification (NCBI taxonomy): domain Eukaryota; kingdom Metazoa; phylum Chordata; class Mammalia; order Rodentia; family Sciuridae; genus Ictidomys; species Ictidomys tridecemlineatus. The sequence goes on along the minus strand of NC_135479.1, from coordinate 10,168,113 downwards.
GCTCTGTAGCGCCTTAGCTTCTCCATCAAACAAACTGTCCCACTCACAGACACTCAGACATTTCTCTCTTCCACTAGCCCCACTCTCCAGAAAGACCAGTTTACACAGAGGGAGTATGAGTTCATTTCATCGCATTCTAAATTTACAATTAGAATGCAATGCTGTCTAACACTAAACTTTCAAAAATACTTTGAGGATAAATAGTGCAATCACATCTTTGTTTTTAGTTGATCAAAATTTAATATGAGACTCTTTTTATAAATTATTAAAAATAGATAACCTATATTTACTTGTTGGGAATAAAGTTAAACATAATCTTTGAAGATATTATTTTTTTCTAACGGCTTAAGTCTATACTGCTTGACTATCTAATTCACATTTTTAAAAACGTTTTTTAAAGAAGAAGGGAAAATGATAGTGAGTTGGGACTGGGATAAGAGAGGATATAATCTATTTGACATAATGTTCAAGCATCTTTATTAGAGGCCAATAATCTATCATGCTGGTATTTTGTTTCTGAAGTACTATTCAGTTATTTAGTAACATGTAAAAAATATATAATGTTTGTATTAACTTGCTGGCCTGATATTTTAGCATTATAAGAACAAAACATTTGCAGAAATTTAAGTGTTTTAATTGAATTGAACATATATTCACCAAATCGCTTATCAGTCCACCAATTAACAGTATGTGTATGACTGAAATACTAGTAATACTAGTATGAATTATGTTGTGTGTGTGTGTGTGTGCATGCACATGTGTATTTGAGTATGAAAAAGAAAGAGAATATATTACACTTTTGGAAATGAATAGATAAGAAGAATTTAGCAATATGTTTTTGAAAGGCATAGATCAGGATAAAACAAATCATGAATACAAAATAAACTCTTTGGAATAATTTCTGGGGAGTGGTTTGACTACACAATTCTGTTAAATGTTGGCTCATTCATTATTTTGTCCTATGTATAAATCAAAGCAATAGTTGAAATGTGAAAAAAAAATGTCACTTATTAAACTGGACTGTGGCATACAAGAAATTGAAACAACTGGGCATTGTAAATCTAGTCAGTCAGTTTGTTGGGTGCAAAAAAAAAATAAAACAAAAGATGTATAATGTCTCAAAGCAGCACCACACAAATCCAAAACCAAATGCAGGATTTCTGAGCTTGTAAAATCTCACACAAACTATTTGTATTTTAGCCTGACTGGATCTATATTTTATATGATACAGTGTTAGCAATCTATAAAGATGAGAGTGGGAGTAAGAGATGAATGTTAATGTAGCCAAGTCTTCCGTTTTAAAGACAGAATTGCTGAGTGCATTTGCATGTGAGCAATAGCAGATGACTTTAAAGGAAACTATGTAGGTGTGACTACAAATTTTTGGTGCCATATAGATTATCTACATGAACTCAACTCAAAAACCTATGCTAAATATCCAAACAGCTAGCTTGGATATTTAGAATTGATCAGAACTTTTTCATATAAACATGCAATCTTCTCTAGCTTTGTTCATCCCTTAAAGAAATATTTATTGAGCATGTATTACAAACTAAGCATTGAGTAAGCAGTACATAAAGTGGGGGTTGGAGAGACACAGTCTTTATCCTTATCTATGAAAATTCACTTTTTAATCATATGGGCAAGAGCAATAATAAAATTGTGTATTTATAGGAGATAATAGCAGACATCCAACTCTTCCATTTAGTACACTGGAAAACTCAGATCCAAAGGAGTAAATGTGTTGACAAGACTCACACAGCTCTGGTCAGTGACCAGTCCAGAAGTAGAATCTGATTTTCAGACTTTTTTTTTTAAAAAAAGGTCTTGTGCCTATACTGGTCTGCTTCTGCAGAGTTCATATCACTGAAGAATTTTCTTTTCATAAAAAAAGGAAGAATCTTCAGAATAGTTCTCTCTGCATAGTTAATGAAAACAATTATCTTTGACTTTTCTGTCACATGCCTTAGCTTTATGAGCTGTTATAATTCTCTTCTACTCTCACTTCAGTACCCATCATTCCTTGTTCCTTCTCATTCTCTTGCGGGCCAGATAGGGGCCAGGGTCACATTTCAGAAAAAGTTGGCTTTAATTTTAGAGTGCTGCCTTAGTTACTTATACAGAATATAAAATATTGTAGTAGATGTCATTGGAGATATTGTTTCATTTGAAATGTCATCTACTTACATACATAACTGATATTTTGTAAATCAACTCTAGGAAACTATAATGCAAAAAACATTATTCTTTGACATATGTTACATTGTCTTATAAAAATACTGGAGTGGATTGATCCTTGGACAAACAGATGTAAGTGGGTTCCTCTGACCCCTTCCTCTGCCTCTTAACATATGTGTTTTGGAGAGTTGGGAGCACAGTGATAGACACAGAGCCCTTGAGTAATTAAACAGAAAGAAAAATGAAGAAATGGAGAGAGGATGGGAAGGAGGGAAGGTGGAAAGAGCAGGTCAGGCAGGCAGGAAAAAGACTTTTGAGCAGGGAGTAAAGTTATAGCTCTCGTTACCATCAGAGACAATTTGATTTGTGGTTTGATGGACTCGCTGTGTGAACTTGATTTTCACAAAAGGAAAAAGGCTGTTTGCACACGCAGGAGTATCGCATTTCAGCTAAGGTCCCTTTTGGAGATTCCAAAGTTCTCAAGTTCTCCCTCCTCCTGATACAAACACAGGCTCAGTCAGGTTTCTCATCAGCTCAGGAGAAGTTAACCAACATGTGACCCTGGTAGACAAAACAAGAAGACCTACAGACTCACTGGAAATGTCTCGATTTTGAAAAGTACCTGATGTGGAAAAAAAAATTAAAAGAGACAGGAATGGAAAATTCTTTTGCTGGCTTCCTGTTCTCCTTCCTGCTAAAGTAGGATTAGTTACCAGCTGTCAAAAGAAATACCACTTTTAATTCTTATTTGGTGGGGAAGGAAAGCTTTAAGGAAAAAAAAAATGTCTTGGAAGAGAGAGAGAGGCAGCAAGGACTTTCTTTTCCACATTTCATTCCTGAAGTCTGAAGTAGCACAAGAGAGCCTGAGTTGGGAGGAGAACAGGGAGACAGTGATGCAGGTAAATCAATTTCCCTCGTATGTGACCTAATGAAATCATCAGTGTGCTGAGGAAGTCAGTTAGGAACTGGGACCTGAAACATCCACGTAACGATTGGAAATCTTCCCTTGGATAGATCAATCCAGAATTAATAATAGCAAACTAGTGTTTAAAATGAGGTCATCTTTTGAGATCAAATCAGCTGTGTTGGATGCAATTCTCATTCCCACAGAAGGCTTCCGTAAGGCAGGTGACAACTTTCCATTTACAAGTACATCTTGCAGAGGAAGAGAACACCCAACGTTTGGTCATGCGCTTTAAACATTGGTGTCATCAAGTACATGCTTGACAGTTTATGAAACTCTCCCAGGGTAGCTTTTCAGTTAATCCCCACACAATGTATCAAGCATATCAATAAGCTTGTTGTGACTGCAGAGGACGAGGAAGCCAATACATTCACTTCAAAAATACTACTTGACCCTCTTCTCCTTAGTGTTGAGAATCCCACAGCTAGAAATGGGTTCCTTGGCATTAAGACAAGATTCAAAATGTTAAATCTAATCAAATCCCAGTCCATGTTTAAAAAAATTGGAGAAAGAGTTTGCCAAGGGAAATGGAGGATTGAGACCAATATTCATTGCCTTCTTTATACTCTTGTTGTTATCATCCATTATAGACACGTACACCTTTAACATCTGGGAGAGATTTTTAAAGGTCTGCCTCTCATTCCCCACCCTCAAAAGACCATGTATCTTTTAATCTGTTTGCATGATTCAATGCATCAGATTATCTCAAATGATACAGAGAATTTCATTGTCTTTGTTTAAATCATTGTTGAAGCGTGGACATCATCTCAAGGAAGCACTGGACTGGACTGTTCTTTGCAGAAGAAATTCAAGGTGGTTCTTTCCCCTTTTCCCACTGCTTCTTACCAACTATTTTCTAGAGATCTGGGAACATAGAAGCCCTTCAAGTGGAGGTGAGACACTGTGAAGGAGAATTCCAGAGTTCAACACTGAAAGGAGCAAACAATCTAGGTAGAATCTAGCAATTGCAACACTGGGTATAGTAAGAGGGCCATGAGCTTCCAGACAGGGGTGGTAAGGAAGCTTATGAGACATTGAATTGAAGAAAAGAGTCAAGGAGGATAAATAAGTAAGCAAATGTTCCATTCTAAACAGAGCAGGCTTGCTAAATTCAGAAAAGCAAAATAAAGAGACGCACAGTTCCATCCTCAGTCCCTATTCTGCCTCAGCTTTCTCTTTGACATTTTATTGTATTCAAAGTCAAGATTCAGCTAGTTCTTAGCTGATACTATTTAAAATTTGGTGAAGGAACTAGGAAGTTCAACAAAGTACCATGAAAGATAGATCAAAAGGCATGGTACCTGAAAAAAGTTTCATTCTTGGTTGTTAGACTATAAATTGATGTTTAGAGTAGACAAAGAAGAAGTTAACAAAAGAAGTCTTGAAGGGAAGATAGGTGTGTTAGTCATTTTTTTTTCCATTGCAAAGACAAAATATTCAAGAAAAAAAAATCAATATAAAGAGAAGAAAAGATTAATTTGGCTCACGGTTTCCATCCTTGGTCAGTTGGCTCCGTTGTTTTGGGGCCTGTGGTGAGGCAGAACCTCATGGTAGGGAGCCCTCGTGGAACAAAGCTGCTCACTTCGTGGCCAGCATGGGAAACAGGGACTGGGGTCCCCATATTCCCTTCAAGGACATGCCCCCAATCACCTAACTCCCTTCCAAAGAGGCCTCGCCTCTGGAAGGTTCCCTCATCTCCTAATAGCACCATAATCTGTCAATGAAGCTTGGCTTAGGGGCCGTTGGTGGCCATTTAAGATCCAAACCCTGATAGTAAGACTTCTTTTTGTTTTGGGGGATTGAACCCAGGGGCACCTAACCACTGAGCCACACTTGCAACCCTTTATTTAATTTTTTTATTTTGAGACAGGGTCTCACTAAGTAGCTTAGGGTCTTGCTAAATTTGAACTCGCAATCCTCCTGCCTCAGCCTCCCAAGCCACTGGGATTGTAGGTGTGTGCCACTGTGCCTGGAAAAATAGGATTTTAAATCATAGAAATTTACTTGAACTTAAACATTTGAGGAAATGAATTAATCAAAATAGTAGAGCACTGCCTTTGGGGAACAGTAAATTATGCAGTTCAGTGTGACTGAAGTTGGGTGAACATTTTTTCTCTAAAGGCCAGGGTGTTAAATATTTTGGGCTTTAAATGTCACAGCCTCTGTTGAGACTTAAAGTCCCCTGAATTCTGCTATGGTAGCATGAAGCTGTCATTGACAATATGAAAATGAATGAGCCCGTGTTCCGGTAAACTTTTTATGGACCCCAAAAATTTGAATTTTGTATAATTTCTGCATGTCACAAAAATATTCTTCTTTTAATTTATTTTCATTACTATTAAAAAAAAAGAATGTAAAAGCTATGCTTAACTCAGTCTTTACAAAAACTGGAAGCAGGAAAGAGCCTGATACTGTCACGAATAAAGGACAGATGCCACAATTCTATGCCATAAGCCACCCCTGTGTATAGTGTAACCTCTTCTCAGGCCATTAGTGATGTCATCCAACAGCAGACAGGGGCGGGTCATTCCAGAGGAGAATTATCTGTCACCTTCGGTCCTCACATTCAGGGTACGGATTCTTTCTTCATTGAACACATGTGCCCTTGAATTTGTACAGTTCCTCTCTATTAGGGGGTAGCCTGCAGTCCCCCAAAACAGAGCTTCAAAGCAAGTTCATTTTCAGTGGAGATGGATTGAGAGCACAGAGACACGCCTCAGAAAAGCCAGTCCATACACAATTCCCAGCTCCACCAGAAAGAAAGAAAGAAAGAAAGAAAGAAAGAAAGAAAGAAAGAAAGAGAGAGAGAGAGAGAGAGAGAGAGAGAGAGAAAGAAAGAAAGAAAGAAAGAAAGAAAGAAAGAAAGAAAGAAAGAAAGAAAGAAAGAAAGAAAGAGAGATATAGAAAGAAAGAAAGAAAGAAAGAGATAGAAAGAAAGAAAGAAAGAGAAAGAAAGAAAGAAACAAGGGAGGGAGGGAGGGAGGGAATGAATGAATCCAAATATCATTTTTATTTGGCTTTGGAAAGTGCTTTTTCGACTGACATGTCAGCATGGGTGTGCCTGATATTTCTAGAATTTACCTCAAACAAAGGAATGAAGCCTCACAAGGATACTCTGACCAAGTGGTGGTTGGAACCTGACCCCAGTTTTCCCCATCTTTGCCTCCTGAACTGCTCTGCTCTGTGCTGTTCGGGTTCTCCACTGTCCACTTGCCTAAGTCACGTTTCCTGAATGGAACCCTCCAGAGCAGAGGGGGCACAGTGTACTCTTGAGCTTTTTTATTTTGACAGTCCCATGGATGGAACACTAATAAATGGAGCCTCGGTTTTCAAACAAGTGGTGCAATAAGGACACTCACCAAACCATCAAGCCAGTCTTGTTGCGAAGGCCTCGTAGTGAAAGTTGCCTCAGTTAGCCTGGAATGTAGAACTTGACCTAGTCTTCAGATTTCTTTGCAGAAAAAACTGCAACCTCTGGGTCCACTGCTTCCCTGACATTCATGGGTGACTGAAAAGCTAAGTCCCTTGGAATGTGCAGATTCTTCTACAGGTATTGGGTAACAGGCTGCAAAACACATGTTCCCATCAGAACGTCCAAACCCTGGGGATGGTTAACAGTCTGGAACACTGATGATCTTCTACCTGAGGTAGGTGCTGCCGTCATTCCCATTATCTCTCTCATCATCTCCATTTCACAGATGAGGAAACTGCGTATAGAAAGGTCAGGCGCTTTCCCAATGTCACACAGCCAGTGAGTAACACCAACACTGAAATCTAATCTTACTTTCTCAAATATTCATGCTTCTAAAAATGGAAATCAAAAGCAAACATCCCCCAAACAGTCACTAGAGGAGAGAACCTAGAAAAGGTCCCTGAAAGTTGATTAACCAGGCCCTAAGTGGTCTTCGAAGTCCTCTGCCCTCCAGTGCCCCTTGGAGCCAAAGGAAATACTAACACCTGGTGAGCAAGAATCTTACTTGGACTTTCCTTGACATGACCAGCCCCAGATTCTGAAGAGCCTGGGACCATTGTTGCCTTAGTTCCTCCTGACTGCCTGTCACCTTTTCTGGAATTTTCTCTTGATGCCAGCATTTTAAAAACTACTTCGTCTCTTACCACTCAACGTTCTGCCCTCTGGTGAGCCATTGACCACCTGACCTCCTCCATCTTTTAACTCACTAGGACCCGGGCTACAGCTGGTTTCGTATTTACCCTCGGTCTCAAGCTCTGATTGCTGGGGTTGGGGAAAGAGAACTCTCCAGCTCCAGTCTCTGTCTTCGGCTTTATCATGTGTGCTACCCAGGCTAAAGAATCTTTACAGGCAGGCGGAGCAGAGGACTGCATGGAGGCTTACCCCTGTCTAGTCCTCCGTCTCAGTTTTCACTGACATGCAATGCCAACCTCACCTGCTGAGATGCAGACAAAGAGATCTGGTGGGAAGGGTTTCTTTGCACTCCTCGGACAAAATCTGAAATCTAGCATGAGTATTCCTCCAGGTGAGTTCCCCACAACCCTGTTTGTAAATATTTGAGTCACTTACTGGCATTGTTGAACATGTTTCTGGCCCAGGAAATCTTCCTCCTTGGAATCCCTGACTGAGTTTTGCCTTGGTGGAAGACTCAAGTGACCTTCACACTGTACCTGCTCCAGAGGCACAGAGGCAGTGAGGTAATTGCTGTCTCAGCTGACTGGCTGTCGCCTGCTTTATAAGATGCCAGAGGCACCCTGTGCAGATTCCCAGGGTAGGAACAAACCAGGGTCAATGGTTAACCCAGACTCTTGGTGTCTGGGGCTTTTCCCCATTATTATTAACTAAAAGAGTATTCTTGCCATAGCTCAGCTGAGAGCACACAGCTCACGGACTTCTCACAGGGAGCGTGAACCTAAGGTAAGCATGACTCTGTTTTTGCTATTACATATAGCCATGCAGCCCAGGGTTTGCTCCTGCTCACTGCCTTCTTTGGCAGGCAGCAGTGTGCTATGTCCCCCTCTGCAGACATCAATATTGGAGTCAATGCAATCAAACTAACTTAACTTCCTATCCAAATGCTTTAAGTTGAGTTCAAAGTGGGTGTCATAGTCTTTAGCTTATTTTGAAGCTTTGGGCAAAAGCAGTCTCACATTGGTGTTTACAGGGTCTGTTAAATAGACCTTATGTGCCATGGTGTATCTAAAGTGGCTTCATCATATTTATACCATGTAGAACATTCTAAGATTCCTGTCAAAACCAGATTATTGGATTCTCTCTCTCTCTCTCTCTCTCTCTCTCTCTCTCTCTATATATATATATATATATATATATATATATATATATATGTAAAAACCTTGGAAAAACAGACATTTTTATTCACTCCCATAAAAGCTTCAAGAAAAATAGGCAAACTGTTTCTTAGAGAAACATTTAATAGCACAAGAGGAGATGAAACATGAATTTTTCTAACTTATTCTGATGTGGATTGCAAGTAAGAAATTTTCTTTTAAAGGGTTCATCTTAATTCCCCTACAGCGCTCTCTCTCTCTCTCTCTCTCTCTCTCTCTCTCTCATTCTTCCTTCCTTTTTTTCTTTCTTTAGTTGTCTTTATTTTCTCTTCTTTTTCTTTTCTTTTTCCTGATTAAAATTCTAGAACTTTTTGTCCTTCAGGATTTATTCAGGAAAGTATGGACTTATAAGCCTTTGCTCTCTGGCACCATATATAGTTTAATGTTCTCCCCGTTGGGGGTGGATTTCAATGGTGAACACCTTTTCTAGAAATCCGGTGAGCTTTGGTCGGGTGCAGCAAGGTCCCACGCGGTCGTGTGGACCGCAAGGGCTGGAGGAAAGTGAGGGCAGCCCTTGTGCTGGGCACGTCCTCTAAGCTCCATGAGAGGCAGCGTGTTAACAAGAGAAGGAGAGACGTACCTGCATCTGAGAGCATCATGTGGAAGAGGAAGACCAACCTCTCTCTCTGCCCCATTTCAACCAACAAAATACCATGGAGTCTCTAAAAATGTCACAGCTGTTTTATAGATTACACTTCAGGAGTAGCTGAAATCATGCCAAAAAGAAGTTTAAAAATGAACTGGGTCCAGAGTTCAGTTCAACTCAGGAGGGAGCCTTGGGGTGGGGGGAGGGGGAGAGAGAGAGCTTGAATGATAGATACAATCTTGTTTACGCTTAATTTTAAAATTCAATGATTGTGATCAATCCAAATCGTGGATCTCATACAAAACAAGACGATGGCCACACTTGAAGCAGGAGGAAAAGACAGAAGTGGAAACCTTCTCGATATGCTTTTTTCATTCATTTTTTTTCTAAATAAGTATTTTTGACTTGGGGGAGAAGAAGATTTTGAAAAAATATATTTCTCTCACTATGTAGAGGTTAATGATGAGCACAAGTCTAGTTATGGATGTAAATTAACGGAAAAAATTAGCAATTGGCAGAATCATCAGAAAGGATACATGGATAAAAGGTACGTAAGGTAAGCATTGGGCACCCTGACAATCCACGGGTTCTCTTTGTCAAGCTGGTAAGACCCATCACTTGAACACGCCGTTCAGTTTTTGTCCTATAAGAAGTTTATACTCAATATTCTATGTGACTTCCTAGTCCTAGGGAAAGTAACCTCAAACCTAATTTTAGAAATAGTGGGTGGAACGTTTTGTCATTTCGAAGTTCCACAGGGAACTATAAATATTTCTATGTAAGGAGAGGTCTGAGCCTTTAAGTGCTCACCAAGTTCTGGAGGCTTAAGAACTACCCTGAGTGAATCCTCCTTAAGGTCTAGCATGTTTATTTTACAAATGAAGCTCAGATTTTCTTCTTTCTGATTGAGTCTTGGCTGCATTTCAAAATGCATGTGCTCACCACCACCACCACCACCTGATATCCTACCTCTGCCGGAAACTGACCTGGAGAGGTATCAGGCTGATACAAAGGGCACAGAGGAAAGACTCCACAGGGTCTCTCAGGATCATGGTGCATGGATATACACAGGCCACAGAGACTCTCTACCTTTTTGCTTTTCCTATGAGTTACTATGTTTTTAAAAAAAATAGGTTATTATTATTATTATTATTATTTTTTTTTTTACAGAAGGCAATATCTACATTTTGCTTGTGCAAAAAGAAACCCTAGAATTCTGATTTTTCTTTCCCACCACAGTCTTCAATACTGGAATTGAGAAATGAGCTATCAGGTCATTTTCTTGATTTGGTTGGTTTCTGCACTTAGAAACACATATTTTCCACTAATTTATTTATGGATTAATCCTTTCTGCAAATATTTATTATTTGACAAAAGATCTGAAAGTCTCAGGATTGGGTGGGAGATTGTTGATTCCAATGATATCATTTTTTTTTTGTGAAGAATTTATTGCTAGTAAAAGAAGAAAAACAGATTATCTGCCAAAAGTTAATATCATATTTCATGCATTCAACACATATTTGTTTATTGCCTTTTCTGTGCCAGCCATTGATCAAATATTAAGAATATATCAATGACAAAAACAAGACACAAAATCCTGCCTTCATGAATCTTCTATTTTAGTGGAAGGGATCCTTGGTTTAGTCCAAGTCCAGGGGCTGAAGATATATCCAGTGCCAGCTGGGAGGACCTTTGTCCGGGTCCCTCACCTGGTATTTGGCTGGCTTTGGCCCCTCCACGGTCAGATGCAGGGCAGCTTCTGATCTCCACCAATGTTGGCGGGAGCCCTCTCTCCAGTTGCTTGCCACATGGGCCTGACAGTGGAACACATGGCCCAACATGGCAGCTGGTTCCCTTTGTAGCAAGCAAGTGAGAAGGAAGGACAGAAGTCTGAGCCCTTTTCTTTACATGATCTTTCAAGTGAAATCCCTTCAGTTGAACCTTATGAATCACAAGCGAGTCACTTTGCACTGTTAACCCTCCAAGGGAGGGATTTAAGTAAGGGTATGAATACCAGGAGATGCAAATGGTGGGAGCCACCATCAAAGCTGCCTGCCACAGGGCTGCATTCATACATGGGATTATCAAAGAAGGCTTCACTGGAGAACTTGGTATTCAAGTGGAGACCTGGAGGTGGTAAGGAAGTCAGTGATGTGGATTCCTCGTGGAAGAGCAGCTATGGTCCCTGCAGCAGCCCTGTGGCAACAGTGTGGCTGGCCTGTTGAAGAGACAGCAAAGAGGCCAGTAACAGCCAAAGCAAAGTTGAGAGAGTGAGTTTGCTTAGCGGACCAGGTTTTGTAGATGTGTCTTGTTTGCTTCCAAGATGGGAAGGATTCTTCAAGCTAGAAATTGATTTGAATAGGTTGAGATACAGTAGACTTTTGTAGACATCAGGCAGCTGATACAGATGAACAAAATACAGAATTGAGAATGAACAACTTGGTATGAGCCTGCAAGCAAATAAAGATCAGCTCCTCCAGCTGGCCCAGTAGAGTAAGCGAGGGGTATCTTAACACCAAGGCTCTTTGGAGGCCTAGATCATGGTCACCACCATGAGACTTGTATGGACTCATTAATCTCATTAACAAGGAAGCCAGGCCCTCTTTGCAGACAGACACGCACACATGAAGTAAAATCAGATTTCTTGAGTTTGGTAAACAGAATCTAAAGACTTTCCTCAATTGTCTCTCTCCTGGTTGGGATGTGCTCTTTATCTTACATTTTTAGTGAGTAATGACCAGTAAGTAATCCATCAGCTTCGGCATCTCCAAATGGTCTCTTCACTGGAAACTCCATATATGCAGATGTGTGTTAAAATAAACTTGAACAGGTGGTTTTGATGAAAGGTTCTAGGCTATAGGGCCAAGCTTCAGGGAGAAAGTGATTTGTCTATATTTTGAAATGCATTGCATGAAGGCTTCCTATGCAGGACAGTTACATGCTGTTTTCTTAGCTGGTCAGCCTCTGCAGACTTGACAGAATTCTTTCCAGTATCGTTCTTTGGGTCCTATGTACCCAGAACTTTGTATTTATTTCACTCTCTTTGACATTAGAATCAGATGACTCTAATTTCCATATAGCTACTTTTAAGTGAAAAAATAGGATCAATTTTTTCCCTTTTCTTTCTCCAGAGTTTCTTACTCTAAAATCAAGGATTCAGATGTAAAACATATATAGCATTTTAAAAGCAGCATTTCACTATTAAAGTCACTTTTTCCAATTACCTTGGCTCTACATTCACCCCCTCCCAAAAATAGATCTGAAATTGTCCACAGGTGCAAAGAAAAATTGAAAAAAGTCAATCACCAAGAATTAGGTCTATCCAACAACTCCACAGAAAGGTGAATATTTACCTTAACGTATTCCAGAAATATCACCTCAATTCCTAAATTTATTTTACTGATGTGACTATCATTTTAAAGATTTATCATGCTTATACGGCTTTAGGTTACATTTCATGAGATTTTTTTTCTTTTTTGAACTGAAAACAAATATTCAGACATTCCTCTTCTTTTTTTTTCTTCTTCTTCTTTTTAAAGGAAAAATAAAGTATGTTCCAGCAAATATTACAAAAAATACACATTTTATTTTGGAAAATTAAAAAATTTTATTAGATCCTATTTTAAATCCAAACCATGTTCCCATGCAATCAGTCATTCCAATCATTCATTGTGGCCCATTGCACGAGCTGATCTGATATCCAGATAACAAAGACCTGGTCCTGGCTGGGAATCTGTCAAAAAGGCAGATCTGTAAATATTGAAAAGCAAGGCAACAGTTTAATCTCAGGATAACATAAAGTATGAATAGCACATCAACAAATTGACCTCTTCTAGGAAAGCCAGAGGCTGTGGCCAAGTTCATGGCAGGTCAGCATCCTCAGAGTGCTTTTAGAATTCAAAACTTTTAAAATACTGAAATATTATTTCAACTCTGAAGTCCATTGCAAGATTTTTCATTGCCAGAGCACCCTGATAGTTCTCTGATAATTATTGTCATTTCCCCTCTATAGTTTGGTTACTGTATTAGTCAGAGTTCTTTAGGGAAACAGGTATAGGAAGAAGGTATAAGGAATGAGGAAGTGGAGGAGGAGAAAGTGGAAGAGGGAGAGGTGGATGGGGGATGGGCTTTATTTTAGGAAATTGGTTCACATGGCTGGGAATAGCAAGTTTGAATTATGTAGGCCAGGCTGGTAGGCTGGAAATCAAGTAAGAGTTAATGTTGTAGTCTTAAGTTCAAAGTCGCAGAGTAGACCCACAGACAGGAGTCTACAGTGTTGAGGGAAAATTGCAGCTTCTGCTTCAGGAAGCCTTTTCTGGCTCTTCATACATTCACCTGATTGGATGAGCCCCACCCACATTATGAAGGATAACCTGATGTACTTATTGATGTACTTACTTATTGCTGGTAAATGTCCATCACTTCTCTCACATCTTCAGAGCCATATCCAGACCAGTGTCTGATCAAACAACTGGGTACCATAGCCTGGGCAAGCTGACAAGTAAAATTAAATTCATCATCACAGTAACGTAGGTCACCTTTAACCAATTGTATTTTGCAATGTTTACTGGGACATTATGTTTGAAGTTTCAGTTTCTCTAAAAGAGGTTCAAAACTGTACTGTACTAATTATATACCTTTTAAAATCCATAAAATAGATCAGACTAAAAATATCATTATTGCTCAGAGAAGCATCTATTAATTTAATACAGTTAATAATTTAATACACCTTTAATTAATTAAAAATTAATTAAATAATTAATACAGTTTTAAATAATGCAACTTATTGAAAGAGAAAATAATTTGTTTTAATTGAAGGAAAGAACATTATTTAAAAAACACCCACAGTCCATCCTTCTAATGGCATCGCTTCCTCCTCTATTAAACTTTTGATCTATATGATGTATTTTGGCTATTAGCACTCCCTTCTGTATTTTATGATATTTACTTTTCATGTGTATGAATCTTATCTCTGAATAATTGTCCACAGTGGTAGCTGCATACCAGGAGTTCTTAGAAGCCACAACAAATATGATATGGCATTTGGAAGCATTTATTTAACTTAACAATTTGGATGGGAAGTAAGGGAACTCAAGTAATGTAACTGATAAGAAGTTTAAATAATTATTTTGGTAATTCAAGTATGAATATATATATATATATGTATAAAAGAGATGAAGATATATATGATATCTATAATATATAATAAATAATAATATATATAAATATATAATTTATATATATATAAAAAATAAAATTCAGGACTGGCATAGGCTTTAAAGAAAAATTCAAAAGACACTGGAATATTATGAGTTTGGGACCAGTCCTTTGGGTTTTATTTCTCACAGTATATTCTGATAAGAATAATGGGTAGTGATAAGAATAATGTACACATTTCTCTTCTACTTTGTAAATGTTTATTATTTAATGGAAAAAAACATTGAGAAATACTTTTACAGCATAATTTTTATGAAAAAAAAAACCTCTTGGGTTTGATTACTACTTAATTAGTTAGTTGGCTCTGCCCCAGAAAAATATCTACTCACCAGAAATTTAGCCATTTTTTTAAACAACTGTACATACTTCTCATCTCAGGGGAGACCTATCCAAATGATGGGGAGTTCATGGCATTCTGGGTCCAGCATGGGGAAATAATCCAATCAAAATGCTTCAGGAGAACCTATTGTGGGCTCTCCCAGAGCTTGATAGATTTCACCAATTAGCACCTGAAAGACTCGTGGCTATCTCTGATGAACTAGTTAGGTCATCCTTGATCTTTTAGTGCTCTGCTCTTGCTTTTTGTGGCTGAGTTCTGTTTATGGATGACACAATAAAATCTTTTCTGGACCTGCAACTGAAGTTTGAGAAGGTGCCTGAATATTAGAGGCCATGACTGATATACCAGGCTTCTCATATCCAAAAGCCAACTCCATCTGTACCTTTACTTTGCCTTTTGTTTGGGTCAAGATTGAGCCAACTTGTGGGTGGTGACAAGGAGAGAGTGGTGTGGTTAACTTGAGCAAATTATCTAAGACTTATGTGTTACTCATATTTAAATTGGGGCTTTATGGGAATTGAAGGTGTTTTCATTTCCTCATGACTAAAATCTTATTGTATTATATAACAATACTGAGCTGGAGATAAGATTACACCAGCTGTACTGGGAGTTTAAATGCTGAAGAAATGTTCAGAGAAACAAAAAATGAGCAACGCAAAACCAGGAACAAGCAGTCCCAAGCAAAACCAAATGCACCGTGCTTTACCTAATGTTTTTATGCATTGTATTGCTGCAATTTTTTTTAGCATTTTTCTCCTACACAATTGTGTCGACTCACCCTGGTGTTTGCAAATGCAAATAGTTGGCACCATTTTTCCAAGTATGCATGGAATTTGGTTGTGACCAGCTGGGACAGCTTGTGCAACAGAATCACAGTAGTACAGAACTGGCAGGTGAGAGAAATTACAAAATTGTGTCCTGGAGACTTCAGTTGTTGAGTCAGCACAGTTCATGTGTGCAAATACACATGTGCAAATTAAGTGTCTGTACTAATTACATACAAAGTGGTACCGTGATAATTGCTGAGCCAGGATTATAGTATTGTGGGCCTCGTTATTTTAGACACGTAAATAATAGCATTCAGTAACCATCCTGCTGTTCAGGAGACAGAAACTTATCTTATACACCTTGGTTTTCATAGTTGAGCATATGGCATCTCCTTTCTTCTGAGCAGGTGTAGGATGACTAACTATTGCACACTAGTGTATAAAGATAAATCCATGAGCTTCTTACCTTTGTGAATATCGGAGTCTAGCAAATGAAGATACTGGCAGAATACTGTTTCCTGGGGAAATAGGAAGCATGAGTGTAGAAATATTTCTTGTGTTTTAGCTTGAAGGAAAAGAACATATTTGCCTGTTATGAAGACCTGAACAGGCTTGGGAAGGAGTGCTAGGCTCACAGTGTGGCTAGAGAGTAAGTTTCTTTATGAGGATGGAGGCACAGTGGTATAAAAATGGAATCCAGAGGTAGACCTAGGTGGAAACTTACATGAGAGGAGGGTTATAGTATCCCCCTCCCTGTCTCAAATCTCTAGGGACCGCACCTCTAAGACTGTTCCCCATTACCTCAGGCTGATCCTGGAAAAGGAGAATTACATAGGAAATGTGGAGCACAGAGAAGAGTCAGAAGAGCTAATTATTGATGTTTTCTTATGTTATAGGGGAGTCTTTGTTTCAGCTGGAGGTAGGATTTTTAAGAACTAGAACCACTCCTAACACAGGAACCTAACACAAGATCCCCGGCTCTTTGTCTTGAAGTGGTGGTGCTGATGGATAGCAGCCGGGTCCCTGCAGTGACTCTGACCCCTTTGTTCACATCACTGCACCCTCTTTCCTAAGCTCCAACCCTGTATCCAAAATGTTTGTCCTGCTTTTGTGTAACTTATCCCTCTCTGAAGCTGAGAAAACAACAGACAGGTCATATAAATCATTAGCAAAATTCCTTGACCATGATACTTTTAAAAACGTATTGGAGGTAGGAGCCAGATCCTCAAAATGTTAGGCCAGACCTGCACAATGCCTTTCTTATAGCACCACCTTCTATAGATTTTCTCTCATGTTTTTGTTTGGTTAAACAACATTTCTAACCTTAATTTTATGCCTCAGTTATTTTTATCTGTTTGTTTGTTTCAGTACTGGGGATTGAATCCAGGGAATTTCACCACTG
This sequence comes from Ictidomys tridecemlineatus, assembly GCF_052094955.1. Taxonomy (NCBI): domain Eukaryota; kingdom Metazoa; phylum Chordata; class Mammalia; order Rodentia; family Sciuridae; genus Ictidomys; species Ictidomys tridecemlineatus. The sequence goes on along the minus strand of NC_135479.1, from coordinate 10,151,340 downwards.
AGCCCAAACCCCAGCCCTTTCTTATCTTTTTGAGACAGAGTCTTGCTTAGGACCTTCCTAAGTTGCTGAGGCTGGTCTTGAACTTGTGATCCTGCTGCTTCAGCCTCCTGAGCTGCTGGGATTTACAGGCTCAAGCAACTTAACAAAAACCTGTCTCAAAATAAAACATAAAAAAGGGTTGGAGATGTGGCTCCTCCCGCTGCCCCCCCACACACACACCAAAAATTGTATTTTTTTTTTAGATTCTTTCATCTTTATAATTTTGTTATATGTATTACATTTTAAGTAGAAGCCTGCAGTATGGGAGATTTAGGATTCAAAGTCCTACCCTCGATATCATCTTTCTTTGCACTCTTCCATGAAACCATCTCTTACTGCCACATTGAGGATATAGTTATCTGTCTGTCACATTCAAAGAAATACTGAGTACTTATAATGTGGTGGGTTATTAAGAATGTGAAACACAGGCAGTCATAAAACACACAAAAAAAGATTTGATATTCAATAATAATAATCCATCTGAGGTCTTCTTAAAACCTGAGTTGATGAATATCACCATGGAGAATCATAAATAAGTTGAAATGAAGGTAGACACTAGGGTCAAATTAGCTGTTCTTACTCAAAAATTGTATTTTTAAAAGTAGAACATTTTCAGTATTCTTTGAATGAAAGAAAACTACAGTAATGGAGACAGAAAGCGGTTAATATTGAATTCTTACTGTTCAAGAAATGCTTATACTCAGATGATTGTTTTTAAATTATTTTTCAATATTCCTTGAAAACAATGTATCTTGAAAAAACTAGGATGTTTACTTTATGAGTTGAAAGCAAATACTGTTGGGAAAGATTAGACAGTTTCCCTACCTTTTAAACCTTTAATGCATTTATCTTAAAGATGCCTTAGCTTTCCAAAGTCCCAGTAAACTTCTTTGCTATGTGTGGCATTTCCTTTTGCGTAGTTTCAGATCACTCGGGGGTTCTACTTTTATTTCATTTGTTTTGTTCATCTTTATTTGTTTGCTGATTGGATTCCTAATGAAAATAACAAGTGACATTTGTGGTGGTATTTTGGAGCTTAGGGAAAAAAATATACTGATTAATCCTTTTTATTTATCTTTAAACCAACTCAGTGAAAGTAGAGAGAGTAGATGGAAGTAGAATTTTTATTGCAGTGATGGAAACACCAAGGATCAGGTAAATTGGGTAATGAGCTGGGATGTGACAGAGGGAAACCCGGCTCCAGGGTTTCAACCCAGCATCCCTTCTTGTTTCATTTGCCACCCACCTACTTTCTGGCTTTCTTTTCTCTTCTACTTCTGTAGTAAAGAATCTTATGGGCTGGGTGTGTTGGTGCACACCCATAATCCCAGTGGCTCCGGAGGCTGAGGCAGGAGAATTACCAGTACAAAGCCAGCTTCAGCAATTTAGTGAGGCCCTACACAACTTAGTGAGGCATTGTGTCAAAATGAAATATATTAGAGGTCTAGGGATGTGGCTCCTGTGGGTAAGTGTACCTGGGTTCAATCCCTGGTACAGGAAAAAAAACAAAACCCTCTTATGGCAATTACAGATGCCTACTCAGGATGACAACAGCACACATTTTAAAATCAGACAGGATTTAATCTAGGCTGGGCTACTTATAAGCCATGTGATATAGGCTAGTGGTTCTTAAAATCTGATCTAGATCTATAGCATCTGCATCACTTGAGAACTTGTAAGTAATGAAAATTCCTACTACCCCACCTGGTGATGGCCTTCTAGCGAACTCTCCAGGTGATTCTGCGCCATATTCAAGTCTGAAAACCAGTGCTGGCAGCAGAGGCCCTTTACCACCATGGCATTTGTTTTCTTTTTAAATTGGGTCAATGACAGCTACAATATAGAGCCCCTAGGAGAACTGTGCTAAGGGATTTGAAGCAACCCACAGCAGGATAATATCCCCAGGGCACTGAAGCTTATTTGCAAGGGTCAATCCAAAACTACTCCTTGCATTGGATCTTCTGTGGGAAGAGAAGCAAAGTGATCCCCATTCTTGGGATACAACACTTTTTCAAAACTTGGAAGAGATTGACTCCTCGGTAACTTATGGATAGTTACTGGCTATATTTTCAATGGTTACTGGCTGCCATTGAAAGGAAAGCAAAAGAAGGCATGTGACTTTTTTCTCTACCTAGGTAGGGACTTTAGGAAAACAAACAGGAAGGAAAATGGCCCAAGACCTATTTCTTTGTCATGATTAATTTGTTTCCCACTTATTTAAATGATTTTGTCTGTCATATCATAAAAACTTTGCCTAGTGGTCAATTTTAGTTCCATGGTTTGAATCATTTTAAATATACACACACACACACACACACACACACACACACACACATATATATATATATATACAAACACCTAAGTAGTTTAAAAGACCTGTTTAAAAATTATTTAAATTCAACTTAAAATTTTTTTAAAGTTTTGTTTCTACCAAAACATGATTCTTTTTTTCTTTTCTCATTCTGAAACCAGCTGCTTACATTTTATGTTGCTAGATGGAGTATACAGGTACCAACAAGAAAATCAAGCTGATTCCCCCCCCCCCCCCCCCCCCGCCTTTCTTTCTTTTTGATTTTCTTTCTGAACCTGCTTAGCTCTACGTTAGATGCTTGCTGGGGGCCATTCCGTCCTCATTTATGTGGCTCTTTTTTCAAAATGGGGGAGGCCTATAATAGGAATTGGGGGCAAGGAGCTAAGCTACGTAGGTGGGGTTAAGTCTTGTGTAATTTACAGACTAGTTGTTACCAGCAAAGAAGGGAGCAGTATGAGTGTGCCCTGATTCCTGAAGTTGGAAAAGAAACAGCACTCAGAAGCCTCTTTTATTTATTTATTTTAAAATTTGTTTCAGTAATTCTCCAAAATGGGATTCCTGACTTAAGGGAAACAGTGAGAAAAACATAACGTCCTAAGTTACTGAAGTGTAAAACTACAGCGTTTCCATAATGGTGGTGTCTACAACCCGAGGGCACGCTATTAAATAAGCTTAACTTGTTACAAGGAGGGAAAATATTTACCCATAAACTAGGCTTCAGCCACATGTAGCATTTTTTCCAATCTCTGTTTATCAAATCTACATGTAGATAAAAAAAATATTGAAAGTTAGTTACTCCAGTATTTAGAGAGAACACACAGCTCAGACGGACGGACTGCATTTAGAATCTCCAGTTACACCACACTCAAGATAGAGGCAGAATAGGAGACAACCACTTGGTATCCCTAGCAATGATTGCTTGTGTCACCTGGGTCTTGCCCTAAATTCTGCTCAGGTGCTGGACACAGAGAACTGGTAGAATCCACTTCCAGCAGGCCTTCACTGTCTCATTGCCCTTGAAGAATGCCATGCATTCATTTGCTCAAGCATTTATTTTTTAGACTCCACTTTGGATTTAATCACTCACTTATCTTCCTGCCAAAGTATTTGTGCTGGTAAAAGAAGGCAGCTGATCTGGATAGAACCTGCTGTTTCTACTTCTGTCCAAAGGCTAGTGGGAGAAAGTCTGAGGACATGACTCTGGGATTGAATGGGATAATTGTTCTGGTTGTTTTTTGGTTGTTTTGTTTTGTTTTACCTTGAAAGAAAATTCAGTTTTGAAAGCTCTGAGATAAGTGGGAAGGTTTACCTGAGAACATCATTTGCCATCTCAGAAGTCTTTATTTAGCAGAAAACAGGTCATCCTTGTCACATCGTCAGTTGGATAAAATTGCACACGTTGTTTGGATAATTGAGGTCAATGAAGACATTTAGACTTTATTTTCCCAAGTACTTTTGCTTTCCTGACATGAATTATGGACCACGTTTAGACTCATTCTTATTTCCAGACCATGTTGCCAATTTAGTGGATACACTCAGAAGACTCACTCAACAGACACTTAAAACCCCATAGCTATTGTTTTGAATTACCAGGCTGTGTAGTTTTTGCAGTTTCTTTTTGTTATTCTATCATTTTTTCTATCCAGCTCAGTATGAATATATTAAATGTTGCATAGTTTTGCTAAATCTATACCTGAAAATGGAGGTATCATCCAGTTTGCTCGGTTCAATTGCTAGAAATATAACATGTATCATTGTCAACACATATGTGGATAGGATACATGTGTCATTTAAAGGCAGGTGAGAAGTTTTCCCAGTTTGAGCTTGATTTAATATCTTGACTTCTCTGCCATCACTTTTCCTTTCCTATTTACAAACATACCTGTTCCTTTCTTTCATCTGGAGAATGTAAGTCCTTTCCCACTAGAATCTTATGCCTCTCTGCGCATCTTTCAAAGTTCTGGACAAATCTACCTTTAATAACATGCATCATTCCAGAGGAACTAAACCAGCATGGGGTGCACTGTTCCTGGTCACCTGTGCCACCTCGCACTCATTTGACCGTTCACTGAAATGGAACTGAAGTAAAGACACAACAAAAATAAGTTCGCTTCCTCTTTGTTTTGTCTGGTCTTCTAAATCCCTAACCAACTTCCCAATGGGCGAGGATCACGTCTTACAAATCACCCTCTTGTTAAAAACACATTACCCTCCTTGAGCCCAGTAGGCAGGGGAGATGAATGAAAAGCATGCACTTGGGAGGGGAAAGAATAGGAACTTACGAATGAAACATAATAGGATTTGCTCCTTGGCAAGATATGCTGCATACAAGTGGAAAGTATGCAGTATTTATTTTGAGCCCTCATTCAGTTCAACATCCCACTGTGCCCCCTCAACACACACACACACACACACACACACACACACACACACACACACCTCTCCTTATAATGTTTCTGCTTCACCTCTTCTACGGGTTGCAAGACCTAGTTCTCTGCTCTTAGCCTGATTTGGTCTCCAGTTTCCTGCTGCTGCTACACTTTGGGGGAATGCTATCCTCGGTTTTCTCATAAGCTAGGAAATCAAGTGCTATGCAACCCTTAAAGGTCCAAAATTTGTCCTGCACTATAAGTAACAGAATTCTAAAATACCTAATTAAAAACACATTGAAGTGAACCATCGCATGCTCTGAGTTATTGTCTTCATTTTGTTTTTATCATTTTATGAGTCTTTGTTTCCATATGGGATCAAAATATCTTCACGTCTTTCAGATATGCGGCTGCTACCGGTAGCCTGCATATTCCTAATTAAAGAGTAAAGAATATATGCACATTTATCTCCCCACAAGAAGTATGCAGCTCGGAGTCTGCTGATACTGTGGAATGTCAGCGAGCAAGATTTTATAATTTCTGTAATCTCTTGAAAATATGGTGTGTTGCAACCCAAGAGTAAGCTTGTTGTCTCTAACGGCACATCTCTGGAAACAAACTCAGAAAACAGCTTAGGTCATCAGGTCGCTGATTTTACGGTTGGAAATGACTGAAACACTTACTAGCTCTTTGTGATCACCAAGTTCTCCAGAGAAACAAAAACGAGGGGATGGGGAGATGGGGAGACGTATGTGAGGATATGTGTTAGGAAATGGACCCTGCAGTCCCAGAGTCCAGAGGTCACATGGAATTCCCTCTGTGGCTGGAGAAGGAATATGTGCGATTCAGGTGGCTCCCCAAGTCTTGAGGACCAGGGGACATGATGATGTGGCTTAGACTGAGTCTGAAGACCTGAAATGAGCTGGATGTCCCAGCTCCAGAAGGAAGAGGAAGTCCTCCCTTCATCCGTGGCTTTTTTTTTTTTTTTTTAATCTGGGCTCTTAACAGTTTGGATGATATCCACCCACATTGCTAAAGGGACTTTCTTTACTCAGTCCGCTGATTCAAACGCTAATCTCTTCCAGAAACTCACTGACAGACAAACCCAGAAATTGGGTTTTACTGGCTGGGCACCCCTTAGTCCAATCAGACTGACACAGAATTTTAGCCATCACCTCCATCAATTTGTAAAGGTCAAAAGCTAGTAAAAACCATTCCTTCAGAAAGGAAGAAGTAGAGGGAATAAAATCTATAAGATGTAAATTAACCTCTAAAATGCAAGTATGAATGTTACATTATTTTCCTGCTGTGACAAAGTACCAAAAACTCAGTAGCTTAAAACAGTAGAAATTTCTTCTTCTTCTTCTTTTTTTTTTTGGTACCAGGAATTAAACTCCTGGGTGCTAAACCATTGAGCCACATCCCTAGCCCTCTTTATATTTTATTTTGAGACAGGGTCTCGCTACATTAGTGAGAGTCTTGCAAGGGTTCTGAGGCTGTCCTCAAACTTGCAGTCCTCGTGCCTCAGCCTCTTAAGCTGCTGGGACTACAGGCATGCACCATAGCAGCACCCGGCTAACAGAAATGTATTCTGACTGCTCAGGAGGCTGGATATTTGGATCAAGCCACAGGACAGTGGCCGTGCTCTCCCAGAATCCACTGGGGAAAAAAGTTTTCTTGCCTTTCCCTGCTTCATCTGGCCCCTGTGTTTCTGGCCTTCTGGCAGCTGCTCTCCATGCTCTGCCTCCATCTTTATTTGACCTTTTTACCAGTGTGTGCATGTAGGTCCAGATTTCCTCCTCTTTTTTTGAGAATCTCAGTCACCTTGTATTGGGGCCCACTCTAATGACTTCAATTTCCTTCAGTCACATCTACAGACATTTTCACCCCCAAATAAGGTCATATTCACAGGGTATGAGAAGTTAGGGGGACCCCCATGCATCCCATCATAGATGGGGATAGCCAAGAGAGACTCCACAATATCCTTGGAAAAGAGTCGAGAAATGCAGCAAGATGAAGGAAGAATTTGCTTTCGTTGTCTTATAAAATATCTTAAAAAAATCATGGTTGAACTTTAAGTTTATTTTAGTCATTATGAAGTGGTTAGATAATCCTGGACGCAAGCACTTGTTTTTCCTGCTTACTGTTTGGATCTTTCATCCTTTTTAAGATGCGTCTTTTGGACTGTGCTTCTGTGATTTCTGTAACTAGTGGAAGTTGATTAGGTGTCAGCAAGCCATCTTAGTAGGGATAATTAAATGGAAGAACACCTTTCAAAAAGAGGAAGGGGAAGATCAAATCAAAAGGGGAAACAAAAGGAACCATGACCTGTGGATGGGGGAAAGGTAGGAGACATGAAGCATTCTCCAAAATAGTTATCCTATAAAGAGGGAGAAAATTGGGATCTGGGTATTGACGCACAAGCTCATGACTCAGATTTTCTTCCATAACTTTTTCTTGCGCCCCAGACAGCTCTCGGGTTCTGAAGCTTCCTCTATATTTTCCAGACTTTCAAGCCTAAAGAGAAATAACAATAGTAACATTTGCATTTACTTAAGACTTTGGAAAAAGCCAAAGTGAAAATAAAAGTAACCTTCAAGGAGCGTCTGCACGGAATTACTGACTCAAATCTTTTGGCCTAGGCTGTGCTTTGGTCCTCATTTTCATGGTAGCAAGAGAAATATTTTCAGGCAGGGCAGGGTGGGGAAGTTGGGAAGGTGCAACTGCCCATCAAATCTGTCTCCAAGAGAAAGTATCTACATGTTGAAAGGTAATAGCTCAGTCAGTGTTACATTTATCCATTTGAGAAAGTTGAGGAAGTTGAAAGACCCTGAGCTGCTAAGAATGAGTGGACCTATATTTTTATAGGGGTGCTTTTCATATTGCAGGGATGGGCTGGTGAAATATTTACATGATCACCACCATCCATTGCACCTACTTCTGAGTCAACAAAGAAAGAAGCTGGAGAAATATAGCCACCAGGAAAAATGAGAGAAATGGCAACATACATTTACCGAACTTTTGAGATCAAAATGAGTTTGAGTTGGTACATTCGAGGAGGTTGGTATTCATTATACCACTATCCTGCACTGGTACAAAACAATTTTGGACAGTGACATAGAGTCACATTTGGAAGTCAATGCACAGTGGGCAAGCCGTGCTTACATTTGCTGTGTTGGGGTTGGTAGTCCTGGAAAATGGCAGGGACCGCTGTCCTTCAGATTCTTTATTGCAGAACGTGTCCCTCTGAGACAAATTTGACATCATTGAGTACTTTTTTACAATCGATTTCGTAAAGAGCAGAAAGACTAAATTATAATAAAATTTATCAAGCTTTAACATATTGGCTAGTAATTAAATTTCTGGAAAAAGCTAAGATGCTTTAAAAATAAGCATTATTTAATGTATTTTTGACTCATCTTATGGAAGCTTCTAAATAATTTCTGCATTTTTGTATGTTTGCTTTATTCACAAGTAACTCGATTTATAAGTCTCTGGGAGGAAATTACAGATACAGAAAATGTATTTGTGTAATGCGTCTGTTGAACTCTACTAAGCACCATACTGTGTTGTTTCTTGGAGAAGCTGAGTGTACAAACGGATGCATAAACTCTGTATCAATCTCCTGAGAAGTCCAACTACAACCTTGGCAGCATTCAGCCTCAAGTGGTCAGAACTTGGTCAGTGATTGTCAGCTTCCCTCATTTTGGTCCCAACTTCGAACTCTGAACCCACCAGAGAAAGAAATCATGCTCTCTGAACCCAGCACATAAGAGGCTCTGCTTCTGGTCAGCCCAACTCCAGCTATCCACATCAGCCTGAGCATACCTGAGTGCTCCCAGTTGGCCTCTGTAAAGTGGTTTCCACTCCTCTGTCTGCATTCCAGTTTCTGACAAATGAAAGTAACTTACCTGGATCCCTGGCTGAATGGAGGTCTGAATTAATAAGCTCTCTGTTTTTTTTTTTATTTGTGTGGTCTTTGCTTCTCCTCAGAGACTTTATTATGTTCTCTATCCTGATGCCATTAAATGGTAAGAGTAGTCCTGCCAGAGGAAGAAACTCACTAAGACCCACCAAATATCACCTGTGGCAACTACGATTTGCAAAGCCAGAAAAATAGCTGTAACTGGTTCAAACTAGTGTCAAGATTCTTTGAACTAGCTCAGGTTTCTGATGATTTGGTGTTCAGGTTACTAAGTCCTCTTTCCAGGTCATTCCAGCAAGAGTTGTATTGCTATGACTCTGATATAGTTGGCTCTTCTCTTTGTGGATCTATCAGCAGTAACATGACATTTGTCTGTAGATAGATCAAAGTGACTCTGTTTCTTTAAGAAGGTCGGTTTCACCTCTACTGAGAATTGTGTGTTCTCTGATGTTAAGACGGTTTCTATTCCAATCCTGCCAATAACTTTTATTCATTATGTGACTTTCTAATAGCACATTAACATGTTTAATTCTCATTTTGCTTGTTTAAAAATTGCTATGATGAGCCAGGTGTGTTGGCACATATCTTTCATCCCAGCAGTTCGAGAGGCTGAGGCAGGAGGATCTCAGATTCAAAGCCAGACTCAGCAACTTAGTGAGGCCCCAAGAAACTTGTCAAGACCCTATCTCAAAATTTAAAAATCAAAAAAAAAAAAAGAGCTGGGGATGTGGCTCAGTGGTTAAGCACCCTGGCTTCAATCCCTGGTGCTCCTCTCCAGAACTGCGATGATGGGGTTAATGCCTTATAGGTTGTTTAAGAACTAAAACAGATAATTCCTGTAAACCAGTTACCAAAGTTCTAATGTGTACTAGTTTCTCAGTGATTAATACCTACCATGATTATTACATCAAAATCAGTGTTTACATTCTTAAATGAAAAATCTTTTGTACATTTGCTGTGACAACATAGCATTCAGAGCCAAGATTTGGAGATTGCTGGTAAGTTGATAATTTTTTCAGATGTTATTAGGTATCAGATAAGCTAAAAAAAAAACAACTATGTGCATTAAGTGACAAGGGAAATTTAGGTTCTATCTGCATAATTCAGGGGCTGGCAACCATCCACTGGGCTGGAAATCAAACCTCTCAGAGCTCGCAGGGTTTGGTATCAGACAATCAGGACTGTTTTGACTTCAGCTTTCTTGGTTGAGCAGGTTACAGCCGGTAACATGGTCAAGGTTTTCAGACATGGATTTTACTTTTTGGAGGGTAGACAAATCTATATTTAAAATACAATACTCTAGAAGCATGGAAAGATAGGAGACTCAGCCGAGCCAAGAGGTAGCAGCAGCAGCGTGTCCTAATATATTTAATGCTCCCTCTTTTCTTGGCGATCCCACTAGAATTAAAGAGATCATCAGACATGGTGAAATACTTATTGGGTAGATGGGATGTGTGCACATTTAATTTCTGAATAGAATAAAGGAAAAATTCCTGGGTGTTTTTGGGTAGACTTCCATTGTGTGATCACAGATACAGAGTTAGCCACTGGAGACGTGAGCTCACTGGGCGGCGGGGTGGGGGCATGGGGGATTCTTTCCTTTGACTAAATTACGGATCTCCCCACAGCGCGCTGGCAGGGTGGCACAGCCAGTGCGCTCCTGTCTCCTCACTGATGTCAGAGGTCTGCACCGGGAGGTCTCCAGAAAATGTTGCTGGAACAAATGTCTTGAGGGAATTTCACTGTTTTTGTCACGAAGGCCATTTAGTGGTCAAACTGGAAACCCAGAATGGAAATAAGTTACCTTATTAACATTCTTAAATCAAAAAGTCTTTATTTTTGCCTGGTGGGTCTCCAACAGAAAGAAGAGGAGCAGATAATCATGGAGAAGGGGGCACCTGGGACGATTTCTCAACATCCACTTATTGCATTAGGCTCTTAGGAACTGTTCCTAAGCCCAGGCGCTCAGCGTCACCCCATGGAAACTTTTTTTTTTTTTCCTACGTCCCGACAGTGACTGTCTCAAATATTTTCCATTCTCTTTAAGTTTCTACTCCTGTCTCTTCTCCCCATTACCCTTTCTACATAACAGCAAATTGACTTCTGAAACATCTTGCCCTTTGACCTACAGACCCGATGTGGCATCCATACCCATCCTTCTCTTGAAATCATCTTTGACTTTTTTTCCATCTCATCCCAGTCTTTCCCCATTTTCTCCACTCAGCTCTGCCATCTCCTTCCCTTACCCCTTTCTTCCCAAATGGATTACAGATTATTGCAGATTCTGACTCCCATGTATCTCTTGAGTTCGTTCCTGTCCTTTACCTCCTTAACACCCTCCCTGTCTCTCCTCTGGCCAATCCATTCTCACTAGCAGAACCCGATTCCTCAATGCCCATCTTGAATGCTGTAGGTTCATGCTAATCAGATGGTGTGAGTCTCCTGGGCAAAGCCTCTTTCACAGTCCCTCAGAATAATCCACATGTTTTGCGATGATGATGTTGCTGTTCTCTGCTAGCTCCGTCTCCTAGTCTCCCCATCTCAAACCCAAGATAGAGCCAAGTATGCATTTGGATTTTTCCTGCTAACTCGTTTTCAGTGGTATCACAGTTGGCCTCAGTCAGTTTCATTCAGCAGGAATAGAGCAAGGGTGTAAATTGTACCCTTGGGGAAAATGTGACTCAGCAAGTAACTACTGTAGAGCGGATTCGCTGGCGAACAAAAACAAACACGTCCAACGCTTCTAAGAAACCAGGAGTAGAAAAGGCTAGAATGAAAAGAGGCTTACTCATTAGTTGAGTTTTAAGTTAAATATTTTTTAGAGATTCTGCAATTCATGATAAGGGCTTAAGTGCTTACGGATTATATGAAAGCATTTGAAGACTTTAAAATAAATCATTTTGCAGCATCACTCTTAATAAGTCAGCAATTTAAATGCAGTTTCTTTTTTTCTTCTATACCAAAAGTTTCAATAATGAATCAGTGGTTGCTTCCAAATATAATTTAGAGGGAATGTACCATGATGCATTGACCACCCAATTTTATTTCTAGCACTGACACCAAAGGACAATTTATTTTTTTCTGACCCAAATATTAGAAGCGAGAGGCTCCCTAGTTATTCTGTATACTTACAGATTTACTACATTCAGAGTAGCTTTGAAGTAGAATTTTGAGTGGAACCTGGACTGTCTCAGGACTGGTCAATCAGCACTCCTCTAATTATAAATTAAGATATATTGCATCTTAAAAGAGGCATTTAGGAAATAACCAGAACATTGAGCAAACTCTAAGGCATGACTTTTAATACAGCACTGTGCCAACATTGCTTTGCACCAGCTCATAAGGTCCAACTGAGCACACCTCTCAAATCTTACCACCCTGATACCTCACATCAGTGCCTTGAAATAGCCATGATTGGAACAGATGCCACAGGAATTGGGGTTCTACAAATCAGACATTTATATCTAAGAGAGTTGTTATCAGCAGGCCACTGTTGACGAATAAGTTGACCAAGTGTCCAGCAGTCCTGGTTAGTAGTATGGCCCTGTTAACTCAGAATTATTACATTTGCCCTGCTCTTTCCACTATCAACAGGGACAGATTAAATGATTGTTATGTATACTGGAAATAATTGCAGCCTTTGGGGAGTTTCAGCAGCAGAAATGAACACTGAGTTTATCAGGCAACTGAGCACCCCTCTCTTTGTCTGAAGAAGTGGCTGTTGGGAGTGGGATGAGACTTGTTTTGCAGAGCTTCAGGGGACAGCTTGAGTATGGAAAAGTCTTGTGAAAGCTACAGACACATTTTTATCTAAGTTGAGGAAAAGACTTCCTCTGTGGTTATGTGGAGTTATCCTAAAGTAGGAACAGATCGCATGGGGATCATGAAGGACCTGGTTCATGATGAAGCAGAAAATGACAGGAAAGAGCTGAGAGCCATTGGAAGGGATGCTGCTAGAGAGGGCATTAGACAGTCGCTCTTGCCGTATACTTCCCTCTGCTGATTCAGATCACTGTCGAATCTTCTCATAACATTACTTGATTCAGTCCCTTTTGCAATTCTCAGAAGGACTTGCCTGGCAGTGTGTATGTTGCAGAGTAGGTACAACAAGCAGCTGAAAACATAATTCATTCAAATTCAGAAGAAAAAAAAATTCAAACAGAAACTTCTATAATGCTTCACTGTTCTGTTCCAAGATTAAATGATTTTCATTAATTTGAGAAGAACTCACTCACTGTCAATCTATTTATGGTTTGGGATCTTGAAATCTGTTAGGATCATCTACTTTAGCACAGCTTGGCCAAAGAAAGGAAGAGATGTCGGAAAGGTTCTAATCACTTTAGGATCTTAAGTAGTGGAGGAGACTTCCAGGAGGAACACCCTGTTTACTAGTGAGGATTTCAAAAGCTTCCTCTGTATTCCAAGGCAGCCAGACAGACAGAAAAACAGGAAGCCCTAAAGTCCATCTACTGATAAGCATACACCGCATCTGCTGAGCTTGTTTAGATCCAGTTGAAGGCATGGCACAGCAGTTGCTGAGGCTGTCTAGAGCAAGTCAACAATGTTCATTGGAGATGGAAAGTCAGGCTAAAATTTAAAATTCTATGCATTACAAGTCAGGGCTCTCTTTTCTCTATTGAGAGGTTAGGGAGCCTGCCAAATATCCTGCAAGCACTAGACATCTTCACACATCTCTCTTCTCTATTGAAAATCAGTTCACTGAATTGGTCCGTTTGTGTACCATGTGATTATCAGGAGAATACTTTGTATGGTTTTCCTCCAAAAATCAATGAGTTTCCTTTACCCATCTTTAATCTGGCCTCAGACCTCTTTGCCCGTTCCTCTGCCACCTACATTTCATCTTCTCAGAGCCTTTATCCTCATCCACCAGCCAGCAGGCATTTCTCTTCATGTTCTCCCACTAGGACTTATTCTACAAATACATAGATGGCATTTATTTTGGCCTCCTGCTGTTTTAAGTGCTTTACAAATATATTTCTGCTAAGAGCTCTATGAAATAGATATTTTTATTATTTCCCTTTTACAGGTTAGGGGATGGAGGCATAGATGACTAAATCAAATGGCTAGTGACAGGGTTCAAATTGACCCTGTGACACCCTATCTCATCTCTAAACCACTCTACCTCTGGGCACTTTAAAGACAACATGAGGACAATTTAATCCCACACATTTAATGAGATTCTCAGGAAAAACAATGTCTGCACTACTCCTTCCATGGAAATGTGCTTTGACTCTCCCTCTTTCCCCAGAACCCAGCTTCTACTCATGAGCATACATCTTCATAAGCGGAGCCACAGATCCCCAGCAAAGTCAATGTCCCAAGCATGGCATGCATTTTACACATACACCCTCTTTTTAGAGAATCCAAATTCTAAATAATAAGAATAATTCAAGTAATCCAATTATTTAGTATTGTATTTTATGAAAGAAATTACATTTGTACATTTTGAGAATCCATATTCTAGTCCAGATACCACTCACCAAGAATAAAACTCGCCTACCAGAATAGCGATTCTTAAGCTGGGGCCACTTTGCATATCAGGGGACATTTGGCAATGTCTGATCCTAGTTTGGGCTATCGCTGCTGGGGACAGGTGGGGGTTCCACTCACATCACATGGGAAGGCTGCCAAATATCCTGCAAGCACAAAACATCTTCACACAACCAAGAAATATTATCTGGTCCAAATGCCAAGGTCAGCAAGCACAGGTCTAACATACTGTGCATTTAAATGGATTCTGTGGAGGGCAGCTTCTGCCTCTTTAAACAGTGCTCTCAAAGCTGTCTGAAAGCTTTATGCATACACAATCATATCACCTATCATCTATTATTTATGCCCATCTATTATATTAAATAGACTCAATTTATCTGTTTTGTGTTTCATTTTTCTGTTGTGGTTTATGAAGGACTTAGGCCTTTAAACTATTCCTAATATGAATAACACTTTTAAGGTAAATATTTATAGATAATGATCTCTTTAGTGATATGCTTTGCACTCACTCATTCATATATTTTTCTTTCCAAGAAATAGGTATTGGGCATAAGTTGTACATCAAACAATGTTCTTGGTGAACTAGTAGCTTAGTGATAAGCTATGACTAGTTACTGGATTAATATCATAATTATTTTTAAAAATGTTTTAATTAATCAAATATTATAAAATATTAATTAAACATTTTAATTAATACTTCCTGAAAAGTTATTATAGGGTGTATACTTTCTATAGTTCATTGTTTTCTATAATTATAAAAACAATGTTTTATTTAAGAAGACATTTTTTCATGGTATGGGAAAAAAACAGGGAAAAATAGAAAATCATCGATTGAATTATTCATTCTTCACAGAATTATTCGAATATGATGGTTAGTGGCATCACATGCGCAAAGAGCATTAGAAGTTGTTCCAATAACAGTGTCTACTCTTTCCCCAGGATTTTGCAACGAAACCAGGAGACTAAAAAGGGATCCCTCTGTGTGTTTACCCAAAGTACTTATTTTTAATAGAAAAAAACACACAGGAGTAATCTCAGGACATTTACTTCATTAAAAAGTTAATCAGCTTGCAACACCTTGTGTGACCCACCATAACATCTTATGTTAATTCAAAACAAACAACACTTTCCCTGAAAAATAAGCTTCCTTGGATCCTCCCATCCTTTCCCTCTGCCAGTTTTCTACTTCATGTATCATCAGAACTCCCTGCATGTTGGATGCCTGCTCTATTCCCTTCCTTCTATACTATTCATTTGTCCTTAGCCTAATTAGTCATTCATTTCCAAAACTCCGTTGTGACATCTTTCATCAAGGTCACCAGTAACATCACATTGCCAAATCAAATGGTCAAGTCTTGGTTCTCTCTTCTACTAACCCTAGTATTCAACATCCAGTGATTACTCCTTTTTTGGTACAACTCCACTTTATTTCACGTCTCATCTCATCGTTTGCCTTTGACTAAGCGATTCTCCCTCTCAGTCTCATCTTTCCAACCTCAACCTGGGCTGCTCCAGGCTTTAGTTATTGTATAAACTCCTCTATGTTCATGGTTCCAAATTCCATACAGGTAACTGAAAATTTGCAATCACATACCTTTATTCTGGGATTCTCCCCTGAAGCCCAGATTAATATGATGTCAACTCGATGTTTTCATTTGGTTTTCAGAATCCCTACCAAAGGTACTACTGCAACATATCAATTAATGAATCTTCTGCTCCAAATTCCTCCCTTTCCCACTGTCTTGGTAAATGGCACCAACATTCACCCAGGTCCTTAAAAATGTCAACATTTTCATGTCTAGTTCATTCCAAACTGCAAGACCTTCTAAGTACATAAAGAATGGACATTGGAGGAGTAATGTATTCTCTCTCTCTCTCTCTCATCTCAAACTCAGAGGAAGTAAGCAAACAAGCTGCAAAACAAAATCAGTTTCTCAAGAACATCTAAACCTTGCCCTTGGAATCACTATGGAGGTTGACAATCTTTCTAGGGTCACACATTTCCTTGGAACCCAAATGAAACACCGTTGGGCAAGATGCTGTTTACCTTCGGGGTAAGATTACATTGTCAGACAGGGTGTGTGTTTGCACAGAAAAATCTTTACTGTATCAGTAACAGAGCACCTAAACTTAAGAAGAACACAAGTTTGGAAGCAGCACCTGAGCCCTGGAGGTATTTGCAAAAGATCCAGCTTTCTGGGTCGTTGAAAGTCTAAGGGCGATTTGTGGCCACTTGGAGATTCTTGTGGGAGATTCTTGCTATTGAACAGGCTCACAGAGGTGTGATCAAGAGACAAAGAGGTGTGGAGGAAGGAGAGTGCTCCCTAATCCTCATTGCCGTCAGCCACCATTGGCAAGCCTACCTAGTGTGAGTAGGCATGGGAACCAGTTAAAGAAAGTGTCGATTCACTGGAGTGAAGCCGAGAACTCAGTGGCCTTTGTCTGTCCGTGAATGTGTCCGGAAAGGCAAAGAAGAGCGAGATTCTCCTGTGCGGTTTCTCATCTCCATGGTGGTAGGTGCTGACAGCTTCAGAGGGGGTACTAAAAGAACCCCCAGCCCCCCGAGCTGCGCTGCTCTTACACGATGAAAAGGACGCGGGGCTTGGATCCGAAGCTCGTTATCTGTCACTAAGGTAAGACTGAGCGAGGAGCACAAAGACAGCCGATCCTGAACTAATTACTCACGGGCTCTCTTGAGCTGGGTCTTTCTGTGGATGTGCTGCTAAGAGGCAGGTTTATGGAGCTTCCTTGGGCTCTGTAGTCATGCTTTATAGCTGCACAGACTGGGAAAGTTTTTCTTTCTCTTGTGTCATCTCCAGGGAGCTGAAACAAACAGATTAAATAGGAGAGTTCACTGATTGACCCGTTTAGGGAATGAATGTTCAGAGAAAGAGATGCAAGGATGAGGACTTAGCCAGATGGACCTGAAGGACTGACTGACATAGGGCAGCGTGGGCTTGGTGGAGCCTCAGTCTCCTGTCTCCTTGCGTGCCCGGCTCAGGTCGCTCTTCCATTTCTGCAAAGTGACAACCAAGGGCATTGAGAATTTAAAACTGTATGGTGAAGTGAGCTTCCATGGATTTGTAATTAAGTGCATCTTCATAACTAAAACTACCAAGAGAAATACTAAAAAGATGCTTGGTAAAAACACCTGCTGAAAGGTAGCTTCATTAAAGCCATAAGGTTCTCACCTTGTAACTTTGACTGTTGCTTAGGAGCAAATGGCACTGGCCACCAGCCGCCGCCTTCTTCAGGTTTCCATTTCACCAGAGGTGGCACAGGTGGGAGGAATCCAATTTGTTTCTGAAAGTTCTAAGTTCTATGTAATTGCATGGCCAAGGTTAACCTTAAATGCCCCACTTATGAAAAACTGCAATTGTTTCCTTTGAAAAGACCCTTTTTGTCCTGCTTTTATTTCCAATGAGCCTTGGAATAAACTTGAGAAGAAGTTAGGAGCAATGTCCCCAGTTCTGAAAGTTTCTGAAAGTGCAGAAACTTTCAGAAAGGGCCACTCGTGAGCAGTGTGACCTTTCCCAGTTACTTAGCTTCTCTCTGCCTCCTTGGCAACAGCCTTTAATAGAATCAGTCTCTTAGATATTATTTAATCTCTCTTGATATGATACCTGGCACACAGGGAGCACAAACTCAATGGACACCATTTTTATTAGCTCCTTTTTAGAGAGGAAGGAGACTCTGATAGAGAGCAAAAGTGGTTTAATAGCCAGGCTCAGGGTAATATCTCAGATGGCTCAGTTCCAAGGAACACAGGTCTGGTTCTCCAGTTGAAGAAAATAGAAGCCAATTGCAATTCTGTCATGAGGAAGGTGGAATACAGTTGCGATATCCAAGGGGGTTTTGGCTATTTACAGCAGCCCAGCTCTGCTTCTGCTCTGGTGTTCTGGCCAGCAATCACCAGCTTTTAGCTTTTTGACATTCATAAGGCATCCCTGGCCTCATCCTCTGATGAGCACTGTGTCTGCAGCCAATGTCAGGGATGATGGCATGTTAGGATGGGCTGGCTTGAAGGGCCATGGTGATAAAAAAGAGTCGAGGCCAGGGACATTCTGCTATGTGTACACAGTCTATAAGAAGGACAGAGCAGTCATTTCACATTCTGATCTTTTAAATTCCGCTATATGCAAGCATGTGCTTTAAAGTGTGCTAAAGTGCACAGTGGTCTCACCCACAATTGTCACTGTCTCTGCTCCAAGTCAGCCAGGGTAGAGGTTTCCATTTTGTCCCAGTGCTTAACCTTTAGGTGAAAACGACAGACACAGACAGGACATTGATTATTTTATAATGCTATCTGATTTACTTCTCGTAATGACCTCATTTTTTTTTTGGAGTCTGAGTTTGCATAGATAAATGGTGGAGACGAAATTCAAAGTTGGTCTGTATTTCACAGACCAATCAGGTCTTCATGATGATGGTAAAGGCATCATTTGGTTTGAAGAAATCCTAAATCATATATTTGGAATAACAAGTTGTGAGAAGAATCAGAAAAAGGGCCTCACAGGATGCAGATGTTCAAATATCTGAATCTGGTTCTTCTTCAAAAGGCCACACCACCCGCATCACAGAGGGATCAGTAGAACCTTGAACTCTGAGAGTCACTGGTCCAGAAACACCTACTGTCCTTGGAGACTTCCCAGGAATGTACCCTAGTTTTTCTTTAATGATCGATCAGAAAATCCACTATCCAATCCAAAGTGCTTTTTGTTTGCTTTTAGTTTTAGCTATACAGAGAATTACAAAATACAAATGAAAATAAGTTAGCTAAAATTACAAAAGTCAATAGAATGAACCCAAACCCACATAGCATCAAAACATCAATTGGGACAATTTTCCTGTTGTCATGGCTGATATGTCTCATAATTCAAATTTTTTTTAATTAGAAGATTCAAATGTCTTGACATTAATGAGACGACGAAGCCTTTCTGAAGCGGTTTACTCTTAATCTTAGACAGACTTTCATTGATATTCATCTCAAAATGTTGGAGAAAATGCTGTGTACTAGTTAATGAAAAATAATGTAAGGTAGAACCATTTAACATCTCACAGTGCTAAAGGAGAACTCCAGCACTATCTAGTTCAACTGCCTTACGATTTTGAAAAAGCCTTCTGTAAATCCTTTAAGCCGATTATCCAAATTCACTGGGTGAAAGTTCTCAATCTTCAATATTTTGTGTCTGTTGTTTGAGACACTAATGGTAAAAATGTCCTTCTAATACAGATATTAAATCTATATCCTCATAAATTCTGTAAGCAGAACATAGTCCCACCCTCTGGGCATCACAGAGCAAGGCCCTGTCTGTATTATGTGAATCTATGGTGTCCCATTTTGTCAGGCAAGAGTGTCAGCCGCTTGGAGTGAAGTCATGTTTTTCAAAACATGAAGTCTGTATTTCAAAACTTAGGTCTTAATGATTATGGTAAAGGCATCATTTGGTTTGCAAAAATCCTAAATAATATATTTGGAATAACAAGTTGTGAAAAGAACCAGAAAAAGGTTTTATTTATCTCAGCACCTCTATATTACAGAAAAGGGAATATAGTTGGTGCTCAATAAAGGCTTAGAATATGGAAGTTTGTATATTTAATAGTTTCTTCTTCTGTTATTTTTATTGTATAATCTTCTACTTTTGTTCCTTCACCATTACTGTGAATTCTCTTAAAAATAAGAGATCCAGAATCAACCATTACCCTAATGATCTGAAATATCTCCAATTAAACAAAACTTCATTACTTTCATTTGAAATTCTCTGTGGATGGGAAACCATTTTCATTGAACCTTTGCTTTGAGTTTCTGGGAAAGATGTCTTTTCACCCCATTTTCCAGTGCTCCCTCCTTCTCTGTTTGTCTTGATAGACTTTTGGGTTGGGCACAGATGGATTGACATTTCGCAACATGAGTTGCCCAGATTTCTCTGCCCGTGAGCTTCCCCAGTCCCTGGAGCTGAGGGCATTTGATCTCACATGCAATCTTTCCTGCTCCAGGTTCTGAGAAGGGTCATTCCTAAGTCCTTACAAATCCTAAGTAAGTGGGCCTAAAAAACGCATCTCAGGGGCCTCAGCCAGCATTTCTCGCAGCCAGTTCTGTTCTGTACTTTTGACTCAGTCCCAGGGTCTCCTGAGCTCAAATCCAGCCTTCACCCTGATTCTGCCTCCACCAGCTTCTTTCCTGATGAAGGTTTCCAACTTCAGTGATGGGACAAGATGAATTGTTCAGAGTCTTTTGCACCCAACATTTATTACCTGTTATGATTTGGATGTAGGTGTCCCCCAAAAGCTCCTGTGTGAGACAATGCAAAAAGACTTAGAGGAGAAATGATAGGGTTGTGAGAGTCTTAACCCAATGAGTGAATTATTCCTTGGGTGGGGATTAACTGAGTGGTAACTGCAGGCAGGTAGAGTGTGACTGGAGGAGGTGGGTCATTGGGTTATATATTTTGCATCTGGACAGTGGAGTCTCTCTCTGGACTTCCTAATGATCCTGTGAGCTGCTTCCTTCTGCCATAATCTTCCACCATGATGTTCAGCCTCACTTCAAGCCCAGAGGAATGAAGCCAGCTGTCAATGGATCTCTGAAACTGTGAGCCACCAAATAAACTTTCCTCCTGTAAAATTGTTCTTGTTGGGTTTTTTAGCCACAACAGCAAAAAAGCTATGTGACCCTGAGGAAATTTACCAAACTAGTTAAGCACCAATTCTTTGACGGTAAATATAATGGGGATAATATGGACACCTAAATCTAGGAGGATTAAGCAAATTCCTGGGTGTTACGGACCTAGCACTTAGGAAGCCCTTCTTCTTGGCTGAGGACTGTGTTTGACACTCATACTTCCCTGGTCTGAGCATCCTGAGCCCCAACTGCATCCCCGGGGCCCAGTAACGTTTTGCTGAGCCTCTTGGATGCAGTGTTCACCTACCTACATGCTGGCGGTACTCACTTCTCAGTTCCCAACTCTGTATCTCTCCTTCCTTCTTGTCCCTTATTCCTTTATCTGTTAAACCAAAGTCCTGACACTCTTTCCTCCCTTCAGCATCCTGGTCAGTGCTGCGGAGGTCTTTCCAGACTGAGAGACTCAAAGTGAGGGTTGTCTTCCATCTACAAGGTCAGGAGACGATCTCTCCAAAGTGAAGACACTCCACGCGCCTGGAAATTATGGCCTGTAATTATAACAGATGCTCTAACCGGGTAGCATATCTTTGGAAATGAGGAGGGAGATGTGCTTTTTCAGGTTCTGAATGCATTTCAGGTTTTACTTATATATTTATTTTTAATTGACACATAAAATATACATTTATCATGCATAATCTATTGTTTGAAATATGATACACTGTGGCAGCGCATTACCTCACGTTTTTATCTTTCTTTTTTTGTGTGTGTGTGATGAGAAAACTCAAAATCTACCTTCTTAGAAGTTTTCAAGAGAAAATCACATTTTTTCATCATCACTCAGCTGCACACCGTACATCTCTTGAAGTGGCTCTTCTTATAAATTTATTTCTCTATCTAAATGAAGTACTTTTATCCTTTGAAGGACACCGGACTCAGGTATTCATTCATGTCTGATTTTACCTGACAAAGGACCCTCCTCCTTCACCTGTTAGGGCATGAAATTCTCTCTCTTTCTTGGATTTTTTTTTTTTTTTTGGTTTTTGTTGCTTTCATTGTTGCCCACCCACATCCTCTCCATCCTCCCCATATCTACCATCACAGTTGCAATAATCAGCAGGTAAATGCTGGTGGCCATTTGAGAGAGCTCTGGAGAAGAGTGAACTGGTTTTCTTTTAAACCTCTGAGGAAATGACCTTGGGCTATGCACAAACAACCAAGGACATGAATAGAGCAGAGACTGGAATGTGGACCCTTTAACTCACTGATCAGGAACGCGACTTACATAGCTACGCGCGCGCGCGCGCGCGCGCGCGCGCGCACACACACACACACACACACACACACACACTCACACTCACATGCGCACACACTGCTTTCTAGCATTGAATCCTTAT
This sequence comes from Ictidomys tridecemlineatus, assembly GCF_052094955.1. NCBI lineage: Eukaryota > Metazoa > Chordata > Mammalia > Rodentia > Sciuridae > Ictidomys > Ictidomys tridecemlineatus. The sequence goes on along the minus strand of NC_135479.1, from coordinate 10,129,169 downwards.
GATTCAGCTAATTCTTCCCTAAGCTTAAAGCTTCTCACTGCAGAAGGAATCAATACCAAGATAATTCTGTGGACTTTGACCCATGCAGGAGGGAGCTTTATTCTTCCTGATTTCCTGAGGACCTGCTGAATTGTTTTCCCCTATGTGTCAAAGCTTATTGGGATAATTACAAAGGATATCCAGAGACCAAAGGTCCTCCCACGGTCCACTCACAGGCCATATAATGCCATGATTTTGGAAGTATTAACCATGAAAAGGCAGGTCCCAGTTAGCTCTCATGGAGAGAATCCCTTCTGGGTCTGTTTATTTCTTTGCTGCTATTGCAGATTCTAGATGGTTTAACCTGGTGGGTTTTGCTGCTCCACAGTTAGCTGTACTTGTGTACACTGGCATGTATATCAAGGGCTGAATTTATGAGTGGACAAAGAAGACACATCCCAGGAAAGCTGGAGAGTCACCTCAGAATGTTGAAATACCTCCCTACAACCTGGTATCTGGAGTTAGAGGCACAATATATAATCTCCTAGATTTTTAGAAACCTGGTGAAAGTCTTGTACACAAAAGATAAGCACATCCACAGGTGTGATATTGACTTTTAAGCACCACTTACAATCTGGTTTCAGGGACCTGGGTTGCAATCTTAGAGCATAAAGTGAAATACTCTGCAACCTAACTTGTTAATTTGCGAGACATAAAGATGGGATAAAACCTGCCTTTCAGGATTGCTGTTAGGATCAGTGGAGATTGACATGACACGGAGCTCCTGAAGGAAGAGGTGGAGCTGGGCAGAGGGGGAGGGTGTCACTAAAAGTAGAAGCTGGGAATGTGTAGAGAAAGATTGGGGAGCGTCCCCAGCTGCTCTTGGGTTGGACCTTCAGGGTCATGCCACATTGCTACTTGGCTGTGCTTTTGTGACTTCCTGGCAGTCAAGGCCTAGAGAGTTCAGAATTTTGATAAGTGCTGTTCTGCTGAACTGAAAGTGAAATCTCCTTAGGAAAAGGACTGGGGCAGTCTGCCCACAGACAGGCAAGGTCACATTTCCCAATGTGTTGCATTGGGAGAGGAGGTAGAGGCCTGCTCTGCGTGACTGGCACATGTAAGCTGTTGCCATGCTTGGGCAAGCCTGGACCAAAAGCTCCAGAACCAAATGGAAGCCTGAGGGGATCGGAGGGTAATGGCCTGGGCCTTGGGCTTCTTTGGTTCTCATGAGATTTTGCTGCCATTTAGCCAAATATGAATGACTAACAGGGAAAGTATTTCCTTAACCTACTATGTCTCTTCTCTAAAGTGTTTCTGTATATGGGAGCTGGCATGGGAACACTCACAAATGGTTGAAAATCTGTCTTTGAGGATTGGTTTCTAATGTTTTTTTTTTTTTTTTTTTCAATGAGGGCATTCAGTCTATCTTTCCATCAGCAATTTACATGAGATTTGGGAATTTGGATTCTCATGAAGTTTACCCTTCTAAATTCAAGAGTCAACATTACTTCCCCTGATCCTAAATTCTACAAATGGAAAACGAACCTTTAGGTTCATAGTATCATCTTTCCATAAATATTTAAAATGCCTACCAGACTCCCAAATCTCATCCATTGCATTAATATTTCATAAATAATATCTACCACATGCAGGTGGAAGATGGCATTTCAATTAACATGAAGCAAAACATAATTTTATTAGCATATTAGCAGAGAAATATTTGTGTCCCATCTGTCTCCCCTTCTTCAATCATCAAAGCAGGTCACGATTTATAGTTAAGATTACTATAAATAAACTAAAAATCAGTAGCTAAAAATTGTTAAATTTTCAAGATACGTTAGACATTTCCGTAGCTGACTGTGTATGTTCTTGACTAAGGGAGAATTTGTTTTTGTTTGTGAGATACCTATTTGTTCAAGCCACGTACCACTCCGATGTTCATAGGGTCACTGTCCACAGGATGAATTAACCCAAGGAATTATTTTAAGTTTCCCAACGGCCTTTTATTCAATGACCTAGAATATTCCTCTTGATTGCATCTGTTGCGTCTGGAGCTTGAATTCAGATAAGAAAAAGTTATTTTGAATAACCTGGGATGTACGTTCATGGAACATTTTTTCGAAGCCTAGGATCTATTCCAAATGCAATTAGACTTCTCATTACCGTCTTTAGTGGCTTATTATGGCCCGGATTTCCTTCATTGGCCTAGAAAATAGGTATTAACCAAAAAGCAGAGTGGTGGGAAAACCCTTCGACTGTTACATGTTGGCAAGGGCCTCAAACCCGGCTGCCATTCTTTAGATCTAGCAGCATCCATCGCCGTTGGTACTATTCTAGCACAAAGGTCTCCCTCTTCAGAGGACTGCCATGGCAGAGCATCTATGGTCGAGTTGGAAAGAGTAAGCTTCTTACGGACAGTAATAGTCCTCAAAATCCTTAGTCACAATCTGCAAAATAACTCAGATATAGTTAACTATTGATTGGATTAAAGAATATGCATAAACCATTTCCGTGATCTTTTCTAGATCATTGCAGGCATTTGGCTTATTTGGTTAAATGACATATAAGAACTCTTAAAGTTGTTTTCCTGTTGTTGTTGTTGTTATTATTATAATTATTACTATAATTATTATTATTATTTTGGTACTGGGGCTTGAACCCAGGGGCCATTACTACTGAGCTATACTCCAAGCCTTTGTTATTTTATTTCGAGACAGGGGCTCTTCAAGTTGCTGAGGCTGGCTTCCAACTTGTGATCCTCCTGCCTCAGCCTCCAGAGTTTGCTGGGATTACAGTTAGGATCCACTGTGCCCAGTGCTTTAGAGACTCTTACTGGGAAGATTTAAATATCTCAACATGAGATTGAAGGAGAAATAGCCCCAAACTCAATTCCTCAGTGCCCCTCAAAAAGAATACTCAAGTCTGAGAAACTCTGGGATGGATCACTTCTGTTTTTAAGAAAGATATCACTGACTTGTTTTGTCTCTGTTTGTATAGATTATCATAGAAAATGAAATCCAAACCTTCCAGATCAGAACAGTATGATTTACTCTTTTCCTTCAGCACTATAGTGAAAACAGAAGTGTAACTGGTAGAAAAAAAGCATAGGAAATTGAATGCATGGAAATTCAAGAGTCTATCAAACTTACTAACTCCTATTAGCTCCCTAAATCTCCTATTATCTGTAGCAAGTGGCAATGCTTCCTTACCGAGGGGTCTCGGGAATGTGCACAGTAATAGAAAGCTCATCTCACGTGGTAGGCAATATTCAGCTGTAAGTGTTGCCTTAGAGGCAATCTTCCTAGGAGAAACTTTTGTCTTGCATTCGAAGGCCTTCTCAATTCATCTGTATCCACAGGGGATATGGGAATGGCGCCAGCAGTTGAGAACACTTGCTTTATTTTCCTCCCCAATAAAGATGTCCTGGGTTTTCATTCTGACAGCTTAAAACAGAAACTGAATCATTTAAAGGTCAAAGAAGTTGTAGACACTATCCAGGGAGTTCCTAGTCTGCGAGCAAATCACATCTGTGAGCTCAGTGATTCCCGGCAGATGGGATGGACTAATAAATAGACTCTCCGTCCATTGCCAAAGAGGACAACTTGTAGGCCGCTCTCACAAAATGGGAAAATAGCAACAGAGAACTAGGCTTTGGACGTCTGCTGAAATGCCACAAATACCAAACTCTGAGAAGGTCAAAAGTCACGGCACATATGCTTTCCATAAATCACAATTGTTTTGGAGCGAACAGTTCTGTTCAAACAAAGCCACTCCCAAAAGGCACTGTATGGGAGTTGGTAAAGGTCAGTGGTAGGTAACCTGGCACTGAGAACCACCACAAAGAGCACTGTTGTCACTCTTGAGATAAACATGGGTGGCCAGTACCTGATTTCTATGCTTCATGGCACTTGAAGTTCTTCTAGGCAGCTTCCCGTAGGTTATGAAGGTCAAGGCAATTAGATACTAAGGTCTGGGAAATTGCTAACCTTATAATTAACAGTGGGGGGAAAATGATAGTTAACTCTCTTTCTCGTATGGATTTGATAATGCAATCCCAAGTCCTGCAGAAGATGACCCCACTTTCTATTATCATTTGGTTGAGAATGTACTCAAATAAACATGCACTATGATTGTATCTTTACTACACACCAGGCACGGTGAAGGAGGTTCATGTTATCCTCATAGCCATCTAGAGATGTGCATTTTTCAGAGGAGCAAAGAGAAGTTCAATGAGGCTGAATGATTTTCGCAGCAATGCTGGGTGTTTCCAGTGATCAAGCCAGCATCTGAACTCAGACTCCCATCTGTCAGAATGCAGCCCCAATCCTTAAAACTTGAGGGTAGTAGATCTCCACCTTGAGGATGCACCAGAGTCAAACGACACCTTCAAATCAGAAGGATAGGGATGAAGCCCAAAGATCCACAAGGGTCGTGTGCTCCCCTGGGACTTGGAAGGAAGTTGTTAGAAGGCTACGCTTTATGTATTGATGGGTTGAGAAAACAGAACAAGAAGTTTTATTGCTTTGCCAGTAAAGGAAAACACAGGGGAACTCCTGTCCCAGAGACGGTGATTCAAATGCTACATTCTATGAGTTGTAGTTCACTTGTTAATTTGGGAGATAGTAATCTCTGAGATCTTCTGGTACCATCTTCAGGCCAAATTATTTCCTTCTTATGGTGGGTATGTGTTCAAGGACAGAGAGTTCTGCCTACGGTGGGGGGTGGGGAAGAAAGCTACTCCTCTGAGCCCCCCCACCCCACCCCCCCACTAACAGATTAGGGACAGTAGAGATGAGGGAGGGTGAAGGAGACATTTTTAAAGCACTGCTTGTGGCGTATCTATGTGAGGTAGCAGAGTATGAATATGTATTTATTAAGAAGTAGATAGGGGCAGCCATTTAAGCCCATCTGTACTCTACTTCCACAACTGCCTCCTCCGAGCTCATCCATTGAAAGCACCATTTACCTCGGGTGTTAAAAGTTTGTCAGTGTGGGACCCACGTCCTACAATGGCATAAAAGCACAGTTTTTAACATTTTCTTTCCCCCGTTATTAAAATATCAAGAGAAAAGTAAGATTCCTAAAACAGACTTTGCTGTACCAAGCCCCAAAGTGAAAGTGCTAGCATTTAACAGGGTTTAGAATGAAGAAGGAACAAGAGAAGGCCCTGAGGGGGGAACCCCTAGGATGCCCAAACAGTTCCAGCCCCGCATTCAACAGCCTTGATTAGCTCCCAACTGCTTTCATGATTTCTCCAATTGGTCTCCAGCGCCCAAATCTGATCCGTTTCTGGGCTCCCTCTTTCCTCCCCCCCCCACCTTGTTTTAAATGAGATCTGGTTTTACTTAGATGAATTAAATGTCACTATATTTGTTTCTGTGAATTGTTCCAGCAAAAATTACAGCATCAATGTCTGACTTTCAACGTCTGTAAGACTGTCTGCCTCTCTGGGCTATTTATAGCTGCCTTTTAAAAGGTCTAATAAATGCTTTTAGATGGCTATTGGTTTGTTTTCTCTTTACGCAGCCTCTGAATTAGTATGCTTCAGAGTGTCAACTGAAAATACCTGGTTTTGTTTTTGCAAAAGACATGTGTGTGTATTGTAAAATTTTAGATATATCAAAAATGTAAATAGAAGAAATCTGAGGAAAAAATAACCACACCAATCTGAGAGGGCCATAATTAATAGTTTGTTGTATATCATTTGCATTTTCTCCATGGTTAGATATATTTAAACTTAAAATGTTTTAGTTTCAAGCTGTTTTATAGTAATGTTTTTATTTGCACTAACCAATGTTTCAAATTTTTCCCTGTCATTCTTCCATTTCCTCACTTTTGATGATTACAGGGTAATTATGTCATTATACCATTACCTATAAACCAATAGCATACTTCTTAGATGGTTAGCTGAGAGCTACATTTTGTCAAAGCCTTCCAATGTAGCCAAGACTTTGCACTCATCCATTGTAATTTTCTTAGAATATTTTTTTTTCAAGTGGAATTGCTGGATTTGAGGGTTTACCAAATTCATAGACTATTATCACGTATAACTAACTGATGTTTAGAAATATTTCAAATTAAATATGCGCATCTCCTACAGTTCAAATTAGGTATCTATATATTTGAATACTTTTTAAATGAAATTTTAATGTCATGCATTTGTATTTGAGAAGTCACATTTCTAATAATTCAGTTATAGATTTAACAAATGTAAACACTTGGTAGTGCCAGATACATATTATTATGATTTTCTTAAATTCCACATTTCCAGAGAGGTCTGCAGCATAGTTGGATGCAGTTCTCATATTGAGTCAGTCTCCACAAACTGCCAAATCAAACAGATCGTATGAATTGTATTTTTTTTTAACTATCTATTAACTGGCAACTACAGGTGGGGAAAGAGGACAAATGAAGGAAGGGAGAGCTGGCATTTGGAATGCTGATTCTCTTACTGAAACTGATTCCCCTTGAGTATTAGTATCGTCTTTGTATTATTCAACCATTTATTCCTTCATTCCTTCAAAATATGATTAGGAAGCATCTACATGCCACACATTATATTACCATTACATTACCATTATCAATAGCGTGGATACAGTGGTAAGACAAGTGTGACCCTTTTCTCTCAGTGCTGACAATCTATTCCACGGAGCAAGACATCAATTCATCAATCATGCACGCTAGAGCAGGTTTGTCAAACTTTCCACTGAAGAGGCAGAGAATGTTTAAGGTAGTAAATACTTTAGGATCCGTGGACCACATGGTCTTTGTTACAACTACCCTACCTGTAGGTATGTATGATGTAGGGAGAGAGGATCTCCCCTTCTCCTCTGAGGTTTCAATAATTGAGCTTATGAAATAATCAGACAGCAGGGAGATTATTTCAAAACCAAAGAATGTAAATGTCTAATGTGCACTGGACACCACAGGACAGAAGGGGAAATCCCCGCAAAACCAGTGAGATATGAAAACAAACACATTTGCTCCTAGGAGAGGAGTGAGGGGGTGTAAGGCATCGGAGGGGAGAGGAAATGACTTGGGTGAATGATGAGCAGGTCCCTAGGAGAAGAAGCGATCCTCTGTGACAAAGCTGGTGGGGTGTGGGGTGGACTTCCAGTCTCCTCCTTGTGATAGGAGTTAATCTCCCCTGACTGATAAAACTCCTGGGGAAAGGAATTGATGACATTTGATTTTTCTCTTGAAAGATCTACCTGTGAGCAAATCCAGGGGACCCCAGAGGGCTTCTGTCTGCATCCACAAGTTCCCTCAGTTTGAAGTCTCCAGAGTACTAAAGTGACATCTTTGGAGTGGCATTTCCTAAAATTCTTCAGTGATAGCACACAGCCACAGACCATAGACAAATTTTGATGGGAGGGTATTCCAATAAAACTTTATTTATAAAATAACCGCTACAAGTCCCATTTGGCCTACAGGTTGCAGTTTTCTAACCCTCATGTCAATAAAAAAGAAGATGCAACGGAGAGCTCTATCCATCACCAAACAGTGAGGAGAGGGGGGAATGTACTCGAGTCAGAGAGGCAGAGGTCAGATACATACAACCCAGGCGGAGCACGGATTACACAAGGTATTTTAGATGCAGTGGGAAGACACTGGAGGATTTTGAGCACAGAGGGGCAGGTTTTTATTTTGTTTTAAAAATAGAATAAAGTGCAGCAATGGCAAAAATGAGAGACATGTTGGGAAGGTGTTGCTGTGGCCCCCTGAAGATGTGGTCTATTGAAGGCGGGATGGCTTTGCCAAGAGTGAGGGGCAGCCAGGTGACTACTCTGAAGGTGGCCCAATGTATTAGGGCCTGCTGATATTTGTTTAATAAGACTCAGGGAATGAATTAAATTGTACACTTGCATAGGGAAGATATTTTTAAAATGTATGACGTTAAAATGATCTTCAACTGATTTTCTTCTGTTGTTCAAACAACAAAACTATCACTAGTTAAAACAGCAGAAGAAAATGTCATGGAAAATATATCTGGTAACTTATAGCATCCAAGGAATTATGGAAAAAGAGAGAGAGAACCTAATTTTGGCAAAAGGAAAGGCAAAAAGAAAACATTATCTCAGGGATTGTCTGCTAAAAAGTTATGATTTGTGTCTTTTTTGGGGGGCACTTAGATATACATCATATCAACACTGGCCTCCTGATTCCTTGTGGTTGCCTGACATAAGAGCATTTATCACCTTTTCTCAAGACACAATCTTGATTGGTCATACCTGGGCCATGTGACCCTGCTCTGGATGCAGAGGGAGAAACACTATAGTGAGAGATGGTTTCTGCTCCATCTAGGGGTATCATATTAATCCCAGTCACAATCATCTCTTACCTTGTCACTGAAATAGCTTCCTGGCTTACCTTTCCTGGTCTGCTCTTTGAGCTCTGCAGCCAGTTTTCTACTGGACAGCTGAAGTGATCTTTTCAAAATGCAAAAATTATCATGCAAAACCCCTATTTCAATAGCATTCATTGTTCTTGGGAGACAGACCCCAAACTTTAATGCTACCTGTAAGATCTTTCATGCTGTGACCTTTTTTCTAGCCTTGTCTCTCTCTTCTTCCACTCCTGTCCACATTCAGCTCTTTGGAAAGCATGCCCTATGCATCTTGGAGTCACAGGGCCTTGGAAAATACTTTTTTCTCTGCCTAGGAAGCAGTTTTTTTTCTTCCCTTGGTTAATTCCCATTTATTCTTCATACCACAGCTTGAACATTCCTCTCTCTCAGACTAAATGAGGACCTACTGTGAGGAGCTAGCAGAGGCAAAATATTTATTTATGTTAAAGTTTAAAGGGTGACTATAAAAAGACACCTTCAAGGTGCTAGCCATTGTACTCTCATAGCATTCATTCCTCACAAAAAAACATTCTGAACTTAATCAACTACTGTTCCCATGTTCTAAATAAATACCATGGGGCTTAAAGATACTTGTACAATGATGACAACAGGCAGTTAGTTAAGACCTGCTAGAGCCATAACTGGAATCCAAGTCTTTGGTCTCCCCTCCTGCCCTTTATCCGCTATACTGCAGAGGGATAGTATGGAGCTTGTCCTGCAGCCTGTGGTAGACGGAGATTAATATTCAAGGTTTAAGATCATCATTCTGGATGAGGGAGGCAAGAGATGAGGCAGAAGGCAGGCTGTTATGTAAGACAGGTGGAACAGGTGAGAGATCAGGAAAATCTGAGTTCAGTGATAAGATGCAGATGAGTTCCCATAAGGACAGGTTCTCATGAGAACCAGGTCTTAGAACCAGGCCAGCAGGAGCCAAGCTTCATCTAGAGATACTGAGAGCCTTAACAACCACTTGTTGACTGTCTTAAACAAACAAACAGGAGAGGGAATGGGGTCTGAGCTGGGAGCATTCTTCCCCAAGGTGTGTGTGAAGAGCAAGTTCTCAGGTCCTGGGCCAAACCTTCTCTGATGTCTCTGATAAGCAGCAGCCTCCTCCTGGCTTCTGGCCCTTCTCCACGCTGGCACTTTATTTTCCTTTCTCCGTGGTACTTATTACTGTCTCCAATTCTTGTTTTCAGTTTATTGATGTGCACCTCCCTAGTATAAACTTCACATTGGTGGAATTTCAGGCCCAGGTTCTCCAGGGCCTGAAAGGGAGTGGCACACAGTAGGAATACAGTATTGTTTTAATATAATTTTTTTTTAAATGAAAATAATTAGTAACAGTTTCTCCTGTAGGGAATTTAGAGGTCATTGGGGGAAATGCTTTCTTTGTACAACAAAGAAGTTATTGAATTATGTCTTTTAAGTGGGATCTTATCACACCTAAGTTCTGTACCTACCCAGATCCAGCTCCAGGGAAAATCACAGCGTGTTGGGCTAGCGTCCAACCAGGACAGGGATGGGCAGGCCTGTTGTCAAGATAAGAACAAGAGAAACCATCAGAACCATCATCCACATACAATTCAAGACAAAGAATAAGCAGGATAATCATCTTGCGAATTTCTTTAACCTGTAAACTGTGCCAGGCTTGTCAGGCTTGTTTCCTTAAGTTGGTTCCTCAGAATAATTAATCAAATTTTCATACTGAGTTAGAAGTACAGGTGTGTGTGTGTGTGTGTGTGTGTGTGTGTGTGTGTGCACGCGTGTGAGTTTGTGCATGTGAGTTTGGGCATGTGTGCATGTGCGCGTGCACGTGTGTGCAAAACAAGGAACAGGAAATCATTCTTAATGGACCATTGTGAATAAGAAAGAAAAATTACCTAGTTTCTGGGGCTTTGGGGAACTAGTGGAAGGACAGAGAAGTGACCCTTATGGCTTGGTGGTAAGGAACATTGATACCATCCTTGTCAGTGGAAAGCCTATGGGACACTAAAAGCAAAGTAATTTTACAAAGGAGGAAACTGAGTCCTTAAAAAATTTGGGTCAACGTAATACATCGTGAGCATCTTCCATGGGCTTATTACAGGATATAGTGTCTCCCTATTCAATATTTCATTCATACTAACAGTAACTCAGTAACATGGGTCTTATGCCCTTATATCATGAATAAGTATATTGAGGTTTAGAGAAAAATAACTTATAAAAAGTGCTCTGGAAGTCGAGGACAGACCTGGCCCTAGGGTCTGCCTTCTCTTTCAGGGTTTCTCTATTACACAAAAAAGAAAAAAACAAGCAAACAAAAAAAACACTGAGACTAATTCTTATTAAAATAATTTGACCTTTAAACCAAATTACATGGACTCATAATTCATGTCATTTTGTTACAATTTATTTTATTTTTAATTAAACATAACATGTATCCATATTTATGGGACACAGGGTGATATTTTGATACATACATATATGTAACGATCAAACTGATTTTAATACAAACTTGACATGCAGAGGAAAACGAAATCCCAGTCTCCAAAATTCTACTTCCTTATAGAACATAGCAGCATCTGGGCGAGGACGGATTTATGATGAAGATATAAATATCCCCTTAGGAAAAGCTGGGCTGGAAACAGGACCTCAGGATAATGTCACTGGTGATGATCTGTGTTTCTATTCCCAACTGCAGCTTCAAACTGGAGCTGTGAAGGAAGCCAGGGATTTGTGAACAAAGGAGAAACTGAAGCCAGATATCGGGGGATTTGCAGAAGTCTGGACTGTATCCTAGAAGGTTCCGGAGTGAAGCAGGAATTCAGAGGCGGAATGTAGAGCTACCTCTAAGTGTCTGTATGTCTTATCAGAATTCCAAGCCAAACAGGGCCCTTACCCCAAGCAAGGAGCTGTGGAACAGGCTTTGAACAAAGTAGGAAGACAGCCTGACTGTGTAGGGTCTGCCGTAGCTCAATCCCTCTCTCTCCTTGCTCAGTGAGGGGTGCCCACCCGCATGGTGCCACCACCTGTCTGCATTCCCTGACTGATCTGTTCTCCCACCCCTTCAGTGTCTTTGCTGCTTCCTGCAGAGCTCGACCGGCAAAACCTGTGTCCAAGGCCAATGACCTGCTTGAGGAATTAGGCCATCTTTTCTACTCTCTATCCAGTAGGCTCTCACATTTCCACCAAAACTTATCTAATAGTTGCCAGGAGAGTGCTTTGATTACTACTGATGACTTGCATTGACTGCTCTGGTCTTTGACGTGGGAAAGAGGGTACTTTTAACCTCAAAGGGCATGGACAACAGTAATTGAATTTACCAAAGAATTTTTCGACCATTTGTTTTGGTGGTGCATCACCAATTATACAATTAACTAGGCAACGAATATAATTATGTTAAGTAGATGCTGGAGACAAGATCAGATTTTATTATCAATGTGGTACCAGTTTGTACCCTCAGCATGCTAACAAAAAATATACGTTGGACCAGGTGCAGCGGCTCTCCCTTATAATCCCAAGTACTCTGGAGGCTGAGGCAAGAGGACTGCAAGTTTGAGGAGAGCCTTAGAAATTTAGTGAGATCCTGTCTCAAAAAATAAAAAGGAGAGAGGATGTTTCTCAATGGCAAAGAAACCCTGAATTCAATCCCTAGTCCTTGGGCCCCCAAAAAGCTTACTTTTGAATCACTATCTGCAATCGTAGGCAAAGTCAATAAATGAGTGAGACAATGTGGCAAAATGGCAGAAAAAAAAATGCTTCAAAATCGATGAGTCTGCCTGAGACAATTTTGTACATCAAGAAATGAGGAAAAACATGTTGGATACTTGTTGGCTCTGTTAAAAATATTCCCTGCTGTTGATGTCCCATGTGAAATGTGCTGAATTCGTTGACTGTTTTTTAATCCATTGAAGACTTAGAAGGTTAAGAACTAGATGAATATCCTGCTAGTTAAGTTGATTAAGAAACATTTTTTTTACGCCTGAATTTCATATGATAAGCTAGATGAGAAAAGTGGCCAGCAGGATTGGGTGGTCTGACCCCACCAACTTCTTCTCTCCCGACTCCCTCCCGGGCATCAAGTAAGTCAAGGGCCCTCTTAGGCTTTTCTTGGTGTTTTGGACATTGTAACAAGCTCTGAAGGCCTTCTGAGGGTTTGCCATTCCTGACCTTGCCACTGCCCTTACTCTAGTCTCATTTGTAAGAGTCCATGCTTGTGGCCAAGGAATCTCAGGGCTCTCCCCACCTTTGTGGTTAACTATCTAGTCAAATGGGCCTCAGCACTTACCTTGGAACTTCATGTTCCATAATTTTGAAATTATAATTGATCTCATTTCCTTTCTCGATTTTTTTTTAAAAAGAAGGAATTTTAAACCCAATAAAATATAGTCACCATCACTTTCGAGACAGCAACATGCAAAATTAAATACGGAAGTAGGGAGATTGCAAATGCTTTTTCAATGATGGAACTGAAGGCAGCAAGATGATGATGCAAACATTTAGGCAAATATAAGGCTGGGGTTTAATTCCAAGAAACACAGTGTTAAATATGGGATTCCAGTCAATCCACGGGTGCTCTCCTTTGCTAGTTGATGGCAAGCAGTTGTTCAGATTAACACAATGTACTAACCAAGAGGTTAGCTAATGTTTATTTTGTCTAGCTGTTTGGACCAAAGGGCCTCCATAAACTTCTTTCCTCATAGTGTACACTGAGAAATAGGTAATATGATTTATTTGGCTATCATCTTCCATTTAGCTTGAAGACATTTGTCATAAGAAAGTCATCATTTCCATGATCAGAGAAAGTCAAAGAATAAATGAATACAGTTTATGGACCTTAGTAGAATCTGAAAGCTTGTCTCTAGATCAGTTGCAATGAATGGTCCCAATAATGAACCACATCAGAAGATGGTGCATAATTCTCACAGTTGTAACTTGTACTTCTAAAATCGTTCCATTGTTCAGCAACAAATTTTCCACATAATTGAATTTGCTCGCTGGTAACTTGAATTAATTGAAAATTCATGCACCCATTAGCATGTTTTGGAAGGTGTTTTAAAAGTGGCTTGTTTAGAACAGTTGCTGGCACCCCTGGAATTCACAAGGATGCCAACCAAATGCCATTACAAATAAAAAGTGTTTTTCTCTTTTGGCAACATGAAAGAGCAGAGTTACACAGTAGCTCTTAATTTATGAACTATGCTTTCTAACTTTCAGCCTCCCACGATACATGCACTTTTCTTTAAGGAATCAGGGTAGGAGCATGTAATAAAAACAAAAATCCTATTTCCACATCTGCTTTCTAATTTGAAATCATATGGGCCTCTGATTGTCATTCATCCCATTCTCAGGCATCCTGGATCAAGTAGGAGCAGAGACTGAATCCCATAGTAACTTGTATTTGTAGTGTCATTTAATGGCGGATGAGATAGGAATCTCCAAGGGCCAATGGATGGTGATTGTTAAAGCAATTCAATTTTGGCAAATTTTCTATTTATTTATGCTACGAAAAAAGTTTATGGCACTATTTTACGTTCTATATTCTAGAAAGCATTTTGGCAGCCCCAGGTCATGTTCTGAAGTTATAGAATCATCCTCCCAAAACCATGCTGTCAGTGCTAACCAGCAAGAGAACATAGGTACTCAGAACAGATCAGGCGGAGAGGCAGGCAGGTGGACAGAGAAATCCACTGGAGCCTAACAGTGTTTTGGGGCGGTGAACACAGTGCCTCCTCCTAAGTGGTCCACTAAACAAAGAGTTCATTGTAAGTGGGCCTGATCCCTAGCAGAAAGAGGACAATGATTCAATTTCAGTGGGAGTAGTTAACTCTTTCTTCCCTTTTTCAGGGAGGACGGTGTTGAGTGAGTATTTAGTGAACCTTTTCCCTGGTTGGTGGCAGGGGATCTTAGTGTCAGGGACAGTATTTAATTCTCACTGCATTTTCTATGCAGCCGAATGGCAGGATCCTCTTGTATAATCTCCCTTCCGGCACTCCCTTTCTCCCAGCTAGCATAAGTGGAGTACGCAGAATATTCTAATAGTCACTAAATCATGAAAATGGTCTGCAGTTAGTTCTCTGTTTTATTTTCATACAGAAGTGACTAAAGAGGATTTTTTGACTTTGTATTTTTAGAGTTTACTTTCAGGCTTGATCGGGGAAATCCACTGGTCTATAGCAAGGATACTGAAAACTGTATGTTGTGCTTTAACATTGTCACAACTGAGCTTAAAGGGAGAACCATGATACTTTGCCTGGGGTTGGTTGTGAAGGCATCGGAAAACCAATGAAGAACTAGAGAGAAGGATCCAACTGCGTGGCAGTAGGCTCCCTTTAAGAGAGAACAAGATTAGCAACTTTGGCAAATTTTAGGTTTCTATTCAGAGGGAAAGAGACGAGCTGCCAATGTCTAAGGGGGGGGGGGCATAAAAGAATGAAAGAAAGGATGGATGTTATGAGACAAAGACAGAAGCAACTCTACACCTTACCGAAAGCTTACCTGGGAGTGATTTTAACTCCTCTGGGCTAAGAAAGGTATTTTCCAGTTAAGACTAAGGGTGGAGGTAGGGGGAAGGTGTTTAATCTGCAGTAGATGCTCCGGGGTTCTGCTCTATCCTGGGAAGCACACAAGGAAGAGAAGTGTGTGTGGGAAGAAGACAAAGCAGCAGGCAGTGGAGGTGAGGACCACTTATTAGCAACCAGCACGTAAGTTCCATTAAGTGGAGGTAGAAACTCTTTCTTGTGTTGTTCTCCAAGGAAAACTGTATGGATTCAGCACTGGGAACACTTATAAGACTGCTGGACAAATAACCAAATTATAGTTTACCTTTGTCTATTATGAATTAGTTTGTTTTCTAGATGCCCTCATGCAAGAGGAGTCTACAAAAACAAAAGCCAATGTTTTCTATCCTCAGGTCCGAAAGAGTAGTGAGGCATCATTTGGTATAATCATGGTGTTCACTCAAGCTTTCCGCCTATAGAAAAAAAAAACGTTATTTTCTCTAATTGCATATTTTGTTGCTATCATGACTCTATTGAATTCTAAACTGAAACGAGAAATCGATACTGAATGTCCCTATGGTTCAAACGAAGTCGTAGCTATTTCAGGTGGCAGATAATTGCTGCAGATTTGTCCAACGGCTATGAAGGTAGAAATCCAAAGCTAAAGTTCAGTGGGTTTAATTTTCTTATTTATTTATTTTTAGATCTTAACTGAAAAAAAAAAATCAAGAACCATTAACACACCTAGAACGATTACAGCTCCAGAACTCAACTGAATGCTCCAAAGACACAACGGAGAATGAGCTATTACGGCAGCAGCTATCGAATTGTAAACGTGGACTCCAAATACCCAGGCTACCCCCCAGAGCACATCATAGCTGAGAAGAGGAGGGCCAGACGGCGTCTCTTGCACAAAGACGGCAACTGCAATGTGTACTTCAAGCACATTTTTGGGGAATGGGGGAGTTACATGGTGGACATTTTCACCACTCTGGTGGACACCAAATGGCGCCACATGTTTGTGATCTTTTCTTTGTCTTACATTCTCTCCTGGTTGATCTTTGGCTCCGTCTTTTGGCTGATCGCCTTTCATCACGGAGACCTGCTCAATGACCCAGACATCACACCTTGTGTCGACAATGTTCACTCTTTCACGGGGGCATTTTTATTCTCCCTGGAGACCCAGACCACCATCGGGTACGGTTACCGCTGTGTCACCGAGGAGTGCTCGGTGGCAGTGCTCACGGTGATCCTGCAGTCCATCCTAAGCTGCATCATCAACACCTTCATCATTGGAGCTGCCCTGGCCAAAATGGCAACTGCCCGAAAGAGAGCCCAGACCATCCGATTTAGCTATTTTGCTCTGATAGGCATGAGGGATGGGAAGCTTTGCCTCATGTGGCGCATTGGTGATTTCCGACCAAACCACGTGGTGGAAGGGACCGTGAGAGCCCAGCTTCTCCGCTATACAGAAGACAGCGAAGGGCGGATGACAATGGCCTTTAAAGACCTCAAGTTAGTCAATGACCAGATCATTCTCGTGACCCCAGTGACAATCGTTCACGAGATCGACCAGGAGAGTCCTCTGTATGCCCTCGATCGCAAAGCAGTGGCCAAAGACAACTTTGAGATCTTGGTGACCTTTATCTACACTGGTGATTCTACTGGGACCTCACACCAATCGAGGAGCTCCTATGTGCCCCGAGAAATCCTCTGGGGCCACAGGTTTAATGACGTCTTGGAGGTGAAGAGGAAGTATTACAAAGTGAATTGCTTGCAGTTTGAGGGAAGTGTGGAAGTGTATGCCCCCTTTTGCAGTGCCAAACAGCTGGACTGGAAAGACCAGCAGCTCCACAACATGGGGAAGTCATCACCCGTCCGAGAATCCTGTACCTCAGACACCAGTGTCAGAAGAAGGTCCTTTAGTGCTGTTGCCATCGTCAGCAGCTGTGAAAACCCAGAGGAGACCACCACCGCTGTCGAGGAGGAGTGTAAGGAAGCTCCCTATCGGAAAGCTCTCCTGACTCTAAATCGAGTCTCCATAGAGTCCCAGATGTAATCCTGCACACAAGCAGGGCTACTACCTGATCACTTTATCTTCAGCCAATCACCTAAGGCAAGTAGTTGTAATCATGGCTTTAAACAATGCTACAGCTGTGTTCTGGTGATGGTAGTGAGTAGAGTAGGTTAAACTCATAAAAAATAATATATAAACTCCATAGCTTTATGTCATTAAAATTTATTTTTTTTTTTGCTAGCAAATTTGGTTTAGAAATCTATTATGAGGACGAACGGAGTAAGTTTCATCTCCTTTCATATCTCATTTACTTGTATCTTCAATTGGAGGAGCAATTTTCAGTAATGGGGAGTAAAGACCAGGTGCTGAAATCAAGAAAAACTGGAAGACAGGAAAACTAGAATGTGTAAGTTTTTTTAATCTATAGAAAATGATAACCGGAGAGTGCTTCCTTGTAAAAAGCATCCTGTCATCTAACCAAGACATATAAGCCATGCCTTGAGTACCGTCATATTGAGATACGTAAATGTGAAATCATTGGCCAGACAGAGTCACCCAATTTGCCTCTCACAGTGTCTCATTATCAGCAGGCAGACACAGAGGCTGTAAAACAACTGGACAGTGCACCAATTCTGGGACTTTTCCCATTGCCGCTTGCCTGGGTAACTAATGAGTCCTGGAGCTAACTAACCCTGTGGCAGAAGAAACGTTGACGTTGTTATTTAGAGCAGTGTCACTCTCTCAAAGACAGTGGTGGACATCCTCAGACCCTTTGAGAGAGAACTTTGCCTCTGTCCTGAAATCGTGCAGTATGGGCTGCTATGCAAGGAATAGAAGCCTCCCCACCTCCCACTCCCTGCTCCTTGGCGCAGGTGAGGAGAGAAGGATGTGTTTATTTGTGCCCAGAAACATCTTGGTCACCTTATCTAGAGACATAAATGCCTCTAGTTCGAAATTGAAAATAAAATCTTTTGTTGAACAAGCATTCATATGGATGATTTTGTGAAATATGGATGATTTTTGAAGGCAATTTTAATATATATTAAATGAAGAATCTAAATGTTAGGGGACTAGTTACATTTTAGAACATGGGATAAATTTATATACTCTGTTTTTAGGTTAATAGCTATCAAATTATAATTACTTTAGGCATAAATTCAATCACCTTTGAGGGAAGAATCAATTTCAGAATTATCAATTGAGGCATTATTAGCTACATTTGAAATTATTTGTGTGTGTGTGTGTGTGTGTGTGTATGTGTGTTTTCTGTTGTTACTGCTTTGGCAATTAGTGTATGCCACATATTTTATTTGTTTATTTTATTTAAATATACATCTCTATAGACATACACACAGTTTCTGTTTTCTTTCTGGAAAATCAATCTCTCTCTCTCTCTCTCTCTCTCTCTCTCTCTCTCTCTCTCCCACACACACATTTTTCTTTCTTTCTCTCTTCCCTTCCTGCCTGGCTTCTCTCCTTCCTTGTTTCTTCCCCCTCTTCCTATTGCCCAGAAGCAAGTTACTTTTTAAATGAACACACAAAAAATCTGTCATTCCCGTTGACTTGTGAAATAAAAAATTTGCTTAGGTCATAAGTTGCAAAACTCTTCTGGACCTTAACAATCAGAGATCTAAGTGATGTACATTTTGCACATTTTTTTCTGTCTTGCTTCAGGAATGCAAATTCCATTTTTTTAAAAATTATACACACGCACACATGAAAATTTGGATTTTATAGCAGCAATAATTGACGAAATTAGAGTATTACAATCTCCAACGTAGAAAAAGAATAATAAGGACAATAATCAGAAAGCACTCCTCACTTTTTTTAAAAATTTACTTTCCCCAGGTCTAGTTTTCTTTCCCCATTTAGCTTCCTGGATGATGTTTGCCTGGATAATATCAGATCAGGGGTATTGACATTCGGTTAAATACATTCTTTTGTGCTGTGTGCCTCTACAACCAAATCCTCAAATGGAAGAGAATGTAAAATCAGCAGTGATGTGTGAGAATTGTCTCTAATTTTCTGTGTTGATTTCTAACACACTTGGAAACTCCCCAATGTTAACAATAAAGATCTTAAAATAATGCTAAATGAACGTGCAGATACTTTATTCTCTGTAGTGAAAACTCTGTTTGGTGATAAAAAGAATGCTGCCTTATATAATGATAACACAGGTAGTACTGTCAGCCATTTTCGTGGTTTTTTAATAGCTTGTGGACAGCTATATCTGAAATAACAATTAGCTGCTTCTGTGAATGTTAAAAAAAGGTTCTGTGCAAAACGGCTCTTCTGGTTTTAAATGCTCCATTGATGATAAGTAGGTTGAATATTTTTTTCTGATGCCATCCGTCTTCTCCCTAAAAATGAAATGGTGCATTGGAGTTAATTAGATGGAGAACAAATCGTGGCATCAGGTATTGTTGCAGGGTGTCCTCAGTCTGTGAACAATGCCCTGAGGGGGGAATAAACCCAGAGAGACAGAAGGAAGTCCTATTTTCCTGTGCTACCACTCCATCAAACACTGATATGCTTGAAACAGATATGCTTAGTCTCCTCCACAAAATAGTGAGGTGGACATTTTAAGTCTCATTTCTTCAAATGCCCAAGTCTATGCTTCTTCCTGACAAACTGCTAACTGGAACAACAATGTGCTCGGGTTAACAACAACAACAAAAATGCAGTACGTGGGGCAGGGGTGTTATATGGCACTGTTCTGAGCTATGTAATCTCAGCAGAGATCTCCCCAGGGTAGCCTTTATGAAGGCTCTTTTTTTTTATAGGGGCTGAATTAGCTGACATACACCCTTACACTCTCTTTGGACCTCAGACTTGATGGCTGATGCCCTTGCCACCATATGGTCATGAGGCAAATCAAGGACACCCCCTGCAAGGAAAAATGGGAAGACAAGAGAGAGACTGCATCCCTAGATCCCGTATCTCCAGACTTCCTTTGCATGAGTGCAAGTAGTTCTGATTTCTGACAGAGTAAGTAAGCCATAGGTGCAAAGGGAATTATCAAGAAAACAAGACAGGTAAGAAGAAAAAAGCGATGTAGAGTCCAAGTCCAACTGTGCACGATGTTTGATGGAGCCAGTCGCTGTGGAAAGGGCATGTTTTCTGGGGAGCCAAGGGAATGCCATTATTAGTGTAAAACAAGCACAAAGGACTTGATCTGGGCCTGGAGATCCCTGTTAGTCTGGTGGCCAAGGCACCTGGTGGCAGGGCCTGCAGTGGAGATGCCCTTTTCCTTTTTCTTCCCCAGAGCAGCAATGCAGACATTCCCTGCTGCAGTGGGACTTCCACTTGGTTGGACGCTCTGAGATCCTGGAGGCCTGGCAGGGGCAAGGCAGGCACCACACAATAGGGTGGGAAGGGGCCAAAAGCAAACGGCACAGAAGACTCTGCTCCTGTGGCCTCGGCAGACCTCAGAGAGATGGAACAGCTTCCATCTTGAGTGTTCGAGGGGAGGATCGTACACAAAAGGACCCTGCACCCCTCCTTGTTCTTCTGACTTCCCAGTTGGGGTTTGGATAGGCATGAAGACAGAATTAGACAGACAGTCAGTGTAGATAGGTAAATTGAGTCAGGTTGGATCAAGGAGGCCAATTTGAGTGAGTCCGGGAAGTTGGAGACTGTCCCCTGGAGGGACTGAAATGCCTTCAGAGCCCTTCCTCCACCCTATAAAGATAACAGCCTCGGCTCCAACCTGTTGCTAAAGTAACTGGTCCCAGGAATTGCTCCCCCCTACAGAGAGTGCTCCCTCCTCCCACCAGGCCCTTCCCTTCTCCCATCTGCTTCTCACCTTTTGGCCATCCCACCGAGCATCTCCTGGGCCTGGTCAGGACCAGGAAGGAAAGAGATAAGGAGAAGAGAGCAGGAGAACAAAAGAAGCCTAAGATACATAACAAAAAGGCAGAAGGCCTTGCTTCTTGGGATACCAGAATACCAGCTATGGCCCCCTTCCCCCTCCCTGGAGAAACCTGTGTTACCCCTTTTTAAATAAACCCTGCTTCACACGCTTGCCTTGGCGTGCTTCTCTGTTACACTTCATCATGTGAAGGAGCAGAATTCATCACCGAAAACGAGGGGTATCAGGTGTATGAAAGATTCTCTCGGCCATTTTTTAAATCATTAGGCACCAAATTCCCCCCAGTTTAAAATATCCTGCAAGCCACATCCATTGCAGCCATGCACACTGCGGTCGAGAACCCCTTACAAGGAATGTTGCCAAGTCCAGTATTGTTTTGTTTTAATTTTTTTTGTAGTTGTAGATGGACAGAATATCTTTATTCTATTTGCTTATTTATATGTGGTGCTAAGGATCAAACCCAGTGCCTCACACATTGCTAGGCAAATGCTCTGCCACTGAGCCACTGCCCCAACCCAAGCCCAGTGTTTTTTTTTTTTTTTTTATTGGTTGTTCAAAACATTACAAAGCTCATGACATATCATCTTTCATACATTTGATTCAAGTGAGTTATGAACTCCCATTTTTACCCCAAATACAGATTGCAGAATCACATCAGTAAGGTGAGCATCGCTGCGGCCTCCACCCCTGGTGAAGTTCTATGAATTGCAAAGCCCTGTCTCGTCTCCACTTTAAAAATCAGTGTGGCTCCTGCTCTCTCACTGTCATTTTTAAAGGAGCAGGATGACCCATTCCGTGGAGAAAATAAGACAATAAAAAGTGAGCACCCCCCCAAAAAAAACGTGACTGGGGAGGCCCCAGCACAGATTGAGCTGAAGGGACGCTCTTGGCAAATTCTGTGCCAAGATGCTCCCGGATCTGAGGTCTTTGAAAACAAAAATGAGCCACTGAGACTTAGTTTGGATAAAACTGGGGCCAGAAAGCAAGCACAGCCCTTGACAGGGCATTTTTCTAAAAAAAGACATAATGGCAATGTGGCCTCAAGGGACACCATCTCTGGCCTGTGCTGCTCTGGAACTTTTGCTTCAGGAGGAAAAACTTTACCTTCCCAAGGGCTTCTGTCACTGCTGCTGGTTCATAAAGTGACTTAAGACGTTCCTCCTCGGACCTCTCGGTTAGGTCATGAGAGTCTTTGAAGCCCAGGCTGCCTCTTGCCTCCTCCTCCTCCTCTCCTGGCTGCCTGTCCTTGGGAATGTCCTTGCCTGCAGTTTAGAATCCTTTATGCAGAATCCGAAGACTCATTTCAACTCCCCTGAAGGTGCTCATGTTCAATAGGCGCTCTCTCAGTTGCAGGGGCCCTAATAAGGAAAAATAAAATAAACAATTGCCTTTTGCTCTTTGGTCTCATTGATTTATTCTATTTTATAAATATTGTAAAGTGAACAGATACGGGGTCTCCTGTCTGTCAATCCAAGAAAAAGCAGCTGGACAGAGACAAAGAGTCTTCTAAATAAATGAGGCCATTCGTGCAGGGTGATCTCTCATCACTGCCCTGGATGGAAACTTTGGAGACTCCTCAGGCTGCAGAGAAAGCAGGTTAATTATTCAAAGTATTTGAGCAAAGCCGGTGGATGAAAACCCAAATACTGCCCTGCTAAATTACAGAGCTGAAGAATGCTTTTTTCTCTACTGTTATCATTGACCACAGGGGCCTATAAAACAGCCTTAATCACTATCTAAGTAACTTGAACTTGAGACAGAAAGAGCCCCAAGAGGTTTAGTCACTGTGAAAACATCTTCACAGAAAGTTATCAGAAACCTTCAAATTTCCACATAAAATACTTCAAGCACATGCAATGCTCACTGTGGTCAAACGCCCTTTGTGAGAATTAGAAGCACATGTCGGAGATCAATTAGTTACTGTGCTGCTGGTTGATTCTTTCTGACATTAGTTTGCCTGGGGAAGGAAGGCTGGCCACAGGGGTGGGGGTGGGGGGGAAGACAGAGTTAGGCCCTGTCAGCAGCCAATTCCAGAACCCAAAGGTTTTTTAGGACATCAGCTCATTTAATCGGATCCCATTTTGCATTGGAGGAAACCTATGACTCTGGGAAGTTAATCTGCCCAAAGAGACACAGACGTGGAAGGACACAGCAGAGGGAGACACTGGATCACCAGTGACCCAGGGCTCTTTGCATCACCCCAGGGCACCAGCACTTCGGATGCTACCCAAGGTTGAAATATTGTCACGTTATAATCGTTCAATGGAAAATGTGATCCCGTCAAAATCCTTTGCTGAATAGGAGTGCTACTCTACTCATCAGTCATTAATTATTTAGAGAGATTGGGCCAAGAGAAAGAAATATGGAAAACGAATGTTAAGGCCATGATGAATGAGGAGAGTCTTCAAAAGGCAGACAAAACAGATGGAATTAAGTAAAACAAAACAACACCAAAACCCCAGCTCAGACCTTCTCAGGGAAATGCTCACTTGCAGCACAGCACACACCTGTGTACTGGTCCACGCCTCCAAGCCTCTCACCTGGGAAGCAGGGATGCTGAGTTCTCAGACAGGGCCAGCCTTAGGGAATAAACCAATACAGTGGGCACCAGCATTTTCCTTTTATAAAGTACATGCTGTTCCTTCTTGAGACTGGGACAGCAGGAGAAGGAATCCAACCTGAGATAGTTGCACAGACCTGACTGGCAACAACTGCTTGTCTTACTACCTGTGCAACCTGGATCAACTTAGTTGGAGTCTCTGATCCTTACTCTCCTTATTTACAGCTGTTCTTAGTGTATGAAGCTGCAACTAAGGGTAGGGTGCAGGCTCAAGAAACAACAATCTTAGTTTGAATACTATTATTTCAGTATTTTCTCACTCTGTAACTTTGGGCAATTAACTTTTCTATGCCTAAGTTTCCTCAGCTTTGAAATAAGAAAAATAATGGTACTCACTTCATAACTGCTATAAAAATTAAGCAAGAAAATATTTACCACAAATTAAAAAAAAAACACCCTGGCACATAATGAGTGCTAATTTTTAAAAAAAGCTATTAGTATTATTGCCAGCTGAAAATTCTTCATCTCTTTTGGTGTTTCTTCCACTTACATTGTTTAATTTTATCATAGACCTAAATCAAAAATCAAAACAAAGTGAAAAAGGAGTAATTATGCAATCATTCGGTAGAAGGTATACAAGCTATTCCCTATTCAAATGAACATTCTTACCAAAACACTGAAATCTTACTTCCTCTCTATTGTGTGAAGCATCAGGGGTCAGTAAAATGGGCTTTGAGAGTAAAAATCCTACGGACACACATATATCAGGCTTTGAGTGAGCACTGCCAAAATCAAACTGCACATAAGACAGCAGAATCTTGCACAAAGTGCCAAGTGGGCATTGAATTAAAGCCACTTCCCAAAGTGCTTAACTGCTTTATATTATGGTAACGTGTTATTCTCAAACGGCTCAACATGTTCCAGTGAGTGGAAGAATCCTGGGCAAAGCAGGTTCATCATCCCAAAATGACCTTTCACAGTCCACTTAAGCTGCTGCTAGTAAACCTGGAGAACCCCGCTGACTTAGAATGTGCTGGTGGCCCCCACGGATCTGCAAACTACCCAGGAGACTTGGAGCCATACTCTCAGTACTAGAACAGAGGCGTGTGCTGAACTCATTTGGGATGAGGGAGAACAATGGTTTGGTGTTTCTTATTTCTCTGATGCATGACATGCTTTGGCAGGAGGATCATGGTTAAATCCAACAGAAGTGGATTCAGATTCCAGGTGGGTCCCTTGCTGGCTGTGTGGATGTGGACAGCTTTCTGGTTGGCACTGAGACCTTTTCTTCAAGAGTATCAATAGAGCTAGGCATGGTGGTGTGTGCCTATCATCTCAGTGACCAGGAGCCTGAGGTGAAAGGATCACAAGTTCAAGGCCGGCCTCAGCAACTTAGTGAGACCCTAAGCAACGTAGCATGATGCGGTCTCAAAATAAAAGTAAAAAGGGGATGGAGATGTGGCACAGTGGTTCAGTGTCCCAGGGTGCAATCTCCAGTACAAAAAGAAAAATCAAAACAAAAAAAACTGTAAACGGAGCATTAGCAAAATTCACCTTGTGGGTCAGACACCCTGGTTCAGGCCTGTAATCCCAGTGGCTGGAAATCCTCAGGCAGGAGGATGGCAAGTTCAAAGCCAGCCTCAGCAACTTAGTGAGGCCCTAAGCAACTCAGTGAGATCCTGTCTCTAAATAAAATACAAAAAAAAAAAAAAAGAGTAGGGGGAGCAGTTGGGGATGTGGCTCAGTGGTTAAGTGTTGCTGGGTTCAGTCCCAGGAACAATGACAACAACAAAAAGTGCAAGTGGAACATTAATAGAATTTACATCGTGGGTTGTCTTCATCTGTTTTCTGCTGCTCTGACAGAATACCACATACTGGGAAAGTTATAATGAAGAAATTTATTGGCTCACAATTTTGGGAACTGGGAAGTCCAAGACTGAGGGGTCTGGCCTCTGTCAAGGACGTCCCCGCTGTGTCATTCTACAAAGAGCAGAAGGGCAGAGAGCGTGAGATAGAAAAAAAGGGGACCAGGATCACCCTTTTGGAATAAACCCGTTCCCAGGATGATGGCACTGGCTTTGATCTGTTCATGGGGGAGGAGACCTCAGGGCCAATCACCTCTTAAAGGTACCACTTCTTTATACTGTTACCAGGGCAATAATATGTCAATGTGATTTTTGGAGGGAACACACATTCAAACCCTAGCATGGGCTAATTGTGAGCACTAGAACACCATGCCGTCACCTACACATGCATATAAACCTGCATGCATGTGTATGGGAATCTCTAGACGCATAATCACCTGGCAAATAAGAATTGCTCAATAAAGAACATTGCTTATTTTCTTCAGTATATATCGATAATAGTGCATTACAGAAAAAAATGTGAAAGCAAAAGCATGATTAGCTATAGGATAGCAGTGCTTCCCTAACGATCACAAAATCATCTTTTAAATACTCATGATATCCTCTCAGTGCGGTAGTGGATATCTGAGTGGATATCATGTTTCTAAATGTTTTCTATTCCTGCTCCCAAAACAAATTGATTTTCACCTCAGTGCTACTACCGCTGAGCTGTGCGTTTGGGGAGAATTACTCAACTTCTCTGCTTCACTGTTTTTAAACAGTTATGACACGTACGTTCTTTAAATTACTTCATGGATCCCTGCAGCCACAAAACGTAATGATATTTCCTCATTCTAGTTCTACCCCTGATTCATTCATTCATTTTCTTTCCCCCCCCCTGTTTTTTATTCTTGTTTTCATTAACCTATTGCTACAGTCAGATCTGAACTGTTATTTATAAGATGAACTTTCCAGATTGGCACCTTTATGCTTATATTACACATAAATGTAACAACAGAATTGAAAACAACATTGGATTCATCAAATCCCACAAAATTCATCTGTTGAAATCTTAACATCCTAAGAGGTGGGCCCTGGTGCGGTGATGAGGCCATTAGGTCCTGAGTGTAGAGATCTCGTAAGTAACCTTAGTACCCTGTATTAGCATCCTTGTAGAAGTGGCCTGTAGGACCCCTCACCCTTTGCCATGTGGACACAGAGACCAGGCATTGTGAACCAAAAGCTGGATCTCACCAGACACTGAATCTATCTTCAGCTTGGCATTTCCACTTTTAGATCACTAAAAAAAAAAAAAAAAAACACACAAAAAAAACCCACAAGAAACTCTATGGCTGACAAGTCACCTGGTTGATGATATTTTGTTACAGCACCCTGAACAAGGTGAAGATAGAGGTAATCCATCTAAGTCCACCTCATCATCCCTGCCCAAGTTGGGTTTAGTTGAAAAGTTTTGATTTCACATTATTTTCGGCATCTCTTTAAACCTTGTTTTAATGTATACCTATGAAGTAAATGGTGTATTTCTTGTGAAAATACATCGACCACGGTGGATACAATAATTGCTGATTTTAGTTTTCAGATCTGATATGACCGCTCTTTTCTAAAATCAGACTTATTTTAAGCAGCAACGTTTAAGGGATTTAAAAACAATCCAAGGTCTGATTTATTTTGTTTTGTTTTGTTTTCCCCCATGAACTGAATTTAGGTTCTTATTTTCCTCCACTGCTAAGGTATAATATTTGGAGGAATATTTTATAAGAAGGAAATCTGGTTTTTACACTTGCAATGGGAGGAAGCCAGCAGTTGCATGAACAACGCAGTAACTGAGACAGACCACCAGAATTCGGATGAAGACAGCATAGCATATATCACATGAGCAAGGAAAGGCTCTCAACCCTGCTAAATTCTGTGAAGCTCCAGACTTTTCATTTATGAAAACTGGGTGGGGGGAACTCATCTGCGGGTGTTATTAACCACGTTTGTTGTTATTATTAAGAAGTGACTTATTCTGTGACAAAATAATGACAGACAATGATACCTGCCGTTCTGCATTTCATTGCCACTTGGGAAAGAAGCTTTGCTCTTCTGCACCTTCTCAATGAGCGTAAGTAACTACCAGTGAAGCACTTAGACTAGCAAGCATCAGTGGCCTCTTGGTCTCTGTAGCATGAGGAAGTAATAGTCTGTTCCCAATGCAAGGCAATACTAAAATAAATGGAGAGCACTTGGAATACTCTGGGTATATTTTTCAATATGGTATCTGGCATGAATCCAGAGATATAGTAATTTTCAAATAGGAAATACATACTGTTACTATAAGGTGACTTTTCCAGAATGGCTCTTTCATTCTTAAAATAATACAAATAATAGTCACAATAGTCACAGAATGACAACTGAATTGAGAACAACACTGGATTCATCAAACAATACAAAATTTTGTTTGTCCTTCTCCAGAAATGTATGTTACTGTACAATTTATCAGTCATTGTTTTAAAAACTTTGGACAATTAACATTAAACAATTAATTTTAAAAACTTTGGACAATTAAACATTAAAAAGAAAGGTCTGCAGACCTGATCGTCCTCTTGGGGATTAGGAATCGGAAGAATGCAAAATATGAGTGATTTTGCAAAAGGAAGACGACCAAAAAATAAATAAAAGCACTTTATCTTTACGCCAAAGGCTAGGATGCTATTTTAATGTTGGCCTTTTGAAATACCATTATCATCATAACAGCATTAATAATAATTATGGAAATGCCTGCAGTAATTGCATTTCTATTAGGAAGTTGAACATTTTGTTCCTCATTGTGCCACCTTGTGGTCACAAGACAACACAGTTTTTTTTTTTTCCCCCATGAACTGAATCTGTTAGGTTCTTATTTTCCTTCACTGCTATGGGATAATATTTGGAAGAATAGTTTGGAAAGAATGTTTCCAACAATACCTATAAACAAAATATAATGGGCACCATTCAACTCAGAAAATAGAAAAGAAGTAAATGGTCTAAATGTATTGTATTAGATTTTCCGCCTGCTACCTCAACATACATTATATATTTAGAAAATGAAATGGGAGTTTATTTAGGCTGTCATTGTGGATCTACAAATATAGACATGGAAGTCTGGATAGGATCCACTAAGGATCTAATAAATAATTCAGCAATCTATTTATTGCAACAGAAAGCAGCCAGAATTTAGGTTTCAATTACCAATCTCACATTAGAATAAGCTTGTAAATGTGTACCTGGAAATTGCTTAATAAACACAATTTTAATAACACCAGTAAAGATTTGCTTTGTAAATGTGTAGAGTCTACTCTCATACATTTTGGGCTTTTCAAAGAGTTATGGTATTTGTTAAAAGGATTTCTCTGTTTTTTAAATTCCGCTTTTGTCAGTATCCAGATGTGAAGAAGAGAGAAAGATAGGATTGGCCACCTTCCCACACAGTCCTGTCTGCTAAGGACTAAACAGTATATTTTGTAACAAATTCAGAAATTCAATGGCCACCATCTTTTACCATCAGGATAAGTTGGAGCTTGTTTAATCAGGACATACACACACACACACACACACACACATAATATTTGTTATTATATGTAAGTATATATCAAGTATAAATGTAAATTACATATTTACATTTATACTTTATATATATAAAGATGAGAAAATAATAAAATAAGTCTAATGATGTTTTCATTTTAAGTAGTGTATGTGTGTGTGTGTGTGTGTGTGCGCTCGCGCACGCGTAGGACAACATGGAGGGAGAGAGAATCCACAGGAGGCTCAGTGTGCCACCACAGGTGTACTTCCACATAGGAACTGATTTGAGGCTTCTCCATCCGTCTCTCAGTCTCTGCTCTCCATTTCTGTTTCTTTGATACTTTATATCTAACATTTTCCCCAATATCTTCTTTCGGTACCTCTTCTATGTCTTATTCTCACTCTAAATTTTGATCTGTTCTTTTTTTTCCCCTCTCTCAGTTTCTGTCTCTTTGGGTCTTTTTTCACTCTCTTATTTAATTCAGGCTAAAATCTAGGAAGTGCATGGATCTAGATTTGAATCTCATCTGTGGGTTACTCGACATAGTCTCAGGTAAACGCCTCAAACACATAAGCCTCAGTTTTCTTATATGCTAAATAGGGTTAAATGCCTTCCTCCTGCATTTGACAACTATAAATGGCACATTGCAAACCAAAGGCACATAAGACAACACAAAGCATGGATAGAGTATATGGCCGACATAGGTAGCCTGTATTTGTTTTGTTGTGTGAGAAAAGTGTATATTTTGAACATTCCAATCCTTATCCTCAGTAAGTGTTCCAATACTACCTGTTTCCAGGTGTAAGGTTGCTGTAAATTGAAGACCTGCCTTGTGGAAGTGTAAACCAGAATCGCTCCTGTACCTTTTCTAAACACTTTATCAGTGAATCACGCAGGACAAGAAACTACCGTGGCTATAGCCGCACGTTATAAATAGCAGAATCAATGTCATCCACCTCTCCACTTTTTGTACAGAGCTCCTTGTAATGAACAATGATTGTCCTTCTAATTCATGGTTTTTAGAATTTTGTCCACCTGCCTTCTTCCTTCCTTCCTTCTTTCCTTCTTTCCTCTCTCCCTAACTTCCTTCCTCCTTTCTTTCTTCCCCTCTTTTCTCTTTCTGTCCAAGCTTAGAATCAAGGCAGCCAGTGAGATATCAGCTGCCAGTCACCAGTACCCGTTTATATAAAAAATTAACTTGTGCAATCACATGTTGAGCATCTATTTCTTTCAGAGACCGAGCATCTGCCCTGATTTAGGTCATTCATAGACATTGTAAAGGCAATAATGAAATGAAGAGAGAAATATCTCACGGAACTTAACATAGGAGAGATAGGATGGAAAAACATATATAATTAAATGTCAGATACTGTAAAGGGATATGAAAAAAAAACTAAAAAGAAATTTGTGCATGTGTAGAGTAACAGACAGACACCTGAAATATGAGTCAACCATGTGGTTACTTAAGAAACAGAAACTGCTAGTGACCCGAAGCAGAATTTTATAATATGGTGGTGGTGTGGTGAGAGGGACAAAAATTCCGATTGGGCCCGGAGGTGTTTCAGATAGCTATGTTCTACTTCCAGTTCCTCGATCTGCAAGTTGTATGTGAACTTGAAGTTGTGGGAGAAGGTCAGACTTTGTATTAGTCAGCTTCCATCATTGTGACAAAATACCTGAGAAAATCAACCTAGAAGAGTTAAGATTGATTTTTGACTCACAATTTCAGAGGTTTCAGTCACTTGGCTCTGTTATTCTGGTCCTGTGGTAAGGCAAAACATCACTAAAGGACCCATGTGGTCGAGCAGGCTGCTTACCTCATGGCATCCAGGAAACAAGAGAAGGGAGTGGGGAGAGCCAAGAATAAGTGGTTCTGAGGTTCTGTTCCCTTCATCTACTTCTCCAGTTTCCCCCACCTCCCATTAGTCCATCTACTGAAGAGGATAGAATCCTCAGGAGCCAATCATTTTTCCAAATCCCTGTCTCTGACTTTATCTGCATTGAGGACCAAGTTTGGGGTGGGGGAGATTCCACATCCAAACCGTAACAGACACCAAAGCTGTAAACTGGGGTAAGTATGTGTTTGCAGGTAGACCTGGACGAGATCTCTGAGGAGTTGAATGGACATGGGGAATCCTGGTACCGCAGGACCACGAGGAAGCTAGGAGACTGCAACGTCTTGCAGCTGAACCATGAGGAGCTGGATAAGCAAGAGAGGAGCAATCCCAAGGTATGAACAAGACAGAGCCCAGTGCAGAAGGTGGTGTGAGGGGAGGAGGAGGAGGATCCCTCAGAGGTGGCACCGAGCTCCAAAGACTTGGGAAAGAGCACCTGGGGTAGAAGCCTGCTGGAAGGGGCTCTGTGGAGAACAGGAGGTGGGAAGAGAGTCCACTTGTGAGAAGTTCTGAGGCTGAGCAGAGAAGATACATGAAGCCACAGCTGGAGGGAAATCTAAGGTTAAAAAGAAGCTTTTCTTTTTTCTTTCTTTGTGTTCTTCCTTTTGTTAGTGGGAGGGAACTCGGTATGTTTGTGAACAGATGGGAATGATCCCTCTGTAAGGAAAAAATAGATAATGTAGGAGAGAGAGGATAATTAAAGCATCAGAGAAGGGACAGCATTCAGTCCAAGCAGGGGGAGCCGTGGTGGCATGTCATCTCAGCTACAACAAACAGGACAGTACTGGCAGACAGAGGTGGGACGTCCTTCCTGTCACGGGAGAGGGGACAGCTGATCCCCCATCTCACAATTCCAGTTCCTCCGTGTATTGAGAAGTCAGGGTAACAGATGAGGATGGAGGCTATTATCGGAGGTTTGTGTAGAGGCAGAAAAGTTCGAATTCTCAGCCCAGAGACTAGGGAAATACAGCAGGATAGAATAAGCGAGGGTTGCCAGGCAGTCCCAAAGTCCCTCCGAGGCTTGGATCACGCTTTTAAAGTAACACCAGCCACAGCAGCTGTGTTTTTCTTTATCGCCAACGTTGGTTATAAAGGTTGGTTTCCAAGAACTGATCAGTTGGGGGGAAAGAATCCAGCTATTCAAATGAACATGTTTCATTTTTATGAACGGTACACACATTTATATTTCAATAAGAGATAACTGATCCGCTAGTGAAATGTTAATCCAGGGAATTCAGAAACTAGTAGCTAGGTGATCCTGTGGCTCAAAGAGAATATCATACAACCTAAGGATCTCAAGGAGCAGGGGGCTCTGACTGCCACAAGCCTGCTCTGCACCTCTTCTTGTACATGGTTGTATATTACAACCATCCGCTACAGGGAAACATGGAGAAGCGTGTTGGGATTCTGTTAAAAAGACCTATCCAAGCTCGTGGCTCTGTATACAATTTCATGAGCTCTTCTGTGGGTCATACTAAAGCATAATAAAAGGAATTAAATGCCAAGTACATGAGCTTGAGAACCATGAGTCTGCTTAAACTAGAATTGTTCAAGAACGGCGGCCACCTGTCTAGTGTAGCTTGACGCTGGAGCTGAAGGGCGGCCAACTGACCAATGAAGTTGTCAATCAAACATTTGCTTGTCTTCATGACAGTTTGACTTACTGGTTTCCCATCCATGGATTGAATAATTCTTTTCTTTCACATTTGTTGTAATGTCAAAACTGGTTTTGATGGTTAAAGCCAGTCTCACCCATACCCTAAAAAGAGGGAACAATGGATTCCAGTCTGATAATGGTCTTTTCTCTTTTTGGGGAGGAGGCGTGCTGGGGATCAAACCCAGAGCCTTGTGCATAGGAGGTAAGCACTCTACCAACTGAGCTATATCCCTACCCCTGATAATGGACTTTTAATTGAGTAAATAAAGTCTTTGAATAGATGCATTTAGGTATATATTAGGAATTACATTGCAGCTACTATACTGACAATGAATAATGCTAAATATTTTTAAAAGTATTGAAGAATGGGCTTGCATAACATAAATAGGCCTCGAATTCGGCATATTTTTGTTGTTGGTTGTCATAAATTCATCTGAGGGATGAGTTTATGTTTAGTCTACAGTAGAGTTCTGTTTCTCAGATAGCTACAATAAGTCACTGATTTTTATTGACTATCATACAAATTAGAGAAGCTCACAAAAACTTTTAGAATACCCTTATTTACGAATATTACATAGGAAACATCCTTAACACTGAACTTCTTGGTTGTTCCTGATTATTTAAACTGATTGCTTCCAGTCAATTTAGCTTTTCCAGGAGCCTGTATGAGGGAAATCCATGTTCCTGTTAAGAACATTGTATGGGAAAGACAGAGAAAATGGTTTTTCCACATTCATGTGTATTTATGGGCTATGAAGAGTGTAAAGGGTGGTTTTTAGGGATCTTTAGTTCAGCATATTCTGTACTGAAAACTACAATGATGTTGACAATGATGATGATGATGATGATGACAACGATGACAGTATGAACAGTAACATTTTTGGATCAATCTTGAGAGACGACATGAAAGTTAAGCATGTGAACAAACCGAAGACTATAGTGATGTCATATGGAATGTCAGGATTGAAACTCTCAGGTCATAGAGAACTAAGAAAACAACAATAAACACTGTTCCTATCATAATCATTAAATTATGGGACTCTCAGAGGACTTGTAATTATATATAAGTTTTAAAGTTGGTTTTAATAATTGTATTTCTAGTAGGTCAAATCTTTTTTTCTTTCATATTAGGGATTGAACCCAGGGCCCTCAACAACTGAGCCACATCCCCAGGCCCTTTTAATTTTTTAAAAAATTTTTTTATTGTGAGATAGGGCCTTACTAATTTGTTTAGAGCCTCACTAAGCTGATGAGGCTGGCTTTGAACTTGGGATCACCCTGCCTCAGCCTCCTGAGATGCTGGGATTATAGGTGTGCACCCATAGGTGTGCACCATGCCAGCCTAGGTCAAGTTATTAAGAGGGCCAAATCACCGTTGGGAAAGTTTCTGCCATTTCAGTTGTGCCAGAGAGATCACAGAACATGTCACTGGAGAGAACCTCAAGGAGGAACTTGTTCAATTCCTCTCCCTGTGTTTGTAGAATAAAAAGACAGGGTACAAGAAATGAATGAATTTGTGCATGCATGTTTATGTGTATTTAACCTTAAAGATGACTAAATCCCCTTTTTAATGCAATTTAATCCTATAAGTATAAAGGATTTAGGGATATCCCAACCTATTTGAATGAACTAGCATCCTGTTTGCATTTTATGAGAATAGCTATTGAAACTCAAGATTCTTCCAAAATTAATCAGCTAGTTTTGTTTCCTCTTACTGTCTTATGAACTTTCCACCTAAAATTTCTCATGACATGCAATATTTTATTATTTTTTAAAATCCCATCCACCTCCATTTTGATTTTTACCTCTTATGTTTGTCTCCTAGAAGCAATTCTGAGCTTATTACCCACACACGTCATATGGTCATATGACTTGAATGACTAGTTAGTTGTTCTCCATGGAAGCACACAGTCATCATGTGACTATCAGAGAAAAATCTAAAAATTAACATTAGGTAACCAACGATCTCATTGAAAATCAGTATTCTCCCTACATTTTGAGGATATGTCTGTAGCTTTAGTATTTCATGTTATTAACAATGACAAACATACTGGAGGAATTAATGAAGGGATGCACTCTCATTTCTCTTGCTCTTAAACAAAACAGTCACAGCAGCAAAAGTCCAAAACTCTTACTTACTTGAGTTTTTGATATTAAAAAAATTGACAACTTGACCCTTATTACATGAGATTCAAGCCAACTTACAGGGAGATAGAATGGGACTCTGGGAAAACAGAACCAAACTCCTATTAATTCTAGAAATTTCCAGTCTTTGGCTATGTTCCATTCAAGTTCTACAGGCAGTTAGCCAGCATTTGCCTTCTGTGGGGTATGGTGGCAAAAGGAACATGTGAATGATGCTGAAAATGTGGCCGCTATGCTTTCTTTTTCCTTATTAAATCCAGGGAGGGAATTTCCTTGAGCCTCTCCCTTCAGTGAATTCATATTGATCTAGAACTGAGTCTGCATTCACTCAATTAATAAAGAACAAAACACCATATAAATAATTTAGTTGTGTCTCTAGAAGGATAAAAGATTTTTTTTCTGCAATTGAGTAGAGAAATATGATCAGAGCAACATCCATATTTATGTGTACAGGAACAGCTTTCATCCGGTGGTTTTGTAGCCCCTCAGTGAACAAAAGATCAAAATTGCATCACCACATTGATCAAGAAGACAAACTTAGGCATCATAAAAAGGAAAAGGGAGTGGTGTCTGCTATGGACTTTTTTTTTTTCTTTTTTAGTGCTAAGGATTGAACCCAGGGCTGCTTGACCACTGAGCCACTCCCTCTGTCCTTTCATATTTTTGATTTCGAGGCAGGCTCTCACTGAGTTGCTTGGGGCCTCACTAAGTTGCTGAGGCTGGCTTTGAACATGTGATCCCCCTACCTCAGCCTCCGGAGTTGCTGGGATTACAGGCACATACTATCACATCCAGGCTCTTAAAATGGGTTTTTAAGAGTTCATTATTATAAAATGATAAATACTTAGGAAAAAGTAAGAAAATGGCAATCAGTAAACATGAAACTAAATTATGATCACATCAATTAGGTCATTATTTATACACGTGTGTCTGTGTGTGTGTGTGTGTGTGTGTGTGTGTGTGTGTGTGTGTATGGAAATATATTGTTATAGCAGAGATCTAGGGCTCAACCCACCCAAAATTCCATGGTATTACCATCAAGCCCTGGAATACCTATTTCTATTAAGGCAACTCCAACTAATCCTAATATATACATATATATATATATATATATATATATATATAGATGTGTCATATATACACACATACATTCTTAAGAACAATGGTTAATTATCACTGATGAGATCAAACTCAAGATGTATTGAGCTGAACAACACAAAGTTAGACACTTGCCTTCAAATTGCACAGACTCTCATATTTCTCTCCAACATCAAGCTCAATACAGTTAAGGTGTAGATTTATGAGAATCTAGAAACTGATATGGCTACGGAAAGTAGGCCAAAACATAATCTCCATGGAATCAGTGTTCACATTCATTAACTTTTTATCACTGTTATGAATAATAACTGTTCTATTTTATGAACCCACTTGGAAGCCTCTTAATTTTAACATGTAAGAGTATTTGATCAAAATGTTTCAGCTATAATGAGTTTGAAAACAGTTCTTGTTTGAATACTTATTTTATAATCATTATATTGCTCATCCTAAAATACATCTATGAGAATTTTATCTCTGCCTCAATGAAAAGGTATCAACAGATAAATTATTCAGTTGAGTTTCCTCAGCTTCCAAGATCAGCATGAGGAATAGCTTTCTTGCCCTTTTTACTGGGTGTAACTTGATGCTCCAAAGATTTACCCTAGGGTAGCAGCGAACAGATTATTTTTCTATCAAAAACCAGGTAGAAAATATTCTAGACTATATCTGAGCCACACGCAGTCTCTGACTCCCTCTCTCAACTCTGCCATGGTAGCCTGAAATCAGTCAGAGGCAATATGTAAGCAAATGATCATGACCATGGGCCAGTAAAACTTTATGAACATAGAAATAGAAATTTCATGAAATTTTCAAATGTCACAAAATAGTATGTATCCTTTGATTTTTCTACTAACTTAGAAATACGAAAAATTCTTAGCTCCTTGACTTAGCATGGTCTGCAAGCACAATTTGGCTTGGGGCATAGCTGCAGACCTTTATTCTAGGATCACGAAAAGTGGGATGTCCCAGATCTAAATCTCAGCAAAACCCAGGCTTTCACTTTCTATGAGTCTAGTCATATAAGGATATTCTGCTTGTAAAACATATATCTTTGTGCTGGGTCATTTTCCTGACAAAGAGTCTCGTCCATCAATAATGCTCAACCCTATATAATTTTTCATGAGCAAAAGGAAAGGGGTGAACTCAGTTCACATATATAATTGTATTTTTTGAAGAGTAGAGTTTTAAAAGATAAAAATCTTCCTATGATGTTCTTTTTCTCAATGTTTCTTTTCTTTCTTCTTTTTCTTTTTTTTGGGGGTGGGGTGGGAAGGTTGCTACCTTTTTTGTTTTAATTCAGTTCTCTATCAACACTTCTAATATAATTAAGACAGCTGCTATTCTAGATATCTGAGCCCCCAATATTAGGAAGAATCCTGGAGTTCTCCCTAAAGGAGTTTATGTGCAGACTGGAGGGAGGAGATGGGCCGGGAGAGCAGTGTGCCATTGCGGGGGTGATTGCCACACTGGCAGATTGAGGGCTTTACAAGCAGATTCAAGATCATCCAGATGCATTGAGGACGAAAGGTAGAAGTGCAAACAACTGCTGCCCTCTGTGTGAAGCAGAAGCTCCTGCTCTCCAGCTCAGGATGAATTCCTAGAGAAGAAAAGGGACTGAGACTAGAGGGAAGGAATTGTCTTTTAAGGGATCTCAATAGAAGAGAAAAAAAAAGCTTCAGGCCACCTCTGCCCACTTCCTGCTGTCCTCATGGAATCCTCTACTGGGGGCTCAGCTTACAACTAGCTTGGTCACATAGGACCTGACACTGTCCCTGATTGTCCCTGAGGCACCAGGACCAGGAGGACCGAAGGTATCTGCTTCACTTTGTGTGCATTTGATCTCACCCACAAAGGAAAACAAATACATGTCCTCTATCTGATTCCAACTTCTTTTCACTTGCTTCGGCAATCTTTTTTCCTGTATTTTGTAAGGAAAAAAAATTTAAAAAAAAAAATGAGAGTGCACTGGGCTTGATGAAAGAAATAGTTTTGGGTCAGGTTGTTGTTTTGTTGTTCTGTTTTTTTTTTTTTTTTTTTTTTTTTTTTTTTAACTGAAGCTGCTGCAGTATCTTTTATCTGCCCATCATTCTTTCTGGAGCCCAGATCCCTGGGTTCTCAAGCCATCCTCTCCTTCCTGGCCAGTTAAGATGTGGGCAAACTTGAACAATTCTAAAACTTATCTGCCAAATTCAAACCGTCACAAACCAGGTATCACAAACCCGCTCCCTTGAGCCCAACAGGTGAGATGATATTTCGATAATGGTAGGAACCTTTGGATTCTTTTGAGAAAGAGCTCAATGGTGAGGGGTTGTCTTTGCCTCCAGACTCTTTTTAACCAGAATGTTGCTGAGATCATCTGAACTGGGTGAAACCATGTCCACTTGGGAGGTTTCTGGACCAGAAGCATGAGTTCTGGAGGTTGTCATTGTTGTTGTTCCTTGCACGGAAGAGAATAAAAGTGTAATCACACTAGGTCATGTGTAAATTTATGCTGTTTTTACTGGCTCTTAACCCTTTTCCTTCCAGGAATTGTCCAGTTCCGCTGCAGTCATGTGTCAGCCCTTGAGTACGTTCTCACCAAGGGCGACTGACGGTAAGGCACCTTGGTCCACCAACAGAATAGCAATTGGGTCATGCAACCGATTCCCTGGAAATTACATAAGAGAAACAAATGCCCTGGTATTTGCAGAAAGGAAATTAGAAAACTTTCATCCAACAGGAATTCATAGACTCTCTGAGACTCTCCTGTGAGAAAAATGTTTCTTGTTCTGAGGGGGTCTTCCATGGAGTGAGGGACGAAACCTTTTGTAGGACAGATCTCCGGTTACCGTTATCAGGTTGCGTGGTGAAATGGGCTGCAAGTCATTCTACCTTCTGATGGAGACTTGGAAGGGGTTTAGGAGACAGCAGAAAGCACAGAGTATCCAGTCATCCATGTCTAGAGTGTTTGGTTTTTTTTTTTCTTTCTTTCTTTCTTTTTTGGTTTCACAGCATGGCCTGAAGGTCAACTCACGGAGAATCGCATTCTATTATGGAGAAATAATTCCAAATTTTTTTTTTATTTCTTTTTTTTTTTTTCTGGTGGGACGGTCTCAACCTGTGGGTTATGACTGGCTTTTGTGGTATCAAGCATTTCGGGTGCTTTTCTGGCATGTGGCTTTGATAGGTGATGTTACTGAATGAAGCATGTGGAGCTGTAACCACGCAGGTCTTGAGCTGCATTTTCATGGATGAATCAAGTGCTAAGTTATGGTAGTGAAATAAATGAGAGGACTGGGCTTGGATCAGCAGCTCTGTGGCAGTCCTAATCCCCTTCTTGAAGGACTTGACAATAATAATGGACCTGGGAGAGGATGAATGAGCAAAAGCAAATCATGAATGAATGAGGAAAAAAGATAAAAACAGTATAGAAGGCAGTAAACTAATTCCTGTGCTTAATTCACTCAGAGAAGAGCACTGATTATTTTGAGCCTAGGATTAAGGGAACTTGCATACATTTCCATTGTACTGTCTGGATTCAAAACTGTGCATACTGCATTAGTGACTAAATCTTGTTGTGTTAAATCATGCTGTGACCAGGTAGATGTTCAGATCACTTCTGGAAGGAAATGAAAGGAGCGTTTTTATTGTCTTCTACTCTTAAAAAGGACTGCTTAAGTTATCTGTCCTTTTCTCGTGTTTTACTGTATTGCAGAAGCTGTTGAGCCTCTTGAGCCTCAGAGTCTCATAGAAGATTCTTCTTTCCAAAAATTCTGAGAGTTGCCAGTATCTATTTTGATTTTTTTTCATATTTTTTAATGCATAAGGAATGTGCGTGCAAAGGGTGAGTAGAAGGTTTTTTAAATTGCAAATTGTGAAATGTATCTGGTCTCTGAGCATCATAAAATCAGAATCATGAAAACAAATTACTGAGAGAGGGAATCTTAGGGCTGACCGCAGCTCCTCTGTCAGAGTGTATAAATGCAAATGAAAATTTATCCTCATCCCTCTCTTATAAGAGTTTTTTAAATGTGTCACTACTGGGTCAACAGATAAAATGTGTGTATGCGTGTTTCTATATATTTTGAAATTGCTTTCTGTCAACTTTCACATAATCTTTTATAAAATTATTATATTATAAGAGCAAAGTTTTGGGGCTTGATCTTTGCCCAAGTGGGAAATATAACATTATTTGGGGGGATTTGCGAGCAACATCGCCTGTGTTAACATGTAAACAGGTTCAATCTCAGTAAATGTGAAAGGTAGCTCTCCTTACTGATTATTTCCCCCAAGTTGACTTAACAGTTACAGTACGAGTTTTTGTGTATTTCAGTTTACACACAGGGAAATGGCAATCAGATTGCAAAGAAGGCATTATTTATAGTGCAGTTCCTGTCTTGCTAATACTCGGTGAGTCAGTTATGCAAACCATACAAAAGATCAGACTTTGGTAAAAGTACAGATTTTGAAACGAGATCTTTACTGATAAAAAGATCAGAAGCTAAAACACTAGCCAAAGAATTTGTTTTTGTTTAAATTCAGTTTACTGCTAACCCTAGACACAATTTCAAAAAACACTTATTGATAGTGAAAATCAATTTGAATTTTTTTATTAACACTTAAAATGGACTGGATGTAGTTCAAATTCAAGAGCCAAAGAAGAATTATCCAGATTTGATCCTAGTAAGTTCATTAAAATATTTAACAAAGCACTTATGAGAACAATGTAACTTGTGTTCTCTTTAAAATCATGCTTTTATTAACATTTATATGTCAGTAGTCATCACAAATGGTATTGGTGATAGTTGGGCAGAGCATTTTATTTTTGCCAACTGTAATACCAGTTTATTTGTATGTAACTTGTGCAGGAAGACTTTTAATATTAGAACAAAAATTCATCAAGACTGAAATTAAACATCAGTTGAGGATATGCATCTGCACAAGGGAAACCAGTCAACGATAGGGGAAAAGTTCAAACCAACTCAGATACCAGTCAAATTTATTTTTATAATGGAAGAAGCTTCCCCATGGGGAAGCAGGAAAATTGAACCCAACGTTTAGAGA
The DNA here is from genome assembly GCF_052094955.1 of Ictidomys tridecemlineatus. Classification (NCBI taxonomy): domain Eukaryota; kingdom Metazoa; phylum Chordata; class Mammalia; order Rodentia; family Sciuridae; genus Ictidomys; species Ictidomys tridecemlineatus. Next base: position 10,088,669 of record NC_135479.1, on the reverse strand, counting down.
GGGGAACTAAAGGAGGAGCAGAAAGTCAAACTTTATATATTTTAGAGTCAGGGAAGAAAAAAAAAATATGGGGAATTAGTAAACGTCTCTGAAAACCATAGGGGCTTATTGTGTGTTTCCAGACATGTCTGAGCAGAATGTTATGAGAAATTATATTCTACAGAGAGCAAAGAAAGAAATACTGGATTTTGGATGGGTAGGCTTAGAAGCCATATCTATGGCCTCCATTTGCAGGAGGAGATTTATTAGAAAGTGTAATTTCTCTGTCTCTTTCTTAACATGTTAAGAAACAAAGCAGAAAGAAAGATAACATGGCAGGCTGTAGTCAGACGTGAAGGATGAAGAAATACCAGACTGAGGGCTGCTCCAACTGGCCGGCTTCCATTTCCTACTCTTCTCCCAAGTTAGCTGTAGATCCCTCCTCTCTGCATAAAGAAAGACGTGTCAACTCATCATGCTTGTCCTGAGTCTAAAATTGGACCCAGATTTAATGGTCCATCCTAATATCTCTTTAAGAAATCCCCAAGTTTATTCGAATCCTGACCAACTAGGGGGGAAAAAAATGCTTTTCTCTGTTTGACACCAGCCTGCACTTAGAGGTACACCTGGATTCTGTTCCTCAACTCCTCAGGTTCCTCTTCATTTATGATGAGTCAGGCACTGCAATAGAGTCCTGTGACTTAAAGGTTTATTGTAGAAATGGCTTATTCCACCAACTAACTTGTTAACCTTGCCATTTTTATCATCCTTAGTAGCAACAGCAGGGGCAGCTAGAGTATAAAATAACTGCCACTATTTGGGTGATCACTGTGTCTCAGGAATTTTACATATATGATTTCTAATCCCTAGAACAATCTTTCACCGTTAGTGAGGGGCAGATGGAGGTTGCAGACACATTCCATGGCCGCTCAAATCTCCACCCCTCCCCATAGAGAAATGCCACTTCCAACATCAAAGTTATATAATTAAGAACATCCTTGAAATTCGATATTTCGGTATTTGATGTGAAAGAACTGCAGCAAGAAAAAAAAATTAAGAGTTCATAAACTTTGACCTAGTAATTCTACACCTAGAATTCTAAGATATTAGTAAAGATGAAGAAAATCATTATTCTACATGAAAATAAATTTAAAGCTACAAGGATTATCATTCACATATATTACAGACATAAAATATGGTGATCATTCATATATATGCTTTCAAATTATTTTAACTGCATCAAATACTTAGATGAATATAAAAAATATGACATCAAAAAGTATGATACAGTTGACTTTAAAATTGTAAAATAAAAATGACTTAAAAATCAAAATATAGGGAAGAGGGGAATATGTATTACAAAGCATTTATTTAAATGGGGTGTGGATTCATTTTATTTTCTATATTCCCCGACATCCTTCTACATTTTATAATGCTTTTAAAATCTTTTACATTTTTTTACAACGAGCATGCATTGTTTTGACAATAAACAAAGACTTAAAATACATTAAAAATAAAATTGAAAAGCTATACACTGTCAAGGCCCACATCCCCAAACCCAGGCATTTAGGTTACATACTCTTTTTTCCCAAAGTATCGTTTCAGCATTGTTGATATCACTCAAAATATGTTTCTTCATAGGTTGTGGCATATTTCTTAAATATCTGCAAAAGCGCCCAGCCTTTCCTGTCTGAAGTCTTTTTCTTTGTTGTTAGTTTTAGATAAAGCCAAGTTGCATGACTCTTGTGGTCTTCTGAGGAGGTATTAGTAAAGCAGGGAGACATTCTTCTAGGTGCTTGAGACACTAGACTCAGTTACCAATTGTAGCACATCTTACTGGGGGTATCTCCCACTGGGCTAGGGAGGGCACTATGGATGCCAGAGGCAGGCTTACTTCCCAGTGGCTACTGAAAGTGCTCCTGTCTCCTTTAGAAACACTGACTTCCAAAGACTATTTCCTTGGGTCTGCTCCTTTCCCCTTCTTTTGCATTATTTTCTTTTGTAAAAGTCTCATGAAATGTATTACCATAGCTTTAGCATGTCCTGCAAAGAACAAGAACAATGCCTGCTTCCTTCCGGGAAAGCCTTCAGTATGTGCTGGCTTAATATTGGCCTTCGTATTAATATTCCATCACCATTATTAAATGATAAGATTGCTGAGCCACAGTAATAAGGCTCTTCTTCCCCCTGTGGTAGTGATGAGTGTGCATAATGATTGGCATTTGGCTCCTTTTCTGACCAATGAATGACCTATGCTTATGTCAGGACTACCTTGCCTAAAGAGCCGTCATCCCTGGCAAGAGATGATGAACTGAGTCTGTAAGGGCTCATGACCTTTGAGAGAACTAAGCCCCCACAGATAACAAAGATGAAACAATCATTGTGTTAAGAACACTAATGTAAGGGCTGGCCCTGCGATGAAAATGATATTTTCAGAGTATAATTGTCTCACCCACATGAGATTAATGAAGTCTTCCAGAGCATGACAGAAGAGGTAATTTACTAAATAGTTACCTGCCTGCTCTAGAAGTGTGAGTTCCTTTAAAAAGCAGTCCCACTGACTGCTTTTGATTTTTACCAGATTTCATGGAAAATAAAGATCATGATAATAAATGGACACAGGAAGCACTGAAATATCACTGGATGAATAATATGAGTTTTGTACACACACACACATACACACATATATATATGTATATATATATATATATATATATGTATATATGTGTATATAAACAGTTGCAAACACACAGGTACTTCCTTACCCAAAGCTCTTTTTCAACTATTCATAACACAGCAAATACAAGCACTAAGGGAAGTAAGTACTATGCAAATCTAAAATAGATGCCATAAATTCATATCCTGAAGCTCTTTTATCCAAAAAGAAAACTGACCAAAAGAAGATGACTTCAAATCCAGCATCTGTTCATACTATTTCAAAATTACATCTTTAGATGTGTTAGATCGTATTTGGTTTTATTTTACATATATTTTTAACAACCGTAGTTACATAATTTGTCAGCCCAGTGCAGATTAGAATCAACACATTAGACAGAGCACGGTGACAGGCTGACAGATTCAAGGCACACTGTCAGAAGGAGAAATGTGAAGACTCATACTAACGGAGAAGGAAGAACACACAGAAAGGCTTAATTAAGTTTGGTCTAGAGTCATTTAACGGAGAGGAAATGGCTCTTCTGTACACTGATAGGTCCACCATATTGCAGGTAAAAATGAAATTGCTATGTTTATTATATTCATACTGAGTCATTATTCAAATCAAATTATACTCAAAAATATTTGTTCATTTCATTAGTCAGTTGACATTTATGGAGACTGACTGATGTCCCTGGCCAAGTGCAAGGCAACAAGGACATATAAATAAAAAAGACATTGCATTAGATTTTGCAAAATCTGCAATAGGTAAGTAGAAACATTTTTTAAAAAAGAACAAATTATGCTACACTATAAATAGGTACAGAGCACTCTAACAGCAATCAGAGAGCTGGATACAATAACGCAGAGAGAATAGTTTCCACCCAAACAAATTTCAATCATTTAGGAAAACTATTATGTAAAATGCTGCATTCCCAGGTATGCCAGATAAAAATGGCATTATTGCCATTTTGTGAAGCAAATAACGCTTATAGAATAAATCCTATTTTTCTTAGACAGTAGACTGAGACACTGAATGAGAATAGGCCATTCTTAGAAGCATCTTGTAATTTATATACATGACTAAAATACACAAGCCAATCCGGACATAATGGGTGTTTGGCACATTAGCTGAAAGAGGAGGCAATTGTGGTTTTGGTGTGTTCTCAGCATGCTAAGTATTCCTACTCATGCTACTGTGTCACGCATAGTAAATCTTCTACCATTTGAATGTTTCATATGTGTATTGCTATCTGAACCAGAAGTTGTGAACTCCTAAGGGCTGAAATTGCTCCTTCTAGGACTTTCCTGTCCCTGTGTCACCCAGCATATAGCCAAAGCACAAAATACTTATTCAACAAATACAATCATTGAATGTAATATGAAAATGAGTAATACCCACGTGATAAGTGAAACAGCATGATTTTTAAAATGAAAACTATTTTCCAGTAGATAAGAATTAATGCCTTAAAGTAGCATAATCGGTGGCTGTCACAAAAGCAGCAGATTGCAAATTCATCTTGACTACATTTCTAGCTAATCTGATGATGATGTGTTATCATCAATTAGTACTCAGAAGATTAATATGTGGTTCTTAATACCTGATAGATACAAATGTCAGGAACATCTCATTTCTTATTATTGTGGTCTTGAACTGTTAAATACAGTTATTAGAAGTCTGAAAACATGTTTAATTTTTGGGGATCATATCTTATATAAGTGCAAAGGAAAGATCTGTGCTGCTAGTGAAACAATTACCCTGTGTGTCACATGCCCATTCACAACCTGAATGCAGATCTAGATCATGACGAATATTCGACTCTACTGTTATAGGTAGCTTCTCAGGAAGAGCATATTTGTCATTTCCCTGGAAAAATTTAATCCATGGATGGATCCCAACATCTAACTGCAATGGTGTCCAAAACTAATGGGGATTTTTGCTAAATAAGGCCTGACTCAGCCAAAAGAGAGAGACTGACTAGAGAAATCAGTATCACACATTGCTCCAAAAAAAAGCACATTTGCCCAAGTGCTTGGCACGATTGAATTTTCCTAATAGGGATATAGTAAAAAGTCACTTATTAATTAGAATTCATTTATATGCTTTTGTTTTTAAAATGCAACATTTGAGTATGCAATGCTATCATACAATTATGGAGTTTGAATTTTAAAAATTGATTGTTCATGTTTCCTTACTTAGCTAAACAATTAAGGTAAAGATTCTATTATGAAAATCAAGTTTCTTACCCAAAACATTAATATCTCTTCAACTTTCTCTTATCAGATGTAATCTTTACAGTATGTCATTCAGTCCATGGGAGAGGTGGATGAAGATGATGCTGATGATTGTTGAGAAAGACTGAGATATGTTTATTATGTGCCTTTAATAGATGCAGCCAATCATCTTAAACTTTGTACTCATTTCTGTAACGATTTTTGTATAAAATTGTCTTCCCCTGTGGTTTATTCATTTTACTTAGAGTAGACTATTAAAGGAAAACAATTTCAACCCAAATTTCAGAAAACTGGCATTTATTTCTGCATGATTGATTTTCAAACAGAGCTCATTACCTGGAGTCAAAAAGAGAAAAAAGTGTTGCCTTTCCAAGTATTGCATTTGGTTCAGAAAACTAATAGCCATCTGCAGGTGCAACCATAGAATCATAGGAAAGAAGAGAAAATATATAAATGATTAATTTCCTTTTTCTATTTAGTCTTAATATATTTCAGGGTATTTATCTGAATCCAGACCATTTCTAAGAAATCTAAGAGAAAGGGCATTTCTGAAGAAGCTTATGGAAGTGGGAGTGAGCTGTTAACTCGTTTTTTAATCCTTTGGCTGATATAGGATTGATTTGTCTACCGGCAGGTTTTTTTAGCATTTGGGCTATGGCCTGGGTTCTTATGCATCCTTTTATAATAGCAAATATAACCCAAGCTATTTCTAAATAATACGTGACTTAATAAATGTTAAAGTAGACCTCCCTTGTGTGAGACAGTATTCCCACGTACAAAGCTTTAAAAGACAAAAAAAAAAGAAGAAGAATTAGTAACAAGCCTGGGTGTACTGCATAATCCCTACAAACTAAATGGAACAGCACCGCCATTTGGTTATCAGAACAGTCACAGCACGTGCGTGACCTATTCCATACCCTTTTAATTTAAGTGTCTTGCTCAGAGCTACAAAACGAGGCACACTTGGTAACGCAGCATTAACTACGTAGCTGTAAAACCGAAGCACATTTCACCAGCACCTCCTAGGGGCCACGTGAGGATATGAAACTAGGAGGTGGGTACCCGCGCAGAGCCCTTCTTGGAATTTTGTCCGTTTCATGTCTCTTAATCGCCAAAATTCACCCGAGCTGGACAGTCCAGAATTAAGAGCTAGTTTGGTGAAGTTGCTGGTGACTCAAGGAGCCCCTTAAAAGGTCTACAAACACCGCCTGAAAGCGGCATTTGATCGCTTTAGGAAATAAACAGGAAAAAAATATATATACAGGAATTGCAAACACAGGGGAAGGAAAGGACTTTTAAATATATCGTGCCCTTTAAGAGTGAAGCTTCGTTTGACACCAAAGAACTCAGAGATAATATGCGCTCACTTTCACACACACACACACACACACACGCACACAGATGAATTTGCAAACTTCTAGACTCTAGACCCGGTTAACACTGAGCTGATTTTTCAGGGTCTACACGCTCTTGCCTGGTTGCTGGGAAGGAGGGTTGGGAGGCGCTGGTGCGAGGGCAGAGCTGAGTGTCTGTAGGAGTTGCTGTTCCAGAGAATTCATTACTCTCTAATTGTTCTGATTTTAGATCAGCAGAGCGTGCCGGGCGGTGGTGGAGGAAGAGATTGAGGGCGGACAAGGCGAGAGAGAACGAGCAGTTCATCCTCCAGGGAAGTCTAGGCGCTTTGTAAGTAATTCTCCAACAGTCGGGAGGAGAAATAGCCCAGCAGCTTAGCAGTCGCTACACTTGTGCGCGTCTAAATCCCGTGGGGTTTTGCGCGCGGGTCCCAGCCCCTTTCCCCACTTAATTGGCCGCTCCTCTGCGCGCTGCAGGTCCCGTTTTGGAGAGACTGAGGGCTTAGGGTGGGAGGCAGGGTAAAGGAAGACGGCGGCAACCTCTCACCCCAGCACTGGCACGGCGCAGGCCCTTCGAAGCGGAAAGTGTGGGGCTAGGAGAAGGGTAGGAAGCTTTGCCCAAGGCCAGGCTGCAATTAGGCAGCCGCAAAAGCCCGGACGCGGACCTTCCCACCTGCTGCTGTCCCAGCTGGGCCGCAACTTCCTCCTCCCCAGCCGGGCCCGACTCCCGGACCAGGCTGGGAGGGTGGAGGGGGAGGAAGCGGCAGCAGGTTCCCTTGGCAGGCTGCGCCGCGGGACGCGGGTGTAGCATCCACCCCTCCCCGCCGCGGTTCCCGGGGCCACCGCGTGCGATTGGCCGGCAGCGGCCGGGGGGGGCGGAGTCAGAAGGGCCGGTATCGCGTGTACCGCCTCAAAAGAGCCCAGGATATTGCAGAGCGCACTGGAGCCCTGGCCAGCGCGCAGCCTTCCCGGCGCCGACAAGCTGGGTCTTGGGAATTCTGGTTTGCTTCGGCTCACTCAATTTTACAAACCACTGGATCTTACATGCCTCTGTACCCCCCACTTCCACTCCATGTCCCCATGCTCCTGTGCCAGCAACAGGTAAGGGCTGCTATGTGTTTTCTTCACTCCTTCTCTCTCGCTGTGTGTCCTCGGAAATGGACTCGGGCCACCGTGCCCTAAACTACCCTGCCCTGCTGCTCCAGAGGTGCCCAGCTGTCACGTTGCTGTAGTGCTCCCCCACGCTTTGGAGTCCCAGCTCCAGCCTATATAGTTTGTGTGCGCACCAGAACACCCTCGGAGCTAAAAATACTGAGACATGCTTGGAACAGTTGAGCAATAGAAACAGATTTCTCTGCAGCATCTGTTTGTGCTCATAACTTCCAATGCACCAGCTGTAGGGAGATACTGGGTTTGGAGGCAAGGGCTACAGTCTGTGTTCCATTCTCCCTCTAAGAAGGGTGATAATAGGGGAAAGAAGGTGGCTGAGGGGTAGAGGTGAAACTCAAGCCCTGGTATCAGACCTTGGCAAACCTTGGGACACAGCACTATTTATTCTCTATCCTTGGAGTCTTTTTTTTTGTTGTTGTTCGTTTGCTTTTTTTTTTTTTCCGCTTAGTTAATTCAAGCACAGCTTCGATGTCTTTTTTTTTTTTACCCCCCTAGTTGATTCAAGTATAGCTTCAAGTTCCAAACAGAGTGAGTTTCTCAAAGTTGCTTTGCTGGGTTAAGAGAGCAGAAGCCAGAATTGGATTTGAGCCTGAGAACCGCAAAACTTTCACATTGCATGTCACTCTGCCCTAAGCCATTTGTTATTCTTACTAATAATGGTATAAATGCCTAGCTTGAAGATACTGTGGTTTCAAGCAAGCAAAACCATCAAAATGACTTGATTCTGCAAAAATATTGCATCATAACATGGATTCATCATGACAGTTGAAAAAAAATAGAGATAGGAAACGGGTGGTTAGTTTGCTGCGTGTGTCAGGCTAAGCCTGTCAGCGGTGTGGTTACTAGGATGAGGCATGGATTCTGGAGATTTTCATAAACTCAGAGTGTACCTGTTACAAAATAGGGCATTATTTGAAAACCTGTTTAGGGGTATGCAGAAAGTACACATTGCCTTTTGCCATTTGTTTTCACATTAATAATCAATATATTGTCAAGTTTTCCCTTGATAAATGTTTTATATCCACTGTGCATTACCTTTACACATATCAGTTTCTTCTTGCTCACTTCCAAGTATTATATTTGTTTTTGCCATGATCCTGAACAATCCTAATGTTCAGAAGGAGTGAGAGATGTTACTTCAAGGACAATGGGAGGGGTGAGAGTTGAAGGTTAACATAATTTCATTTTGCTTTCTGCCCCTCCTCCTTATATGTTGGGGGTTACTTAATTTTTTTGTTATTGGTATCCATAAGGAATATTTGTTTCACACCGTTGTGAATGTGGTATTTTCTTTTTTTCTTTCTGTAAGAACATGGTCTTTCTATATCCTTCAGACTCTCCAGTTGAAGAATTGCTGGCTAGCTCTAGAGTCCTTGTATGACTTTTGAGTGGCCTGAAAGATTAAACACGTCTTTACCTAAACAGTTGGACCATTTCAATTTGTTTTATGTGTCTATTTTTGTTTACTAAATCTGTGTATTTTCCATCATATGCAAATGCTGAGCAATGTAGCATGCATTGTTCAGCACAAATGTCAGAGATGGCATTCACATAGATGGACTGGTGCAACCCCCCCCCCATGGTCCCCTCCTCCTCCCTTCTGTTTACTGAGCTTCCAAGAGGTTGCTTTGCTAGCAGTTGTGCTCACGTAGCAACTTGTGCCCAGAGCACACTCAGGCTGGTCTATATGGCGTCAGCTGGGGAATAGCTGCTCTGAACACTCATTAGCAAATCTCTCTCTCTCTCTCAACCCTGCACATTTTCTTCTGTCTATGTCCTGTCCTTAGTCAGAAACTTTCTTATTCACTGTACATACACCAAGACCATGTGGCAGAACTATTCTCATTTGCTCTCATGATTATCTTTTCCATGGTTATTATCTGCCTGTTGGAATTATTTCCTTTATGGCAAAAATAACTTATATTCCCTCCATTTGTACCATGTAACTCCTTGACCTTGTATTTATCCATAGCCCTCTCTCCTTTAATATCTACCTAAGATTGAAGTGCTGAACTATTTTTTTCCATTGCTTATGCTTAATTTTGGCTCAGCCTATAAATAGTCTTAACATGAACAGCACCACATGTGGCCTCTCAATTTCCCAGGAATACTTTCTGCATCATTGGTTATGGCTGGAATGAAATGATTATTTGTGTCCATTGAGTTTACTTCAGGCCCCTTAGGTATTTGGGCTGATAGGGGAATTCATATATTGTTCATCAAATCAAATACCAACTCTCCAGAACTATAGCCATCAAGAAGTCAAATCATTTAATGTTCCCTAGACTCCTAATCAACTCTTTCTCAAAACATCATATGGAATAAAGGTGTATAAAAGTTCTGTGTTTTAAGTAAAAGCTTTTCCCAGATGTTCATGAATTAGTGATTTCCTTTGACAGAGGAGCTGGTAAAGATGTCTCTGTTTGCCTAAAGCCACTTGGACATGTGGGCAGGTGAACAGTAAAGGGGATCATTGTGGTGACTTACTAGGATAGTTACCCTATCAGACTTTGGCAAGTTTTAGTCTTTTGTTATGTAATTAGCTCCTCAGACTCTGAGTAGATACAATATGAATGCACACATATATACACATAAATCTGTTTGGGGGTATATTTATTTGAGGTGATCAAAGTTCCCATTTTGCCTTAAGCAAACAAAAAAAAAAAAGAAGAAGAAGAAAAAGAAACCAACTCTTCTTTTCCCCTTTCCAGGAAGAAATGGTAAAATTTCTAAATGATGCTCCACATGTGGAACAAATTCTGTCATTAGCAATGGAAATAAGACAATAATAGTCGCTTGATACAGGCTATTTTCAAGGTTCTAAAGGCGGGCAGCTATTCATAGGAAGTTGGTATTGTGTGATTTGTGGAATTTAAACAAATGTCCTGGGGTCAAGATTTTTGGGAAGTAATAATGCAGCCTTTAGTTTTCATATGATGGTTATGTTTTAATCCGAAAAGAGTGCAGAAATAAGCCTGAAGAAATTTGAATCTGCTTCCTCATGTCCCCCAGTGGTAACTTGGATGGAAGGATTGTTTTGAATTGTGAAGAGGGCATTTCTTGGTGTCAGTTTATAATAAAGGGTCCTAAAGCCAAGCAGAACTCAAAGATTCTAGCACACTTTAAGGAAGTCTCTCTTTCCCCTTTTTCAGAAAAGTACACCTGCATTTAGTGTTATATTTCTGTCTCTGTGTAGAAACGCTTGGCAATTCCATGTGAGCCAAATAAACTGAAATCCCTGTATTAAAAAAAAAAAAAATCTTTCCATGCCCAGGATCTTGAATCCTGAGGAATAGGATTCTTTTTTTCTTTTGTCCAAGTGCAAACTTCACAGGGAAGCAGACAAAACATTGAAGCAGGTGGAAATCTGGGAAGGCACAGTAACTTCTTTTTATAAAGTAATTCAAAGGCACTTTCAAATCGGGCATCATTTAGGTGTCAAAAGCTGCCAAAATGTAACACACATTGCAATTTTCACAGATGACTAATCTCAGGAAAAATGTGTTGGGGCACATTCTTGCATAATAACTTGGATGTGGAGGGAGAAGTCAAAAGATTGTAACGAGACATTTTCAAAGACAATGCACCTTGCCTCATTTTAAAGGGATGCACAAAACTAAGAGAAATGGTTTGCCTGATTTGTTTGCAGCTGGTTTGGCTGCCAAGGGTTCTGTTAACTGCTTAATCTTAATGCGACTTTGGGGCGGGGGTGAGGGGGGGGTAGAAAAAGTAGAGTCCTTGTTACCAGGGCTTCAAGAAATTTCTGATCCTTTCTATGTATTATTGTTCATTGTCCCCCTTAGACACGGGAGATGGATTTGATTGTTCCAGAAGTTGAGAACCACTGTTATTTTTTTTTTTTAGTTCTAGGCTCTGATAGCTTTGCCTATATGTATTTGATGAGGAAAATGACTTTCTCTTAGGCTTTTGATAGTGAGTCAAGGAAAAGCACAGTTTCTTTGGAGCCAAGATGGGATGTGAAATCAAGTAGGCAGTTTTTACCTAGGAGAGAATGAGGCAATAGGAGAAAACTGAAAACTACTGTTTGCTCGTGTTAAGTAAAGGTGAGTGCCTTCTCCATAGGAACCTATTGCAAACAGAAGCACTCCAAGCGAAAGCCAGCCGACTGGCATTTATGAGCCACTTTGATTACAGAGTTGTCTCTGTTTGAGGGAACACAGCATTGGACCCACACGAAATGGGTTCCTGCCTTATCTAAATCCGCTAAAGACCTGGTCCTTTGGCACAAAGGTGCTTACTTCCTAGCCTGTCATTACACATGGCAGTCCCCTCTCTGGAGAATTTCAGGACTCTCATTGCTAGGCAACAGAATCGCTCTCTATTCCCCGGAGCAAATCTGTGTCTTCAAGTCAGAATCACTTGCACTAACTGAGATGTTATCAGGCATTTCTGCACAGTGGCTGCTTCCAGCGTGTGAAATGATGGAGCAAGCCCAAACAGTACCCAGCAGCCGGGATCCATTTCAGACGATCCTAAAGGCTGTCTGCTCAGTTTTATCATTTAGGCAAAATAGTCTGTACCTCCCAACTTCCACCTTGCCGTCAAGGGCTGGGATACTATCCCATAGTGCACATGCAAGTCTATTAATATCAAGGCTGCACTCACAAAATGTTCCCTAGACACGTCCTGGTTCTAACAGCTTTGCAACAAGCCTGGCCACCAGAAAGTCTTTCTTCTGTGTAAGGACTTGAGAAGCTAGCAAGTAGAGAAGGCAAAAAGAAGATAGAATTCAGTGGCAAAAAAGAAAAACGTGAGAGGAAAAAGAAATTCTGGCGGAATTACTGTCTTAAATAACTTGATGAGTTTATGCTTTCAAATAAAAATTGAAAACAAAAATTAGGGGACAAAGAAATTAAAATGCCTGCAATTCAGTGCTTTCTCAGAGCAGGGTTTGTTGCCTTAGGACTCTCTTAAGAATGACTTCTGTAATGAATGGTCTGTCTTTCCTTGCAGGACATGTTCCCTGGATGTCTGCTGAGTTACTAAGGTACCTCTGCATGTCAGTTGACAGACCTTGGTAGGACCCCAAGGCTCCTGGAGACACCCATCTCTCCTCATTTTTTGTGTACGCGTCCTCACCGAACATTCAAAACTGTTTCTCCAAAGGGTTTTGCAAAAACTCAGACTGTTTTCCAAAGCAGAAGCACTGGAGTCCACAGCAGAAGCGATGGGCAGTGTGCGAACCAACCGCTACAGCATCGTCTCTTCGGAAGAGGACGGCATGAAGCTGGCCACCATGGCGGTTGCCAACGGCTTTGGGAACGGGAAGAGCAAAGTCCACACCCGGCAACAGTGTAGGAGCCGCTTTGTGAAGAAGGATGGCCACTGCAATGTCCAGTTCATCAACGTGGGTGAGAAGGGACAACGGTACCTGGCGGACATCTTCACCACGTGTGTGGACATTCGCTGGCGGTGGATGCTGGTTATCTTCTGCCTGGCTTTTGTCCTCTCGTGGCTGTTTTTCGGCTGCGTGTTTTGGTTGATTGCCCTGCTCCACGGGGACCTGGATGCATCCAAGGAGAGCAAAGCTTGTGTGTCTGAGGTCAACAGCTTCACGGCCGCCTTCCTTTTCTCCATCGAGACCCAGACCACCATAGGCTACGGCTTCAGGTGTGTCACCGATGAGTGCCCCATCGCCGTCTTCATGGTGGTCTTCCAGTCCATCGTGGGCTGCATCATTGACGCCTTCATCATCGGCGCGGTCATGGCCAAGATGGCCAAGCCCAAGAAGAGAAACGAGACCCTGGTCTTCAGTCACAACGCCGTGATCGCCATGAGAGACGGCAAGCTGTGCTTGATGTGGCGAGTGGGCAACCTTCGCAAAAGCCACTTGGTGGAAGCGCACGTGCGGGCGCAGCTCCTCAAATCCAGAATTACTTCCGAAGGGGAGTACATCCCCCTGGATCAGATAGACATCAATGTGGGGTTTGACAGTGGGATTGACCGTATATTTCTAGTGTCCCCGATCACTATCGTCCATGAAATCGACGAAGACAGTCCTTTGTATGATCTGAGTAAGCAGGACATTGACAACGCAGACTTTGAAATTGTCGTCATACTGGAAGGCATGGTAGAGGCCACTGCCATGACCACGCAGTGCCGAAGCTCCTACCTGGCCAATGAGATCCTCTGGGGCCACCGCTACGAGCCGGTCCTCTTTGAGGAGAAGCACTACTACAAGGTGGACTATTCCAGGTTCCACAAGACTTACGAAGTCCCCAACACTCCCCTCTGTAGTGCCAGAGACTTAGCCGAGAAGAAATATATCCTCTCAAATGCTAATTCATTTTGCTATGAAAATGAAGTCGCCCTCACGAGCAAAGAGGAAGAAGACAGTGAAAACGGAGTTCCCGAAAGCACTAGTACAGACACCCCCCCAGACATAGACCTCCACAACCAGGCCAGCGTACCTCTAGAGCCCAGGCCCTTGCGGCGGGAATCCGAGATATGACTGACTGATTCCTGCTCTGGAATACTTACTTCACTCCACAGTCTGTTGGTCAGAGGCCTGAAACAGTTAACAGACGACGGTACTGGTCAAGAGGTGGGTCAAGGCAAAGTGGCCACCAGGGACTGAGGCTAGCACAATGGTTTCAAAGAAAGACTGTAAGCTCCATGATTGATGCAGAGCACTAACCAGGCCTTTGCGTGACCCGATGGCACTTACGTGTTGTAGACTAAGTTGCGGGCTTTTATGTGTTGTTTTGTGTTTTTTACAAAACTTGAATTTGCAGGCAAGCCTTGGTTGGGTATCTGACTTATCCAGAATGCTTCTTTTAGGGAACAAGAGTGTTTTTAATGGCATAACAAAGGCAAGACTCTGCCTTAATTTTTTTTGAAAAGCTGCTAACTACATGAACACAAATCGTATTTTTGTTGCAGTGTAGTTTTTCTTTTATGTGATTTAAAAGTCAGTGTTGAACTTTGTTGAAAGCTCATGATGCGCTTCAAAGTGGCAAGTATTTGGCTATTAACTGCCAAAACTGAGAGCCTGATTTTTTTGGAGGCCAGTAATCTGTTTCCTAGAACTGATCTCTCTCTCTCTTCTCTCTCTCTCTCTCTCTCTCTCTCTCTCTCTCTCGTTACATAAGGGCATTATGTAACACTAGCCAAATGGTAGCCTCTGGGTTTTTTTTTTTCCTTTCTCCTGATGTCAATGGGTTATCTAAAATTTTAAGTTAGACTACCTAAAATAAATACCAAAGATAATGCACATTTTTGCACAGTGGAGCTTATACTAAAAAGGAAACAAAGCCCCATGGGTTGCCTTGAAATCAAGAGACAATAACTTTGAACCTCAGCAAGACCTCAAACCGCCTGTTCATTTTGCACCTTATTCACAAAACAGCATCAAACACGGAGTCTAGTAAGTGTAGTGCTTTTTAAATTTTGTTCTGTCATGTACCCTTCCTGTTGGAAGTAGAAGAGGAAGAACAAAGGGGAAGTACAGTCCACATACACATGCATACACACAAAGAACATCAACATCTTTTCTATCCTGCTGGGTAATGCTGGCCAGACTAATGCATCAAGTGAGAGAGATGGTGACATGCTCTTAGATTTTTCTGGACTTCCCCTTTTTGCACATTCCAAAATTTATTCCATAAGATGAGATCTTGATTGAACTTGGCACATATCCTGGCACCCTCCATGCAGCCGTTGGTATGAAAAAATAAATTGACTTAAACTTTTCAGTTGAGTTCATTTCCTCAACTGTCTGGACATTTCCAGCTGAACGTCACCTTAGAAAAGATGCCACGCCTGTCCTCCAGGCTTGATCTTCCCATTAGTCTGTTTGGAGTGCATCCTGCACAGTCAGACAGGGATGCACTTGCCAAAGTGGGGGATGCAGAAAGGGGTGGACAGACCACTTGGATGCAGCATTTCGGCTTCAGTATTCAGGAGGGAGAGGAAATTTGCCTATTTTTATGGCAGAGAGAAGGAATGAGAATATCCCAGTATTTTAGGGTCAAAAAGAGCCATAAAAATCCAATACAATCACAGGGAAAGGAGATAATAGTTTAAAAGGGGTCAAGTCCTTCTTTGTGTGCATTCTCGTGATTAATGTGAACCCATCATTGTCTCTTTTGGAGCCCAGAGCAGTTTACTAGGGACACATTGTTTTCCAGAAGTTTCTCCTCCCTGGCTGCTTGCCTTGCTAGAAACATTTTCCTCCTTGATTTAGCCCAATAGCGGAACTCTGCTACAGTTTAAAGTTCCCTATTTGTGAATTCTGGGGTTTCTGACTTTTCTTTTTAATTAGTCTCAAAATCAACTCTCTTATGGTATTATATTCTGGTATGCCATTAAAATACAGCTTGTTCTAAAGTCATATGTTTTGTAAATGGACATTTGTGATGGTCTCTGGTTCTTGAACAGCCATATCTGAACGCAGTGCCTGCAAAACTATGCCGGTTTCTGCTGTTTTCAAGCCTTCCAAGTTGGTGGGTTTGAAAACCGTGGTGATATTTTCATTGAAACCGAGAAAAAAAGATGCTAAGCACGTGGATGTTATTTTAAGTCCAGATTCAAAGGCAGGTTTGGGAAGTTGTTTTAAGAGTTGGAGGAATTGGGAACGGGAGATTTAATAGAAGAGAACAATTTGACTTTTGACAGTGAGAGGCTATCGAGGGCTTCAGCTGCTGCTATCATGATGTTTTGCAAAGGAAAACAATCAAACCAAAGAGTATCTAGTGATATGTAAATTAAATGAAGATGCAGTGGAGCATGGGGGTGACCTCAAAGAAGGACCCCCAAACACACAGTGCTACCACTTAAAAAGACTTGAGATATTTGAAGGGGGTGGGTACGGGGACAAGGAAGAGGGAGGGACATCTTTCAACTTATTTCTGAAAAAGAGAAAAAATCTAAAATTTCTGGTGCACAGGTTTGTTTTTTTTTTTCAAGAAAATTTTGCAGAAGCTATGTTTTTAAAGTGTACATTTTATAAAGTTTATCAGATATTTTCATATTTAAAGCCAAATGTAAATAGAAGTATGTAAAGGAAAAAAATTGCCATAGAAAGTATAATTTCAGTGCAGCAATTTCGGAGAGCTAGTACCTATATGCTACCGGTTAGCATGGTTTTAGCACATATTTACCAGCCTTATAAGGTTCGTATTGCTATGTTCTTCTGTTATTTATTTCAGCATGGACTGTTCAATTTGAAAGCTTTTTCTAGTTATTAGCATTTTAATAGTTACAAGCTTTAAGTGGCTATATATATATATATATATATGTATTTTTTTTTTTCTTGTCAAGAGCCAAGACACAGGTACTGCACGACGTATATTGTTGCAGTTTACCTTCAAAATATTTGTCCTTTGACTGGGTCTCCTTAACTAGTGCATACCTGTCACTAGAACGCAGATGGAAGGGACTCACCGTGAATATCTGGGGTTGATTCCCAGATGCGTGCTGCTTCTCTATTGCAAGCAAATCCCTATTGAATTTCCTTAGGATGTATTCCCTTTTAAAGAATGTCTGCCCGTATCTGGATGGGCATTATATTTTTTGGGGGGAGGCATAGATTTCCTGGTTATTCTATTTTTAAATAAAAGGTAGACAAAGTGAATTCTATTTTGATTATTGAGAAAGGAATAGTTTTCTATCCCTCTAAGAGTATACTTGAATCAGACATTTCAAAGATGTCACTCTAGCACTGTAGTCATTTCCAAATTCCTAGAGAAAATTTGTTTGACTTCGTTTTTTGTTCTATTGATGCATTCTTTCTTTCACCAGTTCCTTTCATCCCTAGCTCCTCCACCCCAAATCTTGGTGTTACACAGTCACCTCCCTGCCCACGACCTTCAGCCAACTAGAATTTCTTTTCCAGCGATGTTAGATTTCAGTTCTCAGCTATAGAGAGTTGAACAATTCAGGCCTTGGACAATCGTGATAGTTATTATTTTCCCATTTGCCATCCTTTTTGTATCTAAAGTCTTCCTATTGTACTGCACAAACCATGGGTTGTACATATTTTTATATATTATGTCTTATTTTATTATTTCTAAATAAAAACTTAAAAATTGAAACAAATCTGTGCAAGAATGGTTGTTCCTCCTTATGATCACAGTAGAAATGTTCAGATATTCCCAAACAATAGGACATAAACCCTGATAGTTTGGATGAATAGAGCCATAGAAATTGCCGGAACACACAGGTACACCAGAGGGGCAGATTACTTTAATCCAGGTTAAAGGAAGTCAAGCTCATGTTTTGTTTTTGTACAGAATGACCTAGGTAGAAAAGACCAAAAAAAAAAAAAAAAAAGAGCAAACAAGACACAAAAATAAAGTACAAGGTTTAGATTTTGATTCTCTGTTAAATAGTATCAGTTAACTCTCCATTGAGCCTCAGCTATGTGTAAGTTCTACCTTGTGTATCATTTTATCTAATTCTCACAAAAAATAAATCAGGGTATCATCATTCTGTTACTGCAGATCAGGACTTAGAAAAGGGTGCTGTAAGGGCCAGAGAGTGAATATTTTTGGCTTCATGGACCAAAGAGGGTCTTTTCTCAAGGAAGCCACTAAGCCTATAGTCCAAAAAAGATCCCAGATAACAGGAAAACAAATGAGATGGTTGAACTTGAACAAAACTTCACTTACAACTTCGAGCAGATTTGACTTGAGGCCTGTTAAATCTTCAGTATAGATTTGACTTCAGTAATAGATAAAGAAACTAAATTTTAAAGCTAAGGAATTATGGAAGTAGGGTTTGAATTCAAGTTTTATCTGCCTCCAAGCCTGGTTTACTCCACTAAGCTGAATATCTTTTCAGGATATGAAGTTGCAAAGGATAAGTGGCCTCAGAGAAAATGCCACTTCCTCTAGCAAGTTCAAGTTAAAGTGCTTTTCAAAGTTGGAAATACAGAGGAATTTTGCATTCTGACATAGGTGTTTCTCCTTAATATCTTTTCCTTTTACAAGTACTCGGAACTATTGGGAGGACGGTTCTGAGATCTTGCTGAATATAGTAAGTTATTTAAGCTCACTCCAAGCCCATTGCTTCCATTTAAGACTAGAGGAATCTGAGGTCCAGAGAAGGGCCTTGACCCTTGTGGACTCAGCCAGTTGGTATCAGTGCTGATTCAAAAGTTACCCTCAACACCGAGCTGCCCCATTCACTGCTCCATGCCGCTTTTACTTTGGTGGCCTGCCATCTAACCCGAGACCTCTCTGCATCAGTGTTTCTGGTCTCGGGAACAAAAGCACTCTTCTTTTCTTCCCCACACAGGACACAAGAACCCTGGATTTTCCTGCCTTATTGCTAACCTGGCTCCCCAGTTCCTCCTTCAGTATTTGGAGAGTGGGGACAATACACAAGGGGCAGAACAATGTCAAACCTCAGCCTTGGTTGCAGGATGTGGGTAAATTTCAAATTTGAGATTAATTTCAATGAACTAGGAATTGCTTAGGCCTGTCCCCAAGCAAAACCACAGAGCTCCATTACTAATCCAGCTCCAGGCAGCCTACTACCTGCTTTCCTCTTTGGAAGGCAGACAAAGGTATAAAAGGATCCTCCCCGGGATTGGAATGATTTAAACAAGATATGTCACGATAAAGCCAGGTAGGAAGTTGAATGCTATATAGGCCTTACCTCTATTTTTATTTAGTATTTCTATCAAACACACACACACACACACACACACACACACACACACACACACACGAGAGGCACTTTAGAGAGTCCTCTGCTTGGCCCCTCTTTGAGTGACAGTCCAGCAAGCCTTCCAGGCTGTTACCTTCCCAAGCACCTGCTCCTCACATAGCACTTTAAAGAAGGAAGTCTAGCTTCATGCTAATGACATAAAGAACCAAGTCTGTGATTAGCACATTTCAAGACCTCAGAGCTTTTTTTTTTTTTTCCCAAAAAGGGCGGATCCTAGGACCCTAGTGGTCTGATAGTTAGAGTCGCCCAAGTGTTATAATGACTTTTATTTTTAATTGCATGGCCACAAGGCAATCTCTGCAAGATACAGGTGGAAGAAGACTATGAGAGTCCTGGCTCTGGAATAAGGTGTCCCACTGTCCTGCATTGCCTGGGCTGAAGGGTGTGTGACTTGCAGTACTGAATCTGGGAAAGTTCTAGGCAGACTGGGAGGAGCCAGTTATCCTTGGAAGCTGGAGAAGTAGAAAAGTTGGGGGAAGGAGGAGGAGGGACAGCTCAGAAGAATGTGGCAGGGAGGAGATGGAGCAAGGTGAGCCAAGCTTTGGCACTGGAGTATTACTAAATACCGAGAATAATAATGGTGAATAATTACATATAAGAGGCTCTCTCCAAATAACTGAAACTTGTTGCCTCAAGGGCATTCATTGTTTTGGAGAAATGGTTTTCTTAAATTACCATTCTCTGTTTTGGTTAGAAGAGGATATATATATATATATATATATATATATATATATATATATATATATATATATATATATATGTGATCTGTGTTTCCTTGGGTGACTGAAGTTACTATGAAGCATCTCTTTCGGGTGTGAAGGGTTTTAAAGTGTTTTCTTTATCTTGAAACCATCAGCTGTATTTTCTTCACTGCCAGAAGTCCCCTAGCACCATTTAGCTTTTTGCTTCTGATCCATGGTGTCAAGAAAATCAGATCTACATACCATGTTATAGATAATATAATCCATGGTATAATACCCTATCATAGATGTCATATCATATACCATCATATCGTAAATGTTATATATTAGCAGACAGGAATATCAAATAATGCTGTTGACTTTCATCAGAATACCAAAAGATCTGGTTTGATCATAGGGTTTTCAGTGGACAATATTTATCTTCATTAATTCAGATCTGAGTGGTATTCTGGGGATTTGAAGCTTTTAAGAGGTTTGACTTCTAAGAGATTCTATTCATTTCAACCAAAATTTGTTGGAGAATTATTATATTGTGCTGGTACTCAAAGTTTTCTGGATGGACTTTGTCATCAGTGGGTTATGTTTTGGAAATTGGTTGGTATGGTCATATGATCATTTTGCCTTAATACTAGGAGAAACAGGCTTTCGAAAGAAACAGTGTATATGGAATAAGAATTACCAGTTATTGATAAATTAGGACCTATTAGGCACTGCAGATAAGACATACAGTTATTGTCCTCCATGTGCAGAAACATTTACTTGGAGAATGCATATCTTTTTTTCAGGGCTGTCACCACGAATTTAAATGTTTATACAACAACTTATTGGGAATTGATGTCTGCACATCATTAAAGTGTTTTAATTTTGTTTTTTTTTAACCTTTATGTTAAACTTTACTATTAGCAAAAATCCAGAAATGAATAAAAATCACATTTAAGTGACAAGGTAGATGACTAAGATTGCAAATATCATTTTGCACCAAATAGACAATGTGTGCCTGACGATAAAGAACATGTAATAAGATGATTTGGTTGTGGAATTGTTGACAATTTTGAAATGGCTCAAAATGGCCCAGGAGGCCTTGCAAAATATGTTGACCAAGGAGGTAGAGTAGATTAAGCAATCAACCTGCTGATATCATGACTTCAAAGGACATCTCACATCTATAAATAAACTGACCTTGTAAAAAAACAAACAAACAAACAAAAAACAAAAAGCCTTTCTCCTCTAATTTATTATGATAACTTTTACCTTTGCTTTTGATTCTTACCCTCAAGTTTTCGATAAATATTATCAAGAGACATTTATGTTGATGTAAGTTTAGTGAGACAAACCTATTTTTCTCAACCTGAAAATATCTAAAAAAAAATTAGACTATGTAATAAAGACTTTAAAATGTAATAATAAATATTATTTCTTTGTCCTGCAAGCCTCTCCTAGTCACTTCCTTTGAATCAATTTATTGTATGTCATATTAAAAAAATATTGTCAAAGTCAACTATTTGTAAACAAAATACTTTCATCGACTTACAGAGTCATGATACAAACACATTACTCTGAAATCTGTTTTATTTTGTCTTGACTCTAACAATTGAAATTTTATGTCAAACATTCCCCTCGAAGAAAAATTAAATATTTGTCTGTGTCTGGTTTGGTTTTGATAAACTGTGTTGTATATGACAACAAACATACACACCCACGCAAGTTCCTACTGATGCAATAATTATGGAATAGGAAGACAAAATTGTTCCTTGATTTCTTGGTTTAAAAAATCCTAAGAAAATTAAGGGCAGAGAGAGACTCAAAACCAGAGACATTCAGAAAGAGCAAACCTGCCCTTCCTTCCAGATTTCCTCCCCTTTCTCCCTGCCTTCTTCTCTGTTTCCTTCCCTTATTATCCTTCCTTATTTCCTTCCACACATTTTTAGGTCACTATTATGGGCCTGTTACCATGTTTCGTGTTGCTCTTATCAGTAATATTTAACTTGCAATAAGATTACAATAAAACTATTGAATATTAAAGCATGGTCATTTAATGTAACATCCAACCTAGCATTTGGAAGTGTCTATTCTTAAATTTTAAATTGGTTGCATGAGGACATTGCTCCAGTGGACGCTGCCCTCTCACATCTCTGTGCTGAGTGGTTGGTCCAACCCCAGATTCTGTCTGGGGTAGTTCTGTGAGTCTTCTGTGCCTCAGCACCTCCCCAGTCCCAACACAAGGGCCAAAAGACATCCCTTGGATAAGTATTTGGTTCCCTCCTATATAAAGAGAATGAATCCAGTCTCCCAGTAGATAATTTTATTTGACTTTTGTTTTTCACATTTTTGCTGAGATAGCTCTTTGTCTAAATCCCTGTTAAGCCACTCTTTATTTGATCCCGCATTAAAAGGGTCTCACTAATAATACATGAGTTTCTTTAAAAACATATAAATAGCTGCATCAAGAACTTACTTATAAAAAGATTATTTACCAATAGAAAAATGGTAAAAAAGGCAAGTGTATACATATCCCTAGCAAAACACTCTTGGCAAAAGCGCTCTCCCTCCGATGGCGATGGCAACCATTCATAACCAAATGAAGGCAAGTAGGTTAAACAGGCTGGAGGTTTTCTTCAGTCTTCTCCTATCTTCTTTTGGTGGCCATAAGAAACACTTCTCCCAGCCTTTTCTAGAATGAGCTAAAAGTTGTAGCCAGCATCTCTTGGGCACACTCACAGTCAATGAGGCAGCTGAATTAGATGCCCCAGAGTTGCCATAGAAACTGGAAGAGGCATCGAAGCACCTTCTCCTGCATTCTCTTTAATTTCATCTGAGTAACTTTATTCAAGAACCAAAAATAAAAAGTGCACAAGGATGTAATTATATAAAAAGCTGTGTTCTGTTATAAATACAGTATGTACTTTGCCTCCATGGACAGTTCCAGTCTCCCTTCCATTTGAAGACACTTGAACTATTCCTGCAAGAGTTTTCCTTATCTATTTAATTGAAGTGAGGCCCAGATGTACCGAGATAAGGCAGTAAGGGTTTCTTCTCCATTTCTCCCTTTCCCTGGCTTTCACAGGGCATCTGCATGCGCTATCTTTGATAACAGGGTCCATTTCCAGTGTATATTCAGATTGGGCATGTGGGTTCACCAGGCCTACTAGAATTGCCCTGCTGCCAGCCATTCACTGGTGTAGAATATTCTGCAGATTTGTGATCATTTTTTAAGGTAATAAAAAGAAGTGGCCAAAAGAGTGCCAAAAAAGCAATTAGTGGAGAAGGCCAACAACCACAAAAAAAAAAAAAAAAATTAAATCCTGTCACTACTTGCAATAAATGGTTCATTTCATCATAGGGGTATTTACTGGGTAACATAAGTACCCCCAAACAGTTGTCCTATTGCAATATTCACCCAGAGGAAAATGCTCAGAATGTAGAGGGTCTGACTCTCTTCTGTCCACCTTCTAACAGGCGAATGGATGAATTAAAATTTCTGGAACAACAACAAAAATCACCTCTTCTTCCTAGTGAAACAAGGCAATCCCAGACCTGCAAGTTGGCATGAATCAAAACGTATTGAGGCTGCTCCTTCCTGCTAGTGATTTGCATGAGATCGTGTGCAATACAGAATTTACTTAAAAAGGAAAATGCAAAGGTACAAGGTGTGTCGGCTGAGCAGAGGTAAAGCCTGTTTGCTCTTTGTGAATGTGCCTTGTCTGATCTCTTGATTTGGAGAACTACAGGTGAGGGCCTTAAACTTAGTCTTTCTGCAAGGCAAATAAGTCCTTCATATGAATAAAATATGAAAGGATTTTGCCCTTTAGGAGAGTTGGCAGACCACAGGTAAAAAATGTAGCCTGTTCAGCCAGTGCTATTTGGAAAACTACACGACTGGTTATGTTGCTTCAGTGCCTACTGAAACCAGCTGCATGCTTGAAAACAAAGGGTGGGGGGCACTGAGGAACTTCCTTGACTGAGGTTGAAATTTTTATTTTAATGAATGTAGAATTTCTATACCTTTAAGCCTAGAGTTTAATAACAAATATAGCTTAAATGTCAGCTGTGTGCTCTGCCTAGCTCTGTATAGGGACTGATTGAACCCAAGGGCATTAGACCACTGAGCTATAGTGATTTTGAGTCAGGGTCTCCTTAAGTTAATGAGGGTTTTACTAAAATGCCAAGACTAGACTCGAACTTGGGACCCTCCTGCACTTTTTCTTTGTTATCTATTTACTTCTGGTGTTTATTTGTTGGTTTGCCCGAGGTCAATCTGCAAGGAGAACTCAATTCATTTTTGAGTTTTCCAAAATAATATAAAAATCCACTATGGAGCAATGTCAACTTTTCTGAAAATGTTTATAAAAGTCATAGAGATGTATATTGAAGTTCATTTTCTTGGAAGTAAAATACCCAATTAAAAAGATTAAAATGGCATTCTCAGCATTTACTCCAGGGGGAATATCTACCCTGTCTTGCAGGTGGTATTTCTAGTGGGGAGATTTCTTTCTCTTTGCTCTCTCCACTGAGAGCGCCCAGTCAGATGGCCCGTCTTACCTTCTGAAGTCCATTTAAGTGTCGAGCAAAACAAATGGGCCTGTGGTTTGCAAGACCTTCACTGATAGAAATGGCCAGCTTTATAACTGCCTAGATTCTTTTTATTTTACACAATGACTATACCACTAAGATGCACAGAGTAATAAAGTTGAATTACCATGAGGTAAGGTTTGGCTTCAGTCTCACAGCCTCTGAGGTCTGATTCCATCCACACTTTAAGACTTAACCAGCCTCAGGAGATGGATCTATGGACTAGAAATACTCATTTACAGTGAGAACTATGAGTGTTGAGGGAATCGGAACTAGAAGCCACCACTTCATGTTTCCTTTCCTTCTGTGAATTCTGCATAGTGCTTGAGATCAGAACAAGAAAAAGTCATAGGAATTAATTTGGGGATGTTAACCTTCAAAGGCAGCATCTCACCTCTGCTGCCACTGGGGATCTGACTCTTGGAGAAGGGTCAAGTTGAGTAGTTGGATAGGACTCCCCTGAGGCAATGCATGAATCAGCAGCATCCCTGCAGGAAGGGGGCAGGAGGGTTGGGTTTCAGATACCTCCAAGGCAGCCCAGTATTGTCCCACTGTCATCCCCTCATTAAAACTCTCCTTACTTAGAGAAGGGAATATACCTGGTAAATTTGAAGATAAATTCTTGAGGTCTGGGAATGGATCTCTGGTTCTGTGATATTTTTTTTTTTTAATTATCGTCTTTTTTATTGGGCATTTTACTTCCAAGAAAATGAACTTCAGTGTTCATTTCTATGACTTTTATAAACATATTCATTCTTATTGCTGTCACCAGAGTCATCACGCTATTTCAAAATCTCCTAAATTTATTCTGTCCTCTTATCTTAGAAAATTCTTCCTGCTCAGCCCCACATTTGGCTCCAGGAAATCCCTGATCAGTTTTTGTGATTATACATTAAATTTGCCTTTTCTAGGGATTCCATTCTCCTTTTTAAAAAGCCTTACATATCTCTGCTTTGAGTCGTCAATCCTTGATTCAGCCCTCACTCCTAGAGGAAAATCTGCCTTTCTGGTTTTTAGGATCTTGGCCTCCTTGTGCTCCTGCACGTACCTCCTCTCCAGCTTTCTACCTTCCTCCCAGCTCAGCCTGCTAGACCTCTGATGTTCTTCTGTTAAACATTTAATAGCAACTTTGGAGGAAAAAAGTGTGATTGTTATTATGTGTGTGAGATATGATCACATGTAACATATATTAATGTGCACACACACACACATAAATGCATATGATTTAGTGTACGTTTTCCTGTAAAGAAATTTTTAATTCTAAGAAATTCTCAAAGGAGCACTGATAGGCTTTGTGGAACAGATTTGATTCCTCCCCTATTTTTAAAATTTCTGTGTGAGATGTATTTAACCCCATGTAGTGAAATGTCACTTGTAACCTGATTCATTTCCTACAGAGAAATGGATGCAAAAAAAAAAAAAAATTGTCTTTCACAAGTTACTTGAGAATTCTGAGCCTTGGCTGGCTCATTGGAAAATAAGAATAAAAACAGAATATGTGAGATCTCCAATGTGGTAGTTTGTATAAAATGCTTTAGGCATTATATAATATTATGTATTAGATTTTTTTGCTTTTAAGTAGCAAATTCTCATTTTCTGCCATAGCCTTTACCTTCCAAACATTTAAATCAATCACAAAGAACCCTCGTCTTTAAAACATTTACCAAGCATGGGGTATCCAGAACGCGGCTAGGTATTGGGGATTCAAAGATACTCTTTATGAAGAGTTTGCAGTAGAGGGAGGGAGACAAACATAAATTACAGTAATCTAATTTTAGATTTCTATATTTGTGCTCTGACCTTAGCAGTTAAGTGAAAAGACCTCCAATAAAGTGTCTGTGCAAGATATGTATGCATGCTTCCACACCCTTTCAGAGGGAATCCATAGTGTTAATGGTCATGTTATATCAAACACCAATGTTGGTTTGTTTTCTTTCGTTCTTTTTTTGCTTTAGTCTCTGAGGTTGAAGTCCATGCACCTGGACTCTGGCACTCCTCGAAGGGAAGGCGTTCATCTTGGCAAAGTGCTGGGTAACAGGCCTATCAGATTACAGAGTGGATTTCCTTTATCTTGGGGCAAAGGACTCTATTCAGGGGGCAAGAAGGATAGAATTTCACAGCTAGTTTGGACATGCTAGATATTTCTTGCTCTCATTCTTTCTGAGAGAAGACTGGAACCTTCTGGCAGACATTCCAATAGGGTCAATGTCCAAACAAGAAATGCCTTCGTAGATGCTCTAGATGCCTTATCTGAACAAAATGACCTTATTGTCCCAAAACACAAGTGCTAACCAAGAGCAAGAGGTTGACTCTTCCCAGAATTTCCACCCCAGCTGGAGAGTTCCTGCAGCAAGGCAGAGGTTGGGTGGTGTTTTTATCAGGATCTGACATGTGATAAGATCTGCTCTCCTAGATGGTGCCCAAAGGGGTTCCCCCCTCATTGGACTCTAAGGAGTTGACTTCCTCTTTCATCTTGGTGAATGTCTTCCCTTCACTGTTCTTATCCTTGTTTCATTGCAGAGCAGATTCCTGACAAATAGGTATGAGAAGGTTCATTTGTCCATGGCTCCACCATAACACACACACACACACACACACACACACACACACACACACACACTACCTGTTCATACATACATGAACCTAAATGCACTCCATCTAGATTCTCAAAATCATTGCTCTTCAAGAATTTCTCTTATGACATTAATGAAATCAGAGGAGCAAGTCAGACATGAAACTGTAGGCACCACACAATTTTAGGCATTTGACTTAACTTCTTAACTATTATCCATAGCTATAGGAAAGGAAAACAAAATAATAAGTAATTCCAACTTTCTTTCATATAACTGATTTATAGTTTGCATGTTTACTACTATGAAAATATCTAACATATTTCTGTTTTATTCAAGATTGCTGCCTTGAAACTGGAGTTGCTTTTTCCCATCCTGTTTTGTTTTGTAATTAATGCATTAAAGTCCATCACATTTCATCTGAGAACTATTTTTGTCA
Source organism: Ictidomys tridecemlineatus (assembly GCF_052094955.1). Classification (NCBI taxonomy): domain Eukaryota; kingdom Metazoa; phylum Chordata; class Mammalia; order Rodentia; family Sciuridae; genus Ictidomys; species Ictidomys tridecemlineatus. Next base: position 10,061,305 of record NC_135479.1, on the reverse strand, counting down.
GAATACATGTGTTTTAATATGCTAAATTCTCATGAATTTTTTTTTTTTTTACAAATTTCTAAGTAGATTGCAGTAACTCAAATGTTATTAAAGGGGGGGGGGTTCAAAATGCCTTGTTGAATGTTTATTTATTTATCTCTTTCATTTTGTTTATAGTAACTGGTTTATTGACCTTGGTCACAAAACATGGAATGTTATCTTGTTTAAAACATAAAGTCAATTTTTATAAATATGCTATAGCTCTTTGAAATAAAGCTTTAGTCTTCGGGTGCACACCTTAGTATATGTATGGTTGTTAATTATGTCATTCGAATAGTTAACATACTTGAGACCTTTTTGCATGTTTAACCTCTTTTTTACTATGTGAATCTCAGTGGCATGGCTATTTGTAGTTAAATCTCTGCCATGACAGTGTAATAGTCTATTTATCTATATTTTCATTGGCACCTGCTTCTTGGATATCTGAAAGCTATATTGTTAGGCGCATCCATGTCCATGATTGTTAAAATTTATTGTAATGTTGTAACGTTATCAAATAACTCACTTTTTGTTTTTGCCTCAGATTATTTTTGTTAGATATTAATATAGCAATATTGTTTTCATTTCTTGGTATTGGTCCCATATATCTTTTTATCTTCCTCCATTTTCACCTTTCATTTATATATGTCTGATTCTCATTCCAAATTTGAGAAGAATATGCATGACTACTGTGAACACTGACATGCTTTCTCTTTCATCTTTTCTCATTTTCTTGTGTTGGCTTATAAATAACATCATCTTTCTTTTATTTTGGTAGTTGTCCTAATATATATTTACAACTTTACTAAAAGCATATCCTGAAGATGCCATCTCAAAACTTGTCAGAATTTATACCTATTTTTTTTTTCAATAAGATCAGGACTTTACATGCTTTCCCTCCTTATCCTTGCCCTGTGTCTCCATTCTTGGAATTTGTGCACCCTGCAGTACATGAGAAAAATCAAACTGAGTGACTTTTAGAGGATTTTTGTTTCAAATTGGACAGAGATTCATTATGCTATCTTAAGATGAAACAGACACTACAGTAATTAAAGTAGATTAAAATTTTTTTTACTGCGTCATCAGAGGAACTCTGGATTAAGTTGTAAATTCCAGGAAATAGGTCAGGTTGTTAATTTGATATTGAGCACAGCTGCCTTTCTGTCTGTTTTTTTTTTTGAGAACCCACAACAACTTAACCTTCATCCAATATTGCATGTGGTGAATAATCCCTCTGTATTTGAACAGATCCTCTAAGTCCTTCTGATGAACTAGAATTTGAGAACATCTGCACTAGTCCAAACCCAGAGAGATGGGCCCCTCCACAGAATCTCCCTTTCCTATGCCTGAGGTGGGACCCGGGGACTTGAATTTTTACTAAGTTCCCAGGCAGTGCAAATGATGCTGGTCCCAGGTCCCCGCATGGGGAACAACAGGTCTATTGCAATAAGTTCTAAGCAGAAGCTGTGAGTACCTGCCCCAACTTTCACAGACTAGACCTACCAGCTCCAAAAAGCCATTCACCTTCTCAATATTCCAGTGACCTCAAGGACAAGGACAGAGGCAGGACCCAATGGTTTCTAAGGTCTACCTATATCTGTTTTGGTGTTTTGTTCTGTTTTATTTCTGTCTCATTTCCTCTCTAAGGGTACTGTAATTCATATTTTTTTCACATTTGATGAAAGACAGTATCCCATTATTGTCTTTATCAGTAAGATACTTTTGTGATAATTGCATAAAAACTATTACTTTCAATATTTATACGTCGGTAGAAAAATCTTATACAAGAAGATGCGATAGATTTGTTAAAAGTGTTTAAAAAAAGGGAAGTAAAGTTCAAATAAATAGACAGCAGTTTAGTTAAGTCATGCCATGACTGTTAAATAACAGGCCAGAAATTTGCTTCTGTGTTTATTGTTTTAGCAGCCGAATTAAATGGAAAATGTCAAAAATTAAAATAAATGGCTTAAGTATTATTTAAAGTTCTATGGTGATCCAAAAGTGAAGGAAAATACTTGTATTTGTGGATACTTAGTTAAAACAATGAGAGAAGTCATTGGTAATGGGGAGCTATTGAAACAAAACGGAACTAATGGTTTTAATACAGAGAGCATTGAAGACAGCCCAATCCTGGGGCCCACTACCAACACCCAGAGACACAGGGAGCCTTAGGATTATCTCAAGGACTGTTAATTTGTCCAGAGCAGGAATTTTACTCCATGAGATCATTTGACAATGGTGATATGTTTGTGACATCTAGGTAGAGGGTGCTACTGGTATCTAGTGATCAGAGACATTACTAAACATCCTACAATGTACACTGCCCAGGCAATGAAGAATTAATTATCCAATCCAACACATCTATAGGGCCGAGCCCCAGAAACCCTGTTCCAGAGTGTAGCTACTTAGAGACATTAATGGGGAATAAAATTAGAAAGGTAACTCAAGGGTTTTAAGGACTAGGATGATGAAATTTTACTTGAAATAGAAGGTTCTGAGCGACCTTTGAAGTACTTTGATTGAAGGAAAGATATGATATAGTGCCCTTTAGGGAGAAGAAGTGTCAAATACCTGGAGTTGATTGGAGGAGGAAGAGATGAAGACAGAGATGAGTAGCCCAGTTAAGAGCCTGTAGCGCCCATTCAGGTGAGAGGTTACAAGTGCTTAAACTTCAGAAAGGACAGGAAGTGATCTGCTAATGGAGCACTGCAGGAGAGGGGTACACAGGACTCAGCAACTGCTTAAATTATGGGAAGGGAGAAGAAGGTGGCTGGCAGAGTCACAAGAGTCAGGAGAGAGGGTTGGTCTAAGGGGAGAAATGCATATTGGTTCTGAGGTGTGGGCAGGTCATTTAAAGGTGGACACGCTAAGCAGGTCACAAGAAGGCAGGTAGATTCAGCCTAGTATTTCTGTCTACATTCCTCCACTCTTCCAGTTGAGTTGGATCCAGGTTACCACCCTCACTTGCAGCAAAGTGATCTTTTGAGTTCCAGGTGTGTGTCTTGGAGGGCGGGGGGTGGGGGGGTGGGGGGGGATGTTCCTAACTCTTCAGCAATTCAGTCCCTGAGGCCAGCTCATCCTGTCTCTTCCGGGCAGCTCAGAATGGGAGTTCACTAACTGTTTAACATTAGTCAAGGGTACTAATGGTTTTTGTTTACTATCAGTTGTTTCTACTTTTGTGCTCAGCAGCTCTGATTCCAGGGTTGTAAATTAGCAAGCCACATTTGTGTTCTGGGCATGAGTTCACATTCATGTAAATCCTCCGCATGCTGCTACAGATCCACCCAAGTCCACTGTTCAGCACATCCCGACATGTACATTTGAGAGGTTTCCATGAATTACATTCTTTGTTTTAATCCAGCATTGACTCATTCCCATGTACTTACCATCACTCTTGCTCCAACTTGACCCATGCTGCTTCGTTAGCCTCATTATGTATGTTTTACTTTATGGTGGGCAAAGACTCTCCCCCTCCTCCTCCTGGGGCATGAGTGGAAGCAGAGGAGGCCAGGAATTAATCACCATTACAGCTGATGTACACACCAGCCAGAAACAGGCACTTGATGATATTCGTTAGAGGAAAGCATGGCTAATTTAATTCCTTTTGATTTATGCAAGCACATTTGCCTCCTCTGCAGGGTTTCCTTGGGCCTCCAGCTCCACAAGATCATTCTATGACAGAAGCCATGAATTCTATGTGTTGCAACCGTATTCATTTGCAACCAAATTCATGCAAACTGAATTTCTGATATAAAGAGCAAACATAATAAGGCAAGTTAACTCTGAATAGCAAAGGTTTTTCCTCTGTCCTCTGAGCTTTCTGTCAACCAATTAAGAGCTCTAATAGATACCGGAGGAGATACACTCTCTGGGTTTTGTTGAGAGGGATGGATTTGGCACTTACTGTCCTTAAAGTGTTCATCTGAGTAACTTACATCTGCAGAGCAACTTACATCTTTTCCTCACAACTGGAGCGTTTAGCTCCTGGGAATTTTTGACTTGCTGCCAGTCTATTAATCGCCCTTTTAGCACTTTCATTTTCTTGTCCAAGTTGCAGAATCTGCTTTTCCAGAAGTTTCTAGCAATGAACAACTTTGGATGAATGGCTCACAGGCAGCAGAGAGAAAGAGCTTCACCTGTGTCACAGTGCTCTAGAATGAGCCCTGCTTCTCTGACTTAAGTTTTAAGTTGGAATTCCTTTGAAGATTTTGTGTTTAATGGAAATAAGCAATCATAAAAGGTAATAAAGGGCCAGATGATAAAAAGAAAAAGCCTTGGAAATATGAGTTTTTGAAAAGCCATGGAAGGGATTGAGATTTTTGTTCTAAAAGGATTCAGAAGACTGAGTACCTGGTTTATTTAATATCTGTACTTAGGGATGGATAAAGGTCTCCCTGGGATTCTGGAAGGGATTTTTTAGAATGATATATGTTACAAATTAGGTCCTCTGCGGCCTAAAAATGAGAAAAAAAAAATGCTTTTTAGAAATTATTCTTTCTTCCACATAAGACCTGGCCAGTGATAGTCTTTCTTCCTTCTTACCTGGCCAGTGATAGTCTTTCTTCCTTCTTACTTTTACTTACCTGGAACATCTCTTAGGAATCGTCATTTCCAAACTGTGAAATCGAGCAGCAATGATACAATTTTCAAGAAATGAAATTAAAATCCTGCCATCAGTAATACTTTAGATTTACTGTAGATGTTCCCAGCCATCTTCCTGACCCAATGAGAGCATCTCTTCAGATTCTATCAAAATGGTCATGAGGGATAATTTGGGAACAGAGGTCCATTGGTACCTAAGAACCATTTTACTCCAAGTGTTCCTGGGAATCACCAACTGGGGTTTCCTAACTTTTCACTCTGCCTCAAGGTTTGAAGCAACTCCCACAGGTGCAAAAGCCCACACACCAAAGTTAGCTCTATTTCAACCCAAGTTGTTTCCATTGTGTTTCCTGCAATTTCCTCTGTGACCTTCTATCTTATGACCATCTTAGATGAAAAAGCTATACTTGGTGTTGTTATATATTCTTTTCCCCTGGGAACAAAATAGGGAATTTGTTGATTCTATACATGGAATGAAATTACCTAAGGTTTCTACTTACTATCATTTGAGATCGAAAATGAATAATCAAATTTCCCTAAGAACTTCAACGTCGTTCTTAAATAACCTACATTAATCCAGAAACAAATGGGAAACGTGGACCTTTCCTTAGGTCTCATGAGTAAGGATTATTCCTATGTTAATTAAAATAAATTCATCTAAACTGCTTCACGTGACCCAATTCATCACATTCAGGATAACGATATGCATTAGCTAAATAGCCTTCATCCATGCAGACCAGATAATGAATTAGTGTTAGTGACCAAGATAAATATTTTTAATGGAATGGAAAATGAGTTCTCAAGGCCACCAACCCTGTATGGTATTTGGCAATCTTGTTGTTAACTTTAGGTCTTCCTTTTAAAGAATTACAGGAAAGCTTAAATTGTTCAGGATAATTTTGGAGAACCTTTGAAACACGTGAAAACGTTAATGAAAACATCACTTTTGAAAAGGGCCACCGTGGTGTTGGAAAACTGAGGTCAATAACCTGCTTCTGAATTTTAGGTAGCCTTGACCATGTTCTCTTTCTTAAATAGCAAAATCACTGAAAAGTGAATCATTTGGACATTTTTGTAAAAATAACACAAGTCCAAAATGAATACTGATATTACAGTAAAGACCAAACTGTGTTCTGGAAACTACTATTTAATATGCAGTTAAATGTGTGCACAGTCTGTTCAATTATAATAGTTGCTTAAGATCAATTTTTAAAAATTTAAATATAAGATCATAAAAAGGAATCAGAATTTAATTCTTCCATTTTTTTTTTTGTACTTGGCATTGAATGCAGAGGTGCTTAACCTCTGAACCACATCCCCAGTCCTTTTATATACTTTTTATTTTGAGTCAGGGTCTCAGTAAGTTGCTTAGGCCCTCTCTAAATTGCTGAGGCTGACTTTGAACTTGTGATCCTCCTTCCTCAGCCTCCTAAACTCCTGGGATTACCCTTCCATGAATTTTTAATAAATGACATCACTTTCTTTATTCATCAAACTATATACATACATATGTGTGTGTGTGTGTAGTTTACTGGTAATTAGAATTTTTTCTTATTTTTTAATATTTATCAAAAGACTTTTATAACATAATAGGAAAACAGTAAAGTAAAAACAACTTTGCTATGTACCATATGCTATTTATGTGTGTGGTGCTGGGGATTGAACCGTGGGCCTTGTACAAGGTAAGTAAGCACTGTACCAATGAGCTATATCCCCAGCCCAGACATATGACATTATGAACATTTTGCATATAATATAATCTAATTTAATCCTTAACAAAAACTTTGAAATAGTTATTACCAACTGTCATTTTTTGCACAAAGAAACTGAGTCGGAGACATGCTCAAAATTTAAACTGTTACTAAGTGACAGAGTTAGGATTTTAACTCAGGCCTTAACTCCAATCTATCCTAGTCATTGTATATATTATACTATAAGGAACCACAACTTGTTTGACTACATTAAACAGAGGACTTGATATTCTCTAACTTGAAATTGGGGCTCATGTTGATTTATATTTGTGTTTTTGCTCCATGATCTTACCGATCTTATTGCCTAACAAATTCTAATTTTTTTTGGAAAAAAACATCTGTATTACCAAACTTGTATCCTATATCCTAACTCATCTTCCATATGTGCATGTGTCTGGAAACTATGAGGACTCTTTTCACTGCTCTAATTGAGTCCAATTCCTTATTAGACATTTAACAGTTTTTAAATATTCTTGTTGAGCTCACCGGACTATGAAAAGTCATAACACGTTGGAATATCTTATCTACGCCCTTGCAAGAAGTTACCTCAATGATCAGAAATTTCGTTCTGTTTGTTCTTCTCTTTCTATTCTACCTGATTTTTTGCATGCGGCTATGGTTCCTGGTTTTACCCGCAGACTGGAAGCGCTGAAATGTCACAAGAAGGGCACACGGCAGCCTTACCCCGAGCAAGTATTCAGGTTTCTTGAAAAATCAAATGCTTACTATGAGATGTCTAATCTAGTTGCACAAACTTGAAAGTTTCTGACTTAAAACTGCCCCATGGGGTCTCATGTGATTTCCAGTGGAAATAGCCAGTGCTTCTGTTTTACCTAATGAAGAGATGTTCAGGGGAAGAAGCTGTAGGAGAACCTTGGTAGATTCACCAGGGAGTAGCTGGGAAGGCCCACGTGGCCTGCCAAGTCCTGCTCTGTCATATACCTCAGCATGTGTCTTGCGTCTGTCTCAACAATCTAGCTCACGTGACTTCATTCCTATTAAATGGAAGATAATGTTTATTTATATGACTAAGTATATATTACAGCATCAACTCTTTCCCTATGAATTACACAACTGTCAATCAGAAGGGGGGAGATAGGGCTGGAGATGTAGCTCAGGTCGTAGAGTGCCTGCCTTGTATGTACAAGGCCCCAGGTTCAATTCCCAGCACCAAAAGGAAAAGAAAGCCCTCAGCATCTGTCTTAAAATTTTTAAAAGTAAGATAAAAACGGGCTGTGAATGTGGCTCAGGTGTTAAGCACCACTGGGTTCAATTCTTACTACAAAAAAAGTATTCAATAATGAATAAATTATACAACCTCATAGCACATAGGCAAAGAACCTTATACATTATAAGGACAGATGTCTCATGCATTGCAATTCCAATATATAGTTTATCTGTTCTGATCAAGAGGATACTTAGGAAGTTAAAAATAATTGCCTTTGATCACTGAAAGGCTAATAAGCCTTAAGAAGTGTGTCATGAGCTATTTTGTACATGTTTTCTTCTCTAGTTTAAATAATTTCTTTTTCTGTGTTGTATAGGTCAGGAAATACATTTAGTTAAATCTTAACATCCTGGGGCTAGGGATATAGCTCAAAGTCATGTCCTCCTCTAAAGAGAAAGAGCCCTGCCTCTTGCAGACATGATGAGAAACACAGCAACCTTTTTGTTTTGGCCTTTCACAGAGTCATGACATGTGGATGCATGTCTGCTAAGGCTCCTGCGACCTAAGGACATTTTCTGACTGCTGAGGTTTACCATGGAACTGGGAAACACATGAGCCCTTCAGTTTCTGTAAAAGATATAATTCTGAGCAACAAGCAATAGTTTAGTCTCCAGCACAGTTTGTACTCCCTGCACTCTATGATTGATCTGCGTCCCCAGCTCTATCTCCCCCCTTCTGATTAATTAAACAACAAGCAATGTGGCTTAAGGACCGTGCCTGGTAGGTTGTCCAATTCAACATATGGTTCTTACCCATCATGGGAAAACTGACCTTTAGGCGTCAGCTCCCTGTCTTAGGTTGATACCACTGCAATCAGATCAACCCGTCACTGACTACCCGTCCAGCATTCAGCCATGCTTGTGGATAGGCCTATGCACCAGTGGGAGGGTGAAGTTCTTGCCTCACCTCTGTTGGCCCCCAAATTTAGCCTTGGTGCCAGTGGGGGGGTGAGGTTCTTAGCCTCACCTCTGTTGGCCCCCAAATTTTAGACCATCTCTAGTAGAAGGGGGGAGGATACAGAAATGCCACAACACCAAGCCAATTGACGGCTCCTTTGGAAAAATTGCGTCACTGGTGACACCATCAGCAAAGATATGCCAGCATTACCACAATTAACATGGGGTGTGCTGGCAAGGAAATTGCATCACTGGTGACACCATCAGCAAAGATATGCCAGTAGTACCACAATTCGCTGCACCAGACGATAGTTCACAATGCATGCAACTGATATATAGTCCAGGCAAGTTCTGCAAGCAGTTCAAATCCGAGGAGTCTATCAATATGTCAGTTTCCTCCCAAAGTAAATCAAGTCCTTGATTGAGCATTACTTGTTGAGTTATATTCATTGATGCATCAGTTTATACAGTTTACTGTGATAGCTATCATAGAAGCTGTAGTTTGGTTTTATCTTAGTCTTCACCAGCACTGGGATGGAGATGGGAATTCTGGCAATGATGCTAAAGAGACATTATCCTGAACAGAATTATTAAATATAATGAAAAGGAAAGGTGAAAGTAAACAAACAGATCTGTTAACCACCTTTAAAAACAATCATTAACAGCTGTTTACCTAATTTAAATTAAACCACTTAAATCACGTGAATAAAAAAAAATTCGGATCCATTTTTTCATGAGCGCTCCTCATATATGAAATATGGACATATCATTTTGGGCATATGAATCTAATATGAGGACTATGAGCTCAGTTGGTAGAGTGCTTGTCTTGCATGCACAAGGCCCTAGGTTTGATTCCCAGCGTGACTTAAAAAAAAAAAAAATCTTAGAAATACGTTGAGAGATACATTCAGGGTCACTCCAAGTGAATTTAGATTAGTAGGAAATAACCAGAGACAGAGGAAAACACCTTTTTATTAAGATTCTTCAGCAATGGCTCCTTGGCTATAGCTCTCACCAGAGAGGCAGAAAAAAAGAGGAAGTATCTTCTGAAGCCCCTTTTTACTGCGGGGAAGACACTTGAGAAAGTTCCACCCCAATGAGGGGGGTTGGGTTTCAGGGGGTTGAGTCTAGCTTCCTGATGTCTTGTGGTCAGCAGATTCACTGACATCTTGGAAGGCCACACCCATCTCAGGTGCTATGTGGGGGTCATAGGCAGAGGATTGAAAAGGACACATAGGTGCACAGCCCAGATAGAGAGGCAGTGCCAGTTCAGTCCACTCATATACTGATGCTCATAGTTCACACATACACAGCTCATGGCTGGCTTGCCACAGAAATCTTAACATTCTTTGGTGGAGACTTAAAATTCTCATAGCTGTATGCAGCACAGCATGGCTCTTCCAAGGTGGCAGTTAAGCCATTAAGTTTATTTCATTGTGTGTGAGCAGAGAGAGGAGCGGTTACCTTGGGTGACATTTAAGTGCAATACATAACTCTGTCCCTTTTGAACTGGTAATCAGTATTTTCTGTTGGGTGAGAGAGTAAAAGCACTTTCTCTCAGCAGTCCTCCACAAAAGACATCCAAACAAGAAAGAAGAAATATGTTGCACAATTTTGAACGAGGAAATGACCACAGTTACAATAGTGATGGTGATAAGCATTTGACAAGCACAAAGAAAATTCTGTCATTTGGAGGAAGGCTATTATGAGAAAACTATAGATTTTAAGCAGTGTGGCTTTTTGCTTTCTAAAGTGACAAAATCAAAGGTGCAACCAATGACCATTTTCTTGAAAAACCATATATGTATGTGCATGAACTAGTCAAGGAAGAATATCATGTACTCACTCGATGCTAAAGATTCTTAGTTTGAGATATGGGGTTCCAAGAAGGCAGGGAGACTGGACATCTAAGCAGACTGACCCATTTTTCAAGTTTAACATCCTAATTTAGAGAAAAACCTTGAGGGAGCAGCTAAAAGGAAAAGAAAAGTAGCAATCATCTTCACAGCAGTTGGTCCCAAAGCCAGAGTAACAAGGTATTGGAACAGAGAACTTGTGATGGGCAGACCAGAGGGAGAACAGAGACATGAAGAACACGTTCCCAGAGCAGAGACAAGTTGATCAGGTGAGAATGTTCAGAATAAGAAAAAATGACTGAGAGAGAGGGCAAGTTACGTTATGCCAGATTCGTGGGACCCCAATAGACCTCCAGGAGCCGAATCCGATGCAATCTCACAAAAGTCTTTATTGCAAGCTCGAGCCTGGACTCACAACTGTTACCGACGCAGCGGTCCCAGGGAGTGAGTCCCGGTCCTTTGTTCAGTGAGATTTTATAGGTTTTGGGGGATACTCTATGCGTCACAGCATCACACAGCAAATCATTCCATACCACAGGAAAATCAAACAGCAACTCTTAACATTGATTAGCACATTCAATGGTGGGAACAAATTGGGTAGGGGTGATTGGTTAGCACAAAAGGGGGATTCCTTTGAACTGATTGGCTTAGGCCACGAGGGGTGTACGTGCTAAACTGCATGGTTTCCCAACATGTAATCAACCACCATAAACTACTTGGGGGTCATCTGGCATCCCAGGTATTTTCCCTGTCTCATGCTGATTGGAGGTTGCTAGGGGGTTGCTATGGGTCCTCACCTAGCCTGACTGAGTCAGGGACACCTGGCGCCTCAGACCTCTCCTGTTATTTACAGACAAACAACTCAGCAGGGTGGGTATGTGCTTAGGGGTGCTCTGTGGGTTTTTCCAAGGACAAGGGTCACTCTGCCTTCCTTGGACAGGCTTTGCTCTGAGGTAGAGGCTGGTTTCTCAAAAATGGAGTCACATTAGTTTCTCAGTTACACTGACACAAAGCCCATAACTGATGGGTACAGGAGTCCTCTTTAGCCGCCATTTTGTTTTCTGCTGTTTCAGTTACCTGTGGTCAAACTGTAGTCTCAAAATACTAAATGGAAAATTACAGAAATGAACAAAGCATACATTATGAATAACTTTTATTGTTATTGCAATTATTCTATTTTATGATTATTTGCAGTTGTTAATCTCTTTACTGTGTTTAATTTTTCAATTAACTTTTATCCTAGGTGTGTACCTATAGGGGAAAAAAAGCATGATGTACATAGGGTTGGGAACTATCCGTGGTTTCAGGTTTCTGCTGAGGGTCTTGGAACGCAATGTATTTCCTGTGGATAAGAAGGGAATGATATACTCAGTAAATAATTCTTGGGTGACTCAAAGAAGAAGGGAGGAGGAGGAGAGCAGACGGTGGCATGTTTACACTCTTACTGCCGTGTTTACACTCTTGCCACAGAGAGATGCACACTTTGCCTCTTTTTTTGGCTTTTCTAGCCAGTGGGATATTCTGGGCGTATCTACATCTGGTCCAGAACGGTACATTGTGTTCTATCTTTAACTTGCAGGACATACAGCAATAGTCTGAGTCCCCTGAGAAGCTCTAGAATAATCAACAGATATAATTTCTCTTTCACACTTCTTTGAGCAATCATTAAAAATAACACAAGCAAATTTAATTTAAGCTGAGGGGCTATCTTTGGATGCCATCAGGACAGGATAGAAGAATATGTTTTTCCATTTCAATGAGTGTCAGAAAATATTTTTATTGGTGGTACTGAAGTTAGAAGAAATACAGTAACTTTTAAACCCATGCCTTCTAAAAGGGATATGTATCTTATTAACACTTTATAGAGTTTCCTAAATTTTCTTTAGTTCAGTTTCCTCATGTATAAAATGTTGATAAAAACATCTGCCATGCAGGGATAGTATAAAAAATTTACAAAAAAGGAAAAAATTTTGCGAAGCATCTGATATAATGCTTGGTACATTTTGGGGGGTCTACTTTTCCCTGTTTTTGACAGAACCCTAATTTGTTAATATTTTCTTAGGACCTTTTTAAAATGCCACATTCATTTAAAAGTTATGAAGTAGAGAAAATAAAATCAAACATTTCTAAAATATCTAAAATAACTCATTAAATTTAGAACAACAGTAATGCCTGAAAATGAACCATCATGTTTCCACATTGGAGATGTAGTATATTTTTATTTTATTTTTCCCAATTCAACAATGACCAGAGTTGATTGTTTGTTTGTTTTTTTTTTCCTCTCACTTCCTGAACTTACTTCCTGCTCACTTGTCAATGCCAGAGACTGGAGGACAGATGGGTCAGCTTCAGGCGCTGCTTCTGGCACACACTCGAAGCTGCGAAGGCTGGAGGTCAGTTTCTTGCCAAGCCAATCCACAAAGGTGGAAGAAACTCCCTGCAAGTGGCCCTTGGCCTCAGCGTTGCCATCACTAAGGTCAATGCAGGCTGCCTGGGATCAAAGGGGAGAGCCTGTACCTTGCTTATCAGCTCATTCACGAAATAGTTCCCGAGGCAAGGGCAGGACTCCTCTCCAGGGGCAGTTGAAACATGTGCAGAAATATGTTTTGGATGCTGCAGTACTTTAGGGTATTTTAAAAAAAATATATCTTTTTAGTTATCAATGGACTTTAATTTTATTTATGTGTTTATCTGGGATCTAAGAATCAAACCCAGTGCCTCACATTGGCTAAGCAAGTGTTCCACCACTGAGCCACAACCTCAGCCTGCTTAAGGGTATTTTTAATATTTAATGCCAAGGAGCCATGAATACTACATACAGTGTGCTTGGGAGCCTGCAAATGGAAAACCATCCCACCCAATTTGCCTCCTTTTGCATTTTAACACATTGCTATACTTCATATACATACACATGCACAGGGATGTCTAGATCATGTATAAATTTAATATGCCTGTGCATAACGTGAACAATATCCATCTCAAAATATCATCAGAAACACACAGGTCAGTGGATACGTTTTCCACAGTTGATCTGCTTTGGGATGGATCTTATTGCTCAGTATATTGATTCTCAAACCATTGCCTAAAAATGCAACCCTTGGCAGTAAATATTACATCTACCTCAACCCCAACTTCTGTTAAATATTCAGAGTTGCGAAGATATCTAAAAACTCATGTCAAGTGATTCTTCTTCTCCTCTTTTAACCTCATGAGTTAAACATTCTCCCTCTGAGAAGCCATTGCCAGAAGGCCACTTTAGGTAGGTAGTAAATCTCTGTGACAGCCTGCATGTGATGCCTCCTCTTTAGGAATGGGTGCTTTTTAAGGAAAGACTTTTGTAGGTGGTTCTTTTTTGTTCTGGCATTGCATTTATATTGGGTTCCACCCCCACATTTTTTTTTCATCTAGTTGCACTTTTCAGAAAGCCAGCTTATGAAAAGATATATATCTCTTTTTGTCCTACTCTAGGATGCCATCTCTTCTTATTTATATACACTGTCACAAACAGAAGCTCTGGAAACACCAACTCTTATTTTTGGTGGAACCCTGTCTTTCCTCACCTCTTGCAGACCTGAAGGAAATTATATCCTAAGAAAATAGATTTTTTTACATAGGGCAAGTTCCCTTGGGGATGTTCTGGACCTTTTTAAAATGAGTTTCTTGAGTCCCTCCGCAAAGAGGTTTTGATTATAGTGGGCGAATTCTCCCCAGCAGTGACGGGGTATTGCTTAATTCTTCTTAGTCAAAATTTTCAGTATCAAATAATAAAAAGAATGTAGTCGTCTAAGAAATAATGTAGTGGGAAAATGACAGATGACAGGGCCATGGAGAGCAGGGAGTACAAACTGTGCTGGAGACTAAACTATTGCTTGTTGTTCAGAATTATATCTTTTACAGAAACTGAAGGGCTTATGTGTTTCCCGGTTCCATGGTAAACCTCAGCAGTCAGAAAATGTCCTTAGGTCACAGGAGCCTTAGCAGACATGCATCCACATGTCATGACTCCGTGAAAGGCCAAAACAAAAAGTTTGCTGTGTTTCTCATCATGTCTGCAAGAGGCAGGGCTCTTTCTCTTTAGAGGAGGACATGACTTTGAATCTAATATGAGGACTCTTTTCACTACTCTAATTGACTCCAATTCCTTATTAGACATTTAACAGTTTTTAAATATTCTTGTTGAGCTCACCGGACTATGCAAAGTCATAACACAGTTGGAATATCTTATCTACGCCCTGGCAAGAAGTTACCTCGATGATCAGAAATTTCGTTCTGTTTGTTCTTCTCTTTCTATTCTACCCGTTTTTTTGCATGTGGCTATGGTTCCTGGTTTTACCCGCAGAATAGAAGCGCTGAAATGTCACAAGAAGGGCACACGGTAGCCTTACCCCAAGCAAGTATTCAGGTTTCTTGAAAAATCAAATGCTTACTATGAGATGTCTAATCCAGTTGCACAAACTTGAAAGTTTCTGACTTAAAACTTCCCCATGGGGTCTCATGTGATTTCCAGTGGAAATAGCCAGTGCTTCTGTTTTACCTAATGAAGAGATGTTCAGGGGAAGAAGCTGTAGGAGAACCTTGGTAGATTCACCAGGGAGTAGCTGGGAAGGCCCCAGTGGCCTGCCAAGTCCTGCTCTGTCATATACCTCAGCATGTGTCTTGTGTCTGTCGCAACAATCTAGCTCATGTGACTGTGACTTCATTCCTATTAAATGGAAGATAATATTTATTTATATGACTAAGTATATATTACAGCATCAACTCTTTCCCTTGGGACATAGCATTTTAAAAGTCTGATCACCTATAACTTTCAGAGATAAGTTTGCTGCAGTGTCTAATTTAGTCACAAAGAGATTTTCCTTGAACTTTCAGCACAACATTTATTTATTTAGTGAAATCAAAACAAAATCAACTTATCCTATGTTGCCTTTAAAGAAGTTAGCGTGGAAAAAGTGCCAATTTCCAGAAGCAAAGTATTTTTGATTCAAAGCAGAGTAATCCATCACCTCTTTTCATGCAGCACAAACCATAAGCATATCCTGTAAATTAAAATGTATATTATGTCAATACACTTCATTATAGCAATCTGCCCTTTCCTCTTGTCTTCCCTAAGCTTCTCTTCTACTCAAAAATATTATTATGTACATTCTAATCACCACAGTGTTTGCATGAAAGGCAGAGCTTGATTTTCTTTTCCATGTCCTCTGGAAATCTCAAGCTTCAACAATTAAAATTCTGCAGTTTTGCTTCTGCAATGGTTAATAAAAGACATTAGCTCTATCCACAAATTTAGGTTTTTGTGAGAAGTCAAATGCAATAAAAAAGCTGTGTCTTTAGTATATAGGACAAAACCCCTAATTTTTCAGTTTGCAGACCATGATTGTGAAGATAGAGTGCTTATTATCTAGCCCCTCATCTTCTAAGTCACTCTGCTTCAGCAGATAGCATCAGTATCATCAGTTATCTCCTATTCTTGGCCTCTTTTGCCTTTAAACACAGTGCCGGGAAGATTCCAAGAAGAGTCAGAGGTGAAGATGAAATGCAGATAGCATTGCAGTACTCTTGCATTTTTCTTTTTGCAGGAGGTGGCGGTGAGCGGGTACCAGCGATTGAACTCAGGGGCACTCGATCACTGAGCTATATCCCCAACGCTTTTTTGTATTTTATTTAGAAACAGGGTCTCACTGAGTTGCTCAGCACCTTGCCATTGCTGAGGCTGGCTTTGAACTCACCATCCTCCTGCCTCAGTCCCTTGAGCCACTGGAATTACAGGCGTGCACCACCATGCCAGGCTCTTGCATTGCCTCTTAAAACCAACTCTATTTACGACATTATTTCACAAATCTTAGAGTCTATAGCTTGGTACATGAACACAATTCACATGTCTTTACAACTCTTCAAATGAGCAAAAATGTGCACCTAGATCTGGGTCAGCACTATAATTAAAATATTAAAAGATAATATATCTTGTGTGTATGTGTATGAATTCTTCTAAAAACATACCAAAATGTTTATGATGCTAATCTCTTGGTGATGAGGTATAAATATTCTTGTGTTCATCATGTAACTTGTGGGGATCTTCCAGATTTAAAAAAATTTTTTTTGTAGTTCTAGATAGACAGAATGCCTTTTTTTAGTTGTTTATTTTTATGTGGTGCTAAGGATGGAACCCACTGCCTCACACATGCTAGGCAAGCACTCTGCCACTGAGCTCGATCTTCCAGATTTTATGATTACCATGAGAACATTATCAGAAGAAAACAAAGACCTAGGGTGTTATTGGTAAAATGCAACTAACAGTTACTCTCTATTTGAAACCCTGCATTTCACAATCAGAACACCAAGTTACTTGTCAGTGGTGTGGACTGCTCTTCAACCAACAGAAGCACATATAATAAAATAGATATATGATACGCAGCAGTGGGGAAGATGAAGCACAGCGTAAGAAGGCAGAGCCAAGAGGGAATTGTGTGTTCAGAACACACTTTAGAAAGAGCTGAACCTACTGAGCAAAATGTGTTTTTGTCTGGTGAGAGGATGTTTATCCACAGTGTATATGATGTTGTTTGAACTTTAATCTATACACACAATGCATTTATCATGAATTCATAATTTTTAATAAAATTAGATTATAGTATAAAATATCATTTTATACTTTGTGTTAAAGTTATTCAAGGTGGTAACCAAAGGTATGCCTGTGACTTTGGGGATGGACTGATGTTTTAATAAAAAACCTAGAGACTGTGAAAGAAGATAGAGGTGTTTGTTGGAGACTCCCCAATTTCCATGACAGCACAATCCATCTTTGACTCTTTCTTCTTCTTCAGCAGTGGGTTCTCAGCTTCACCTCCATGTTGTCTCAAGAAGCTGCTCATCTTGTTCAATCCCATGGTCTCTTTCTTGTTCCTGGCTCTGATTTCTCTCTGCAACAGCATTCTCTTAAGTTTGTGAGCCCTCTTATCTTGTTCCAACAGCACAGTTTTTCCATGGTTGCCAGATTTATTTTCTTGGAGACACATAGGCTTCTGCCATCTTCTGCTTAATAAAACCTTCATTGGCTGCTCATTACCATGAATAAATCCCAAGTGATTAATCCAGCTTCAATCACCTCTGATTTGTCTAGTTCTAAGTTTTCTCATTTAATCTTTACAACAGCTCATGCAATAGGTGCTGTGACTCTTCCTACTTGACAGGGGAGAAAACGGAGATCCAGGGAGCCTCGGTGACTTGCTCGAGGTCACAGGCAAGTTAAGACTTTGAACCTGGACAATCCAGGTCTGGAGGTTATGCACTTGCTAACTTAGCTCTCTGCTGTGCTCCTCCAATGAACGGAAGTCTCCAGGGCATGTTCGTTGGTAGAATTTCAAACTATGAAAATGTTTCAGAGCAGTTAATAGGATATCAGCCTTCTTAATATTCATTAAAATATATAGCTAACCATATAGGGTAGTGAACACAAGTTTCTTTGAATTGAAGGGTTCAATTTGGGCAGCCACTCAGAGCCACAGGGCTTTATGATGTCTTCCTTCTCATAGTGCAAAAACCAGAACACCCTGTTCCCACTGAACCTACTCTCTCCAGCAGTGGAGGGGGTTGCCAGTTCTCATTAAGCTTTATGAAGCTACGTGGCAAATGGAAGCCAGGTTGCTTGGAGACTAGGTATTCTTATATCTTTCGGTTGCCCAGGATATTTCCTGGGACAGAGCTCAAGAGTTGAAAGTCCACAGGTTGGGGTGACTTTTTCCTTCCTGGGCAAATTGATTTAGAGGGAGTTAAACAGGTTCCAAAATATGTAGGCTGTCGCTAATCCATGATCTTTTGGGGGATATTTCTCTTCTGATGGAATAGCACCACTTCCATCAGCCACCACGTACAATAAAATGTATAGATTTTTATGATTAAGAGGTTTGGGCTATAGGCAATAATATAGTCATAATTTTACGAGCCTATTCCTTTGAGGAGTACTGAATAAAATGAAATTTTAAAAAAAATCACTGTTTTACAAATCCAAGTTGATCATAGTTCAGCTGTTTTTTCCTCTTGAATAAAAAAATGTTGTACATTCATCATATAATATCCAAACATTACAGAAAAGCAGTTGTTTATTTCTATAAACAACTTCTCAAAGAGAACTGTAATTAATAGTTTGCTGAACTCCTCTACCTCTAATCTTTAATCCACATGCACACTTATTCATCATATATTATTAATGATAATTTAAACAAAATTAAATCTTATTATGAATACTCCTCTAAACTTTAGAGTCAAAATGAGCTAAGGTTAGTGAGTGTAAAACCACTCAAGAATTATCATATCACAAAATTTACTTTGTATATGGGAATCTCAAAATTTAGTGTGGCCTAATTTGGTATCTCTAATATGTTCTGTATTCTAATAAATGAAAACAGCTTTGAATTTAAAAAAAAAACAAGTTTTCCTCTTAAGTCACAGAAGCTAACATTTTTTTAAATCCCCCACATCATTCTATAATGTCTCTACTACTGACCTGACTCAATAAATATTGCAGGGACTTTGCTATTCCTCTTTAAAAACAAATGGAAATCTATCAATCAAATCTGGTATTCACAAGATTCATCCACATTACCTGCTTACTTATATGCACATGCATTTCAAGATTTTTCCTTCTGGGGCGGGAGTTCTCATCCTTCAAAGAAAAGAAAAAACAAACTGAACAAACATAAAAACCATTAATATAACTTACATATATATATATATAATTTATACATATATTATATAACTTAAATATGGAAGAAACTCACAAAACATTAATATAACTTACATATATATATATAATTTATATATAACATAACTTTAACATATGTTAAGATAAATGTTTTGCATATATTTTAAATATATACTCATATGTATATTTTATAAACATCCATGGCAAATAAGTTTAAAATTTAAAATTAAAGAAAAAAGCACTCAAATAGAATAAATGGAAAAGAAAGACTTCTACAGATTAGATAACAGTGACTAAGTTTACAATGGATCCCTCTCTTTGTAGACTCCTTGCACCTCCACTATTATTTTCTGAACACTTTAAACATCTGGAAAATTTTCCACGAAAGGTAGTTCTACGCTAAATAGATATAGAAAAACCAAAAAATTAGTAAACAGAATAGCGTAGAAGTTATACTATTTGAAGAATATGGATGTATTTGACAAGTACTCAGAATAATAGAAATTACCTCTGCCTTTTTCTCTTCTCACCTTATCAACCCTCCTTTTCTTTCTCCCTTTTCTTCTATCCCTTTCCATATTTAAATTTCAGAGGTGGCTTAGGAGCAGAACAGAAACACTTATATTGGGAATATGTTAATAACTGCATTCAACCACGTGAAGAATTAACCTTATCTATTTATTTAGACCAGGAAGGACTAAATGACAAATAATAGTAGGAAATTTCAAGGAACCCAATTTTAATATAGGGAAAACTTATCTGCACTCAGTGGTGTACATAGATGAAAATCATTGAACCGAATGGTGGTGGTGGTGGTGGTGGTGGCGATGGCACTGCTGTTGTCTACAATGCAAGAAATAATTGTTAACCTGTTTCTATCATTTTGAGTACATTACATGTACATTACACCCCTGTCCACGCATTTAACCTTTACAGGAGCTTCATGAAGTAACTAATTCCTTATTCTCATTTTATAAGTATGGGGATTGGGATATTAAATCCTTTTTCCATGTGTTATGGATAAGGCTGAATATAGGGCTTTGCCTCAAAAAAAGGATAGAGACAAGCATTGTAAGGGATTGCCTCCCCGTAGAGACTGAGCTCATAAGTACATTGCTAAACTGAATTGTTGTGAATCATCTATTAGTGAATTAGCCATTGCATCATCTAGATAAATGTTCCAGCGAAAGGTGAAAGCCACTGTGGTAATAAAAATGCAGTAACATTCAAGGAACTGGTGAACTGTTTTGTTGGAGTTCATGGGTTTTGTTTTCATATGTTATGATCAATCATAAAGGTCACAATTTCTGGGTTGGCAATTTTGGGAGCCTTTGGAAGCCACCCCTGCCCACACATACTCATTCCAGACAATGCTCGCTTCCCACGTAAGTTACCAAGTACACCTTAAAACCCAGCAGACTTTGGAAGACACCATCCTCATGGCAGATTCAGCACATGAAACCTTCATTTATCTTCAGAATTCTTAAGTCTTTCTTCTCATAGCCTCAGTGTAAAGCTCATCTCCTGTGCTGCTTCATTTTATTCACTTGAAAGAAGGAGGTGCAAGGATCAATGCAGTGCTGTAGGAGCAGTGGACCAAATCCCTGCTTTAACTGGAATTCAGGACCCAATACAGAGGGCCCTTAAACAGTCTGCTATCAAGATGAGTAAACACGTTGCCATATCTCTTTATTGAAGTACTTGCTGCCATGAGCATTAAGGAATGGCAAGGTTTCTATGGATGTCATAGCTTTCCACATGAACAATACATTTCACTTCAGAGGTGTGTGCTGGAATTGGCTGTATTGTCTGTGTTCTAGCCTCTGAACAGATATGACTGTGCATGTGTGTAGTAAGTGACAGATTTTCCTGTTCCTTTTGCTGGAGCATAAGCCTAAAAGGATGGGACTCACTACTTGCATGATAGCTCCTTTCACTGGTAGGACAGCATTCTATGTAAGCTCAGAGAATGTGCAGAAATATGACAAGGTAATTAAAATTATCATCAAACCTTGGGTAACTATTTAAACTTCCAAGAGGTATCCAACTGCTAATTCAAATTTCTGAATATCTCATCATTCCTCTAAAGCTATTTTGCATTTGTGTCTATTTAACAGGATTCATTTGTATGAGTTCATTTTTTTTTGGAAACACTTACCCTAAGAAACTGACTCCATAAAGACATGACAAACAACAACAACATTTGTGTTGTAACATTAATTGTGCTTTAAACAATTTTTTTAAATAATATGGGTTTTTTGTATTCCAATAAGTTGATTGGTGCCGATTCCTGAATATGTTTTTCCAACACAATTTATGAGAATTAAAGTCGGCTCTGCGTCCTCGATTTCAGATAACTCGACAGTGGTGCACTCCTGATAGCATGTGATTGTGTCTCTTCTCTGACAGCCCCGGGTCATTTTCCATACCATTCAATTAAAAGAATTTCCATTATGACTAACTTCATGTGTTCTGAAGATCTTTCATCAAATGGTACAGTGGGGCATTATTTTAAAATAGAAATGCCCATAATAGAGCTTTTTATTTTCTTCCTACTGGGACACTTTTCTTTTTAGTGTTTGTACATCACCCAGAACCAGACGTTTTATTCCCCAATTGCTCCTGGTGCCTGCAATTCCCCACCTCTAAAAAGTCAAGCTTGAAGTTCCATCCAGGAACATGGCAAAAGGAAAAGTAAGCAAGCGTTGAGCTGGACACTGTGTATTCTCGGTTAGTGCATGGCCCACTTTCTACTCTGGTGAAGGAACTTAAAATGTTAAACTTGATTTCAAGAATTGTAAAGGTTTCTTATCTCTGAAGGTAAAGAAGCCCAGTCATGTCCAAGAAGCAATTGGAATTTTGCATTGATGTTTTCTCTCTCACGTTCAAGAAGGGATGGAACAAATCTCTTTATGAAAATGATTTTGTACTTCCCCAGCCAGTAGGTGTCAATTCAAAGGACGCATCCACCCAGATCTCTTAAATTCTAGAGATCAAAGGCCATTTAAAATGACCATGGCTCTAAATAAACACATAATTCACATGGAATATTTTATATTTGTTCTACCTATTCAGTGTAGTTCACCTCCCAGCAACCAGTAGTGTCTTCTCATGTACTAATCCATGGAATAACACTTCTTGGGTTACTTTCTCAATATTTTTGGACAGCTTGTCCTCACTTTAGAACGGCACAGTGGTTTTATTTAAGTAAAATTATCTTCACGCTGGTTTCATTCTTGTGTTGCTGAATGTAATAATCTGTCTCCAAGAACCACATTGCAAAGATGATGTTAATATGATACATGAAAAGTAGCTCCACAGTAGCATTCATTGCAAATAACTCCAGTATTCTATACCAGCTACAATTTCATTGATGGTAAATCTTTATAAAAATGATTTTAGTATGAAGAGTTACTTATCTCTATTGTTTTTATCCTCCAACCACTTGTCCTAAAATACCTTCAGGAAATAAATTTGTTGATAAATGAATTTCTCTTTCTCTCTGTCTTGTGCTTGCAAATTTCACTTTATTTTCAACATCCTTTTTTTTTAATTGTATGCTCAAGTAGATACAGTGATAATGTAGAGTAAAGCTTCTTAGTTTCTCTTTTAACTTTGTTCATTTTCATATGGAATGCTTTCGCTAAAAGAATCTAGGAAATCACACCTGTCACTTGGATGTCTCCTGGTGTTAGGATGTAGCACGCCATTAGCAATGGAATTAACAATGGGGGACTGGGGTTATGACTCAGTGGTAGAGCCCTTGCCTCACATGCATGAGACCCTGGGTTCCATCCTTGGCACCACATAAAAATAAATAAGTAAATAAAAAAAATGGGATTTTGGTTTGGTACCAGTTGACTCAGCCCTAGGAAGCACTTAGCTCAGCACCTAAACTGACACATTAATTATACTTAACATTTTACGGAAAAATGTGTTGCTTTCTGAGAAACCATTACCCTTATGGATTATATATTTTAGATAAAATCCATGGAAACACATGCTTATTTTCTTGAAGTAATTTCCCTAAATGGGCAATGTTGAGTATGTCATGTGCCACAGGATACTATTCTAAAAGATTCTTATCAAATTTATGATAAGGAGATTGTCAAGAATCCAGAAATATACATCCTTCTAATTTCATGTATGTATAGGGATTAGGGATCTAGAAACTAAGGTATTCAAAACAAACTGCATATTTTCATAAACAACATTTCACTGACAAACAGCCTATACCCACTCATTTATACATTGTTGATAACTACTTTTGAGCTATAGTAATGTCCTTAAGTAGCGATGACAGATGTCAACAGTGACTCACAAACCTAAAATATTTACTTTCTGGCCCTTAAGGGAGATACTTGTCAATAGCTGATGTTGATGATCAGCTTCTACCAGTTTTCTGAAAAACTTAATGACTTATTCAATAAATATTAGCAAGAATTTACAAAAATATAGAAGCTAGGAAAATAGTTAACCCAAATTAGCTAAACAAAATAGTTAACCCAAAATTAGTCCAGTTGAGACCAATAAAAGTGTTAAATTGTTAAATTGCTGATTTTTAAATAATCCTTAAATAGTTCAATGTTCCTTTAAATAAAGATTTTTGAGATTTTTTTCCCCCAATTTATTCCACAGATGGGGTTGTGCTTTGGAAGTCTATATTTATAAAAACTTGGCTGCATTTTGGGGGCAAACAGAATAATCAAAACAAGAATGCCTCTTCACTTTAATGAAGAAGAGAGAATAAGCTCACTTTCAACAAAGACAATAAGAATAAAATCCACATTTTGTTCCAGGAAGCAAAGATTAATCTGAGGTGTGAGTACTGTTATCTCAACCACTGAAGAGTCATATGCTCCTTTATAAGGTTTCTGTCATTGAATTTCAGAGAGATAAGAAGCAGGATGAACATAAATGGCGATGTTATGAACAACCAAATTATCTATTCAACTCCAGGGAAAGCAGAGTGATGGGAATATTTCCAAATGCTATTGTTGATTCTGTTCTTCACACTACAATATTAATGCCTACTATTCCAAGGGGCTCCGTAACAGAGGGCAGATCACATGTCTCATAAACAATACCAGTCTGGGATGTACTGTGCATTGATAAGGCAATAAAAAAAAAAAGCACAAATGGAGGAACTCTGTTAGGAAAATATTAATGGGTGTGCAGCAAGTTTATGGATTGGTACTTTCATTCTAAACTGAGAACAATTGCAGGGAATTGAACTGTTCAATTAAATTTTTCCCTGCCAGAGCAAACAAGAAGACAAGACATAGAGCTCAGAGGAAAAACCATTAATCAGTATTGTCATAACACGTCCCTTGACTCCATTGCTTCATTTTAGAAAGTGACATCAAGAATAATTACCATCAGTCATGCAGATTTCAGGACCCTACGGGAGAAAGATATGTTAACATCTAACCTCACATTATGCAATGTTTGGGTATAATGTTCAGAGTCAGGGAAAATAGCCCTCAAACTCTTTAAGGCAATTTTTGGTCCCATAAATTAAAATAAACTCAGCAACATAAACCAGCACTCAAAGAACTCTGGCACTAAATCAGTGAAGACTATACCAACACAAATATCACTCTCTATTTTTCAGAAATGAGATGAAAAAATAATCATTGAGAATCTACAGATTTTTTGAATTCCCACCATCAGTTCATGTTTTTATGTTCAACAGACATTCTGAGCTAGAGAGAAACTCAGGACTAGACGGTTTTGCTATCCAGTGTTTAGAAGTATCCTCAACTGGTAAGCGTTTCTTTCTCTATTTGAAAGAAATGGGCAAGCGCTTAGCTCATCCTGGCCCCTCAAAGCCCTTTGGTAGGTCTGACAGCCCTTGGAACACATCAGCCATCAGTCATCTTGGATCACAAATAGCTGCAAACAAAGATTTCCCTACCATTGGCAGGATATGGTGTTAAGAGTAAAAATGGAGATATGTACCATATGTTGGAGTATTTAAATTTACAAACCAAGCTCAAAATGATCTTGATGAATGCTGCTTCCTTATGACCTGCAGAATCAAGTTTGACTTTAGAATTTTCAGACACTTGGGTGGTTCTCACTGGCATAGAGAGGGAAGGAAGCACCAGTCTGTAGGGCCTGGGTCTAAGCTACTGTCTATTTCTCTTCCTGCTCCAGGTTCTGAGCTGTACTATGACGGGACATGCAGACATTCACAGAGGTACCCACCCATGAGGTGTGAGTAAGATCCTTCCACTCTCCTCAGCATCTCCAGTCTGCTAAATAGGTCCTTTGTGTACTCCTTGGATTTAGAAATATACATGTGGGTTTAGGCCTCAGGAAGAAAAGCCAGAAATCAGGCTGAAGCTCTTTGGCCAATAGATTCCGTGATTCTAGACACCTGAAGCCTGGTCTAGAAGGGAAGTGAAATTTCCAGGAGATGGTGCCCCCTTGCGCCCTTCTTGTTCCACAGGGGAAGAGTGCACCCCACAAGTGACGTTACGGAATCCTCCCAGGATAAACTTTGCACAGAGCTGCCTTGTCATCCCCAAATCTAAGGGCAGTGCCACTCAGGTGCTTCTATTGTTGAAATGCTTACTTCCATAGTATCCCATTATATTTTTCTACTTGTGTTTACTGTATAAATTAGAAAATATCTAACTCTCAGCTAGAGGAGGAAAAAAGACCATTGTGAGTGAACACCATTGAATAGGAATTCAGGATAACTTGAGTCAAATTTAAAGCCCATAACATCAAATCAAGCAGTTCATGAGTTTTGCAATTATTTTTGTGAAGGATTTATTGAATTTATTGTTGGTTACTACATATCAGCCATGACCAAACCAGCTAGGATTCATCTTCATCCACTTTAGAATCTCTGTCCCTGAATTTGGGGAGATGCTCTGTATATCTTCATATGAGCTGTGGTCTTGTTTAGACTCTTTTTCTTTATTCTGGTGTTCCAAACGTCAGATTGTTTTTTTGTTGTTGTTTTTTTTTTTCAATGTGAACCTCCACTATAGATGTGCTCCTTCAGAGAGGAGATCCCCAGGGTTTATTCTTGGCTGTCTTCACTTTCCATGATCCTCTGTTGTCTGACGAAAGCTCCTCCAGGTCTTCTTACTCTAATAAAATCATACTGAGGATACAGAAGTTATGTGTGCTGGGGAAAAAAAGTGTCAATGTGGAGAGAATCTTTAAGCTGCACAGATGATTAGGTATTGACCTCACAGCTCATGAAGGTACTGGCTGGGGAAGGTTGCTGTTTTCTTCTGAAGGGGAATCTCAGTAAGACTCAAACATATATATAAATCATGTCTCAGAGTAAGGGGGGTCGTGTCTAAAAATAAGAGGTAGATTGGAGGATGCCGAGAGAGGATAAGAGATTATTTTAGCAGGCCATTTTCATAATAAAGGTACGGTGATATGTAAGCTTTGAGTTTTGATATATGAACGCAAAGCTATGGTTTGGATCTGGACTGTTTCTCCAAGTCTCATGTACCTAGAGGTGGGGCTTTTGGGAAAACCATGAAAGCTCTGACCTCATCAGTGAATTCATCCATTTGTTGGACTAATCCTTTGATAACTGGATGAACCTCAGAAGGTTGGGACCTAGTTGGAAAAACTTGTCGTTTTAGTCAATTCTTTTCTCCACTGTGACCAACAGACCTAATAAGAACCATATTATAGGAGAATTTTATTTGGTGCTTATAGTTTCAGAGGTCTCAGTCCATGGATGGCTGATTCCACTGCTCTAGGCCTGAGTGAGGTAGTTCATCATGGGAGAATAAGGTGGAGGAAGAAAGCAACTGAGGACACAGCATTCAGGAAGCAGAGAGAACTCTGCTTACTAGGAATAAAATGTATACCCCAAACTCATGTCCCCAGTGATCCACCTCCTCTAGTCACATGCTACTTGCCTTTAGTTAGCTCCCAATTAATTCATTCAAATGGATTATTGCACTGATTAGTTTAACCAAACAGATAAAATGCAAATAAATAAATGAAAGATGAATGACAAAAACCCAGTAGCCCAGAGATAAGCAAGTCAGGTTTTCCTTGATTTCATATGTAAATTATTATAGCAGTAATTCCTAATTCCATTAAAAATGGTTGTGATGATACCCCAATATTAGACAGCATTGTTCTGGGTTTTAAATTTATTTTAATAATTAGTATTTAGCAGGCAAAATTGACTTTTAAGTATGTTTACTGGGATTCATCCTAAATAAAGTGAAAACTTTAATCAGAGGAAACCATTTTTCCTTTTGTACCCACTTATACCAAGCACAGTTTGTTGGATTGAACGAACCAGCACATTTCTCACTTCCGACATACCCAGATAAGTTGTCCACGATTGCCTGTGTTTATGTCAATGACTCAAAATAAAGTAAAAACTCAATTTCTTACATTCCACAAGATGAGATTATTCTTAATACTCATTTTCACGAGCCATATTCTATTCCAGGAATTTGGGGAGTAAGACTCACGATAGGTACAATCTATGAAGCACTTAAATCAGTTGTGTGTACTTTACAGGGGTTCATTCAGTCCCCAGGGTGAAGTCATGAACCAGATACTGTGACCCTCTGTGTAAAAGGAAGTTTTGGTGACTTGACCAAAGTCACATTGCTTAAAACATGCAGAGCTGAGATTTGAATGTAGCCCTGGATGACTTTAAAACCATGCTTTAATTCCTACACAAGATATTTTCTTAGTAAGAGCATTCATACTCTCATATTAACAGCTTGTTGAAGCCACTGTGGTTTATATGACACATGTCACTCCTTGCTTTTATCTGTGATTCACTGAAGTGTGACACACATCTGTGAGCACTCCCTCAAATGTCATTGGTTCTCTTAGCCTTCTCTGTAGTCCCTCAGGGTATGGTGTTACACACAACCCCTCCTTCCCACATTTCCAACCCCATGTATCTGAGCAACTTCTCAATAATTCAGATCCCTAATCCAAGCTGTCTGGGGCCATTTGTAAATGTGCTACAGTATACCCTATCAATTTGATCTCATTGAATTGACCACTGAAAAAATTTTATGGGATGAAGGATTGGTGTTTGCATTTCTGTTGGTGTTGACTAAGTGACAGTACAATCTTATCCAATCTAGGCTAAGCCAGAGAAAAGTTGTCATGCCCTTCAATTACTAATACCTACTACTTCTCTGCTTTTCTTTATATATAAATTTAATTACACACGTTGCTCTCTTATTGGTGGTTTTGATGGCTGGTATTTTTAAATCTAGATACCAGTGGTAACTAATCTGAGAGTACTTGCTTTTTTATGAGTTATGAGTACATCTACCTGCCTGAAATTGAATTTTGGCATTTGTCTAGTGTTTAGAATGACTAAGAATAAAGGCACTAAGAAAAAGAACAATCTGTTCTGACTATTTGACATAGCAACTGTAATTATTTAATATTGTCACCACAATGAATAATTTTTGTGCATACATTTTTGAATTATGGAATAAATATGTAAAATCTTGAATAATATAGTTATACCGTTCTCCCCACACACAAATGAAATACTGTTACTTAAGAAGTTTGCCTTGTTTTTTGTACAAATGACAAGAAAATTTGTTTTGAGCCAATTCTGGGCTTTTACTTGGTCTCTGTTTATTTTCTTGTAAGATTCCAAACTGCATAAATTTTAATCAGCCTTTCTATACAACTCCAAAAAAAAAAAAAAATCAGTCATTTGGTTGAGTGCAGTTTGGACAGTAAGAATTTGTTTCCTAAAGTTTTGAGTTTTTGCCTGTGATGTGTTCTCTGTAGTCATTCTTCTGCCGAGGTTGGCAACTCCATATTTATTTATAAAGTTAGCATTTGGTTCTGAAACTCTTTGAGTAGTTTGGATATATAATCACAAGCACATTGATGAAATGTGGACAATAGGGCAATTTCCCTTGAGTGGCGTTTGTATGTCATCTTCTGTATCGTTGTACATACTGTACACACAATGTGTGCATTTGTCATTCCTCTAACTCCCCAGGCTGACTGTCATATACAAAGTGAGAAACGTTTCTTTGTCCTGATCCAAAAGAGGCTTCCAAAATACACATTACTTATTAGTAAAATTAAATATGTGACAAAAGTAATAACAGAAATCATTCATTATTTAATTATCAAAACAAGGCTGTGGGCAATTGTGCTGGGTTACATTTTTAAGAATCCTTGATCTTGTTTTCATTCAACGATAAAAACTTCACCCAGCTCCTTCTTACGTACTGTGCCAACACTGGCGGCCCTTGACCATACTTCCAGACTTTTAACCATTTGTGTTAATCTCTTGAACAGTGAGGACACAGTTTCAGTTCCTCCAAATCAGTAGTTTTTGAAAAAGCACTAAGAAGGAAATTTATTTTCAGACTCCAAAGTCATCTGGCCCACATCAAGGCTATCAGTTCTTGGCTAAAATGAAACTGGTTCTGAGTTTTCCAGAAACAAGATATTTATAAGAAATTAATGGAGTGGACATGTTAAACATGTAATTTTTAAAAAGAAAACAATTGCTTATTTCCTTACCAGCATTGGAAAGAGATAAAGTGAAATGAACAGAATTAAAATAAAATGAACCTTTCCCTCAGTAAATGTTAAAACAAATGTTTAGCATAGACGTCACTTACCAGTCTTCTTCTCAACGGACATCAAATGCTCAATTGATGGAACAAACAAGACAGTATCAGTCTTCTATACACTTTTATTGACTAAGGGCAGTGGCATGGAGACCTGTTTTATGGAGTAAAATGAGCATCTTAATCTTTTGCGAAGAGTGTTGTTATTTTCTTCCTGAGAGTGGATGTCCTGAGAGAGACAGGAGAGATTGGGACACTGATGTTTCTGATTGTCTGCCAGGACAAAGCCTGCCTGGCCACTTTAGGGGACCTGAGTCTGAATGGGGTATTCTGCTGGAAAAAGAATACCAGCCTGACTCGGTAACTTCCCACTTGGCAAGTGAAGTGTGTGTTGATTTATACAGTTGATATTTCAGAAGCACAGACAGGAAGTCAAAGAAAAAAAAAAAACCCACAGGAGCTGCCGAATGCAAGATCATGTCTCAAACACACTACCAACGTGTATTTTCTAAGAATATCACCATTAGTGTTCTGGAATTTTAAGATTAGAAACTGCAGGATCTAATGTGGTTCATTAGCTCACCTCAGAGCTGAATGACATGTTGAAAGTGATATCTAAGATTTGGAAGAGAGGCAGACCCAACGTGAAACTGGTCCATGTGCATGCCCTTAATCTGAAGCTCAAAGCACTTTGTTTTGGCTAACTTAGATTTCCAGTGTTACGACGACTTCCATTAAAATAAGTGTATCGCATTTTATGTATGACATACTAGGTAGAAATGTGGGTTCTCCGATTTCTCACTTCAAATGCATTTTTGCTTCTGTTCAAAGAGAGTTCACATAGTCTCAATGCCTCATCTTCTCCTTTTCTCCTAACAGAAGGGGACATAATTAGTCGCCTATTTGTACTGTTTATATTCTAAACAGTAAGAACAAGTTAAATTGCCAACAAACTGTGTCTCATAGAACTCCCCTTGGGATATTAGCTTTCACTACAACAGGGCTTTGCAGGTAGGCATTCTAGATGCTGAACACCGACGTGGTCTCTCAACCACTGCTATGGCATCCATTCATTCAACCATTGATTTGACCCATCATTGACTCCTATAATAGTTATTTCAGCAGTATCTTTGAAATACCCTTTTTACGTGGAAGAGTTGGGAAAAGAATAAATTCCCCTGGAGAGGACATTCCCAGGATGGATTTTAGACAGTAGGTTTAAACACTTAGTCTAGTACTAAAACATGCTTTTCCAGTCCCCAAATCCCTAGCAACGTGGACCATCTTCATGCCCCGTGCAGGACGTGTGCATGCACTGATACACAGCAATGATCATTTTCCAGTATAAACGGAGGGAGAACACTGCTGGGGAAAATTTCAAAAGGAACACAATTCAAAAATCACTCATACTTATGAAGTGTATACTTTTTGGAGTTAGTTTTGCCTTCCAAATTATGTTAGTGTTAAAGTGAATTTGCATTCTCTAAAGGAGTACCAGCTGTACATGATAGAGGAGGCTGGGTGGGGGGAGAAGAGAAGCAAATGGCCTCTAAGAGCCTGAGGCATGGGACACAGGCAAAGCAACATGCTAGTAAGTTCTGTGCACTATCAACAGAATAAACAAAATACGGACAGAACCCAAGGCTCATTGAGGACTTTCTTGGTATTATATGTGAATACAAATATATTCACACATTTAGTATTACATGTAATTACATATGTAATGCCTTTATTCAAATGCATTTTCCTCCAAAATAATTTTCCAAATACATGCTTGGAAAAATAGTCACTGCTAACATCTAGAATACAATTGAGGGCTCTATGCTCACACGAGCACATGGAAAAGGATCATCTGTCTGAGGTTTGTTCCCTGACTGAATGACATCCTCACACAAAAACACCCCTGGTTGCTTAGGCACCAAATCATTTTTAGCTCATTCATTGAAATTCAGAAATGGACCAGAAAATAAAATAAATCATGTTGGCATTCTCTTCTTCTGATCAGGCATTCGACCCTGGAAAAGTCAGGTGCGGTTGTCACAACAATAGACTGTCACCTGGAAGAGGGGTCTAGGAAGCATCCTTAGAAATACCTGCAAGTGGGAAAAGAATGGATGAGATCATAACACTGCTACAGCTGGACCTGGGGAGGATGCCACTGCGTGTCTCCTGGGCTCCCCGCAGCCACTTCAGAATTCTCATTTATGTGAAGTGGTTCTATCCAATGATCAAAGACCAGGACAGGACCCTCTCACCCCGACACCCCACCCCCACCACAACTGATATTGGATAGAGTGGATCACTTGCTGGGGAAAAAAAATTCATATTATTTCTGCTTCTCCTGTTAAATGTTTGTTTTGGCATTTTTTCAGCCTTTGTGTGTTTTTTAGTATTTCACAATTTAGAAGGATTAGATTATACCTTGTGACCAAAACGAGGGCTGGGAGTGTTAGTTCCACCCCCTTGTGATCCTATAATTATGGGGTTAAGTAGGAGTAAGGTGAGTCTAGATAAACTTTGTTTTCAGCATTTAATAGAATGTATTGAGTAGCTTAGGACGCATTATATTTCTGCATTATACACTTCAGGTATATCACATGATACCTGTGCCTTAAACATATCATATGCTGACATTTGACAAATTATGGATGGGTTGTATATACAAGGACCTGGGCACTGGAGAGGAAGCAGGAGTCCAATATATTCACCTTATGGAAAATACAATGCACTTAACAAAATTTAAGGGATTTTCTCATTGTCACATTAAAAAAATATAAAAGTGGAACTCAGCTCTTTTTTCTTGCTCATGTCTCACGTGAGTGAGGGAATGGGTACCCGTTGGAGGGATGGGCTGGCTACAAAATCAAAGCTATGATAATAATATATCAGAAATAAAGACACAAAAGTAAGAATATTCTTTAAAGTAGGGGTATGGCCAGTTGAGTCAACCAGAGAGGTATGACTTCTAGCAAAGAAGAAGCCCCGTGCGTACTTTATTTATATAGTACAGATCAAAAAATATTGGAAGGTATATGGTTTCCGTGTGGGAGGAGTCTTGTTTCCATGCTTGCTTCTTGGTGTGGCAGGGGTCTTGCAGTAAATAAGATATTTGGCATTTGGCGTACTAGACCCATCTCCAGGAGGCAATTTGATCCTAAGGCTATGAGCCAGAATGATGTGGGGATTCTCTAACTGGGGATTTAACCTAGGTGTTCCCAAAAGAGCGGCCTTCCTGCCTTCATGGCTCCAACAAACCATATTATATATATATATATATGGCCTCCAACACTCCTGACTCTCAGCCTGGTGTGAATAAAGACATGTAGACTCTTCTAAGCAAGGACTCTTGTTTCAGGTGGGTGTGCGCATATACACTCTGTAAAATATAACATCTACGAATGAATTATGGAATTTGTTATTTACTTCTAGAATGTTGACCGAAATTCTAAGATGAATAGCTCAGAATAGCTTCAAATCTAAAGCATAACGTGCACTGGAAACCAGTCCAAAGCACAGTAAGGCTTTGGAGCTAAAGAGCAATTTTCTAAAACATGAACTGGGTTCCTACCACTGCTGAGGAAACTTGCTCTATTAGGACAAATAAAGAATGGAAAACATCTGCTACAACAACTGCTTCTTTATTAAAGTTAGTAAGTGTGTTCTCTGAGATAGCCATTATACTAAAAATATCTCAGAAGACACAGCCCTCTTGTGGAATATCTATTTGTCCAGTGTCAAAAAAGAAAAAACAAAGGCATGTTTCTACACATTTGTGGTCATGTATTAGGTTCTGTACAAACCCTTGATGGCCACAAAATATTTTCATTCTAAAGACAGAGATAATGCAGTTGAAGTTAATAAAAGCTATATGTAAGGAATCATGGAAGGGGGGGATGGTCTTTGTCTTACTATTTTTAACAAGCTTCACAATTATTGTTTAAAGCTTCTCTTCTGTGCTCATTCTCAATAATTTTTGGAAAAGGAGGAAAACTTGCAGAAGTTTAGTGCCTGCCAAATGGGAGACCTGACATGAAGCCTTCCGTATGATGGAGGAAAAGAGAGACTGTGTGTTGTGCATGTGCATGTGCATATGCATGTGTGTGTGCACGCATGCAGGAGAAAGAGACAAAGACAGAGAAAGATAAGAGCCATAGATACAGCAAGGTGTTAGGACCCATCAAGAAGATTGGCTCCATTTAAGCGTGGGTGAGGACCTGGCTATGTGGTCCAGCACATCTCACGTGGCATCCTCTGGGAGGTATGCAAGAGAGACTGTGGCCGAGTACGATGCTGACTGGATTTAGAGCTACCTGGCTTGGAGTGCGGCTGGCCATACCTCATTTACAAACTTATTGTTTTAAAGCTGCTCCTGTGGATATGACCTGTTTTATGTTTCATCGTATCCACAAAAGATGGAAAAGAGCAAAATTCAGTGTGTAAAAGACAGAAGTGGACACTGTGCCGGCACTCTTCTTTGTACTCAGTAGAGATGGAGAAGAAATCATCAAGCAACAGCTAAGCTGAAGCATTTTTCTTTCTTTCTTTCTTTCTTTCTTTTTAAAATCTCCTATTGGCTAATTTTACCACACTGGTCTACATGACCAATGGCACTGTGTTGGATCTTATATTGCCTACTAAGGAAGAAACACAGCCTTAGGAGTGGGTTACTGGGGATTGAACCCAGAGACACTTTACCACTGAGCTATATCCCCAGCCCTTTTTAAAAAAATATTTTACTTTGAGACAGGGTCTTTTCTTTTTCTTAGGTCTTCACTGATTTTCTGAGGCTGACCATCTTCCTGCCTCAGCCTCCTGAGCTGCTGGGATTACAGGTGTGCACCATTGCACCCGAGACCAGAAACCCAGCATTTGAAAAACCCTTGGGTTCACCAGATCTTCATGTAGATCAGCTTCTCAACCCTTCAAGACATGTAGCTCTGGGGAGAGGACAAGAGAATACTGCAGGCCTGAGGCCGAACGGATGGGGTGGCAGGAAGGAGGGGGGGGTATCCAGAGAACAGAGAAGCTGTGTAACTAAACTACACTGCTGCATGCTGTATTTAAGGCTGAGATTCAGTCCATTACTTAGCTTGTTCACCAGGGTCCGTGGTTCTTCCTTCCTTCCCTTCTTTCTTTTATTCATGAAGATAGATAATGCATATTTTACTGGAAATACATTAGTAGCTACTTCCCAAACCTCGCCATAAACAAAAAGAAATCAATACATGGCCTCTGCACACTACCTCTGTCACCTCCTCTTCCTTGATTTTTTTTTTTTTTTAGAGATGATTTACTGCTAAAAAAGCTAATGGAATCTCTTTTTAAGTTTTCTGTTATTACAAATCTTTTGATTAAAAAAAATTGATGCCATGCCATTCAAACACACTGAGAATTAGAATGCTGGCATTTTAAAATTTAGAAGCTATTCTCTATGGAAGGTGATTTACATTTTCATTAAAGGGAATCTGTGTTCACTGTTTCTAGCTCTTAGCGGCTCATTACATGTTTACAGAAGTTTGAGTTAGAACGCAGCTGCCTTTTGAAGTTAATTCAATTTTATTATTTTTCTATCCTTCCAGTCATTGACTTCAATATTTAATGGGTGCTTACAATGTGTCAGGGACTCTGTTAGCTTTCGGAACAGAACATGGGTAAAAAGACTTTGTCCCTGTCCTTGGAGAGCTCAGGAGTTGGGCATCGAGATACACAGGACGTCGACAAGCCTGTAGTGTTACGGGAGCACACAGTGTGTGATCTGGGGACCCAGACACGGGCAAGGGAGAGTGTGGGGAAATAGTCACCCAAAAGGAACCATCAACTGGGACTTCCCGAGGACAAGCAATTAACCTTGGTGAAGAAAAAAAGGGCAGAAAAAAAAGAATATCCTCTTGTTTAGGGGATAAGAAAAGTGCACAGGAAAATTTACCCTGTGGATTTTACCTTGAAGGTGAGAAAATATGGAAAAATTATAATGAGAGAAGAGAAACCGTTGAATTCACATTTCAGAAAAGTGAGTGTTAAAGAAGGAACAGCCCGGAAGTCAGGGCAGGTTGAGACACTGTCTCTGAGGCTGAGACCACAGACTCTGGGGATACACTGCCTGTATCTAAACCTGGGTTCTTCTAAGTGGTAGCTAGGAGAGCCTTGGAGAAGCCCCCTGGTCCCTTCTTCTGTGATCACAGTAGTACTTACGCTGGACATGGATTAGGAGGATCAGAAGGTTCATGTCTCTGTAGCGTTTAAACAGTGTCTGGCATATTGTATGTGCCCTGTAGAAGTTAGACCTTAGGAGAATTTTCAGTGATGTGTGAGAGAAATTAGAAGTATCTGGGAAGAGACAGGGTAGTGAGGAAAGAGAGGATGAAGCCATTCAGAGACTATTTAATAAGTAGAATCTTTGACCCTTGGTCGGTAGGTAAGGACTTAGAGAGAAACCAGAGGCGTAGGTGAACTTGGTTTTTTTGAATTTCAGGCTTGATGGGCAATCTCTGTTCATGGCAATAAGAAATACTGGAAGAAGAAACATTCCCTTGCAGATGTTTTAGGTCTTCCAAGAGATCAGGCTTGATGTCCAATAAGTGACTGAGTATCACATTTGGGAAAATAGGAAAGAGACATCCGTGGACTGTATAGGCTTAAGGGGTCCTGGGAATAGTAATGGTCAGTGAAACCATAAGGAACGTGTGGGGCTATCCCAGAGAGTGAATCAGTGCGAAAGCCAAAGGTAGCCCACAGGAGAACATTTAAGATGAGGGTAGAATTTAAAGTTCACAACAGAAAATGAAAACAGAAAGAAGAGATCCTGGCTTTCGCTGGTGATGGAGCAGTTGCCCTCATTGAATCCAACTATAACATCAGACAAG
Source organism: Ictidomys tridecemlineatus (assembly GCF_052094955.1). NCBI lineage: Eukaryota > Metazoa > Chordata > Mammalia > Rodentia > Sciuridae > Ictidomys > Ictidomys tridecemlineatus. Next base: position 10,024,819 of record NC_135479.1, on the reverse strand, counting down.
ACACGTGGAATTACTGTTTTTAGATGTTGGCTCACGTATTAAGGTTCTCTGACCCCTGAGGGAAGGGAGGTGGTGATCACCATGAGGGATCCAGTCTTCTTCCTGGGGGACAATTTTCTCACTGCCGTGCAGGAAAAAGAAGCCCAGTTAGAAATAAACAGTCTTGCCGGGGAGGCTGAGGCAGGAGGATTGTGAGTTGAAAGCCAGCCTCAGCAATGGCAAGGTGCTAAGCAACTCGGTGAGACCCTTTTCTCAATAAAATAAAAAATAGGGCTGGGGATGTGGCTCAGTGGTTGAGTTCCCCTGAGCTCAATTCCTGGTACCTAAATAAATAAATAGATAGATAGATAAATAAATAAAATAGAAATAAACAGTCCTGGTGGATTGAAGAGATGGAGCTCAGAGCTGCTCCTAAATCGTAGAAGATGCCCTATTGGGTATTTGGTTGAAGAGCAAGTTCAAGTGTGTGAGGTGATTCTCCGAGAGCCTAGGTAAAGAATAATGACTGGGATTTGTAGGCTGTTGTGACTTGGAGTAGACACAGCCACAAACACTTTAATGTTCTACCAACTAGGTTAAAAAAAATCTTCTCGAACATTGTGGATATTATGTTAATTTTTGAGGAGGACACCTATTCAGAGAAGAGCAAGTTCACAGAGACTCTAAGGGAGACTCACAGGAGCCTTAAACAATCAAACTGATTTCCATATAAATTAACTCTTCACCAGAAAGTCACTCCACAAGGAGGGAACAAAGCCAAGTCCTCAATAGCTTGGTGTTTATATGTCTAGCAGGTATCGTTAGTAATTTTTCCTTGAATGTTTTGAAAAATGTAAGTTAACAAATGCATAGAAGCTCCACCAATAGACTCTGAAATTAAACAACAGAATTAGAAAACAAGGAACAATTAAAATCTGCTAAATAATTCGAAAGCAAATATGTAAACCATGAAGGAATATAAGCCTCAGTATTCATGGGTAAGTTACAAAATGTATGAAAACCTTAGAACTGTAAAATGTAATATTGAGATGAGTGGTGTAATAGGTGAGTCGTACAGCTGGTCAGACAATGAGCAAGAAAAGATGAGGGTAATTTATTCTCAAAACTTTAAAAATAGAATTAACTCAGTTCATCCAGTAGTTCTTCTTCTGGATATGTAGTCAAAAGAAATAATATTAAGGACTTGAACAGATCTCTGCACACCTGTGATTAATGCGACATCATTAAAAACAGCCAAATTAAGTGTCTATCAGTAGATGGATGAACAAACAAGGGTGGAATATTATTCAATGGAATATTATTCAACTTTAAAAAGGAAAGGGATTCTGATATGTGTACACCATGTATGGACCTGGAAGACATTGTGCTAAGGGAAATAAGCCTTCCACAAAGGACAAATACATGACATCACTTACATGATTCCTGGAGTAGTCAAATTCATGAAGACAGAAGCAGAACAGTGGTTGCCAGGGGAGCTGGGAAGGAACAATGGAGTTTCAGTTGCAAATAACAAAGAGTTCTGAAGATTCAGAGTATTCACGGTTGAACCACATTGCAAGTGTACTTAATGCCATAGAACTTTACCCTCAGAAATGCTTAAGATGGTAAAATTTATGCCATGCATATTTAAAGAAAATATTCTAAATGGGTAGTCCCTATGAAATCAGGCTGCAACTTTTCTTTTTTCTTTATTTTATAAAAATTTTATGATAAATATATTGAGAAATAAAATAAAGCAGCCCTCACTTTGGGCCTACTGTACAGAGTTGGCTGGCTATGGACTGAACCTCTGAGACCTGGAACCTCAAATAAACTTTTTCTTCTGTAGGTTCTCCTTGTTAGGTCTTTTGTTCATAACCATGTAAATCTGACTAAAATGCCATATTAAAATTCAGGATTTCGCCATAGAACCTAATCCAAGTCTCCACTCCTCACTGTATCAATATAAGACAACTTCAGGAATTCTGTTGACTATTCCCCTTACGATGTGTGTCTTGTCATTTTCTTGGAGAGGAACTGCATTCTCAATTATAGATATGCACTTTGGATTACAGACCACTCAATACCCAGGAACCACTCTAAACAACACGGATTTTCACAGGAAGATTATATATTCTATCTATCATTGATTAATAACTAATTAACATGGATTGACTTTTTAGCCCTGGGGAAGAAGGGTGATACTGTAAGATGTTATGGAAAGAATCAGAGAGACTTTCTGCTAGGTGTGTTAGAAGTTGAAGTACCCAGCCTTGACTATGAGGGCAGTAGGTAAAAGAGAGTATGACATGTGACCAATTGTAGGAGAGAACCATATTTTGAAAGGAAAGGAGAAGGGAAACATTCACAAATCAACCCTCAGTTTTACTTTTCCTCATCTGTTCAGTAAATACCATCAGACAATGAAGAGAGTAAATTTAACCCGCATTTTAGTGTCAGATCACTACAATTGAATCACATCAATAAGGAACATGGGATGAGATTGAAGGTTTGAGGATTTGGGGTGAAATTCTGAAAAGACTTCCCGGGAAAGGCCTTATGGAAAAAGGGGTCTCTTGAAAAGAACTTGAAATAGGTTAGAGGAAGCCATGGAAACAACTAGAAAAAGAGTTTTCCAGGAAGAAGAAATAGCAAGTGCAAAGGCCCCAAGCCATGAACCATGCATGATATATTCTAGCTACAGCTAAGAGAGCAGGGTAACAGGGTGAGTGAGCAGGAATGAGGAGAGCTAAAGGAAGACAGGGTGCACCAATAGGGATTTCAGCTTTTATTCAGTGAAATGGAAAGGCACTAAAAACTTTGCAGGCAACTAACACAATTGAACAAGTTGTTCAAAGATGTTTGGCTTGGCTGTGTGGAAAAGACTGCAAGGGAAAAAAGAGGAAGGAGGGAGATTAGGAAGCAGGGCCTGTTGCAGAAATTGGAAAGATAATGGGAGATGGCCACAGCGATTCTCATGAAGATGGTCACAAGCCGAGAACTAAAACAGAAATATTAAAAAAATTCTCTCACAAGCTCTCAGAATTGATAGAATAGCTTGTGATTAGCACCCCAAAGATTTGCTGTTGGTTGTGAAAAATAAGAAAAGGTGAAATAGCAAGGAAGAGCCCAAGGTATTTAGCTGAGTAACTAGAAGGGGGGGGGAGGATTATCATTAACGGAAAGATTTTGGATAGATCAGAAGTTCAAGTTTAGACTTCTCTATTGGCAGGTGGAAGTTTAAGTGGAGATTTCCAGGGAGAGGTCTCAGCTGGGATGTATCAGGAGACACAGAGAGAAAACAAAAGAGCCCTGAAGCCCTGCCTGTTGAGTTTGCTGATATTTAGAGGTTGGCGAGACGGAGGCCATTGAACAGTTCCAGAAATTTTGGAGAAAACAACGTAAATTGAATGGCCTGGAAACCCAGGAGAAGGGAGCGCTTAGTTGTACCCAAGGAGATGACTGCCCATAATTTTGAGAATAGAGGTGACTGGTGACTAGGACAAGAGCCACAAAGGCAAAATCCTGATTGGAGCAGATTTATGGAAAAGTGGCAAGTGATGAAGGAGATTTGTAGAGGATTCTCAGATGCCAATCTTCAACCCGGCGCAAACAGGACAGCGTCATTACTACTGACCAAGCTCATTGTCTTTCACTTAAAGAGATGGATAACAAGCTGAGGGCAGGGTTTGCCCTTGTGGGCTCTTGTAAAGCCTTGGCCTGCATGCTCTTTCTATTGAATCTCAAAGTTTACTGGGTTCCCATCCCTTTAATTCAATGAAGTTGTCACAAAACAACAACAACAAAAAAGCACTGACGAATTGAATTATAGGTTGCAAACTTCTCTATTCTTAATATCAAAATATCCAAGTAAAATAAGAAGATCATCTTCTATTTATCTGTGTGAATGCACCTAATTGTTATGTTTTGGTCACAATCATTGGCAGAAGCACACGGCTTTTGTTTCTGTCTGAAATAGTCAACTGAAGTTTTTAATTTATGTGGAGTATATATGTATTATATATATACTCCACATAAATTATATAAATATATATGCATATTGAATTATAAGTTTACTTACCTATAGTTTTGTGTTCATGTGCTCTAGAATTAAACGGCCTAGTAATCCTCCTTGGTTGCTAAATTGTGAAACTTGGAAGGATCACAAATGGAGACTGATTATAAGAGTTCATGGGAAACTCGGACAACCAGGTGGAGCAAAGGGAAGGCAGAATGCATCTCAAGAATGTATTTTACATCCAGTGATATTTGACCTCAGATGGAATAAAATGTAGCTCCCTCTCCAATGTAAATATTGGCCAGTTCCTATCCCATGAAATGTTCTTGCTCCTTTCTCTGGAGACAAAGACTCTGGCCCATCAATCATAACAATACTCCCATTAGGGCTTCAAGGATGTGTTTGAATAGGAAACTCTCCGCCCTCTCTCTGTGTGGATGATTGAGAGACAGGGAGATAAGAGACAGTAAGATTTCCAGAATCCTCTTGAAAATATTTACCCAGCTTCTTCCATGTGGTCATTTCAGTGTGGGTCGTGAAAGTCACACGTTCCCCTACAGGACAGGATGGTGACAAACAAGGTGCATTCGGAACTCCCCCATCAAACTCATATTTTGGTGGAAGACAGCAGCATTAGAAGGTCAATACGGAGGAAATTCTTCTGATCATTTGCTGCACCCAGTGGAACTAAAGTAAAGGCCTGAAGCCGCCATCTGGTCTCCTTTCATCTTGTCCCCTTAGGCACAGAGCTACCTGTGTCCCAGAATTTTTGTTGGCTTTTTTTTTTTTTTTCTGTTTGTTTCATCTGCTCATTCTCTTAGGCTTGTAGGTTGTGCAACTTCTTGACAAACTAAACTGAATATGTGAATTTAAAAAATAAGATAGAGGTTATAAGGATATTAAATGTATGTTCTTTCTTGGAAGTGAGGTTCATAAGAGGAAAAAGGTGACTTCTTGTGGTTGATGGAAGTGACTTTAAAGGATAATTACAGAGATCGTACTGTTGGGAGGGGCACACTGGTCCCATTAAAAATCATACTCTTTTTCAATAATTTCTAGGAAGCATGCCTCTATATGAGAAAATTAACTTTTATTATCCTTCTGTATTGAGCCCTTAATCTGATCCAGTCAAGATACGGCTTTGCCTGTGCTGTCTCATGGAATTACCCGTTCATCTATTTATCTAGCCTATAGCTTGACTTACATCTCTTGCTAAAGACATTGAGCCCAGAAAATGCAAACCGTTTTAGGGGACTGCGAGCCCTCACTAAATGGAAGACATCTCCTGTGCTGTCTGCATGCCTCACAGATCATCCCCAAACCACTAACTCAGCTGGCATAAGAAGTGACTTGCGAACACCACTGTATGGGGGCTGGGAGACTTCTATCTTGAGGAACGATGTCGTTACAACCAGTGTGGGTCTACGGCGATGAAGGGGATACTCGCCATCACCAAGATGTCTCCTCCCAACCCATAGCCATAGTGCTCCTCTTGTTACATGAAGTTAAGTTCTTGATTGTGGAAAATGTTATGAGTTTGGGATACTTTGTCCACTCTCATCGCCTAAAGTACACTGTGCCCACGATGACATGGGGCTAATTTATCAGAACATGGGTGTTAATCTTTAGTTTATGATTTAATAGTTTATATGATTCTAACCTCCATGATGCCTACTGTCATGGGCGGGATCTGAGAGTGTAATTGGGTTTCATTTCAATGTCCTTGTCTTAGTTTAGAGTACTCGGAAACTGTGAAGTTATTATGAGATTCAAAGTCCTTAAAGATATGTTCAGTTCTCCTGACAGCAATGCTTTCAGAAAGGAAGAGTGAGTGATGCTTCCATTTTAGTTGTGAATGTACTGGAAGGCACAGAAGGCTAATGACATGCCCCAGGATAGAGGTTTACTCGGTGGAATTGAAGATACTAAAATTCAAAGCCCCTGACTTCCCGAGTCCTTTGCCAAGTATCCATCATACTCCAATATCAAACAAAATCAAGTGAAATGCATAAAAATATGCCTTTGTAGAGTAATGCAGAAAGAATGAATGCAGATGGGCCAAGTGCTTGGAATCTTTAACAAAAATACCAGGAGGAATCTTTATTTTTATTTTTATTTTTTTTTTGTCCAGGAAGATAGCTTTTCCTCGATGTTTGGATGAAATGTTCCTCAAGGTAGATATTGTAAAATAAAATTTGCAATCAGAGGGAATTTGTTACCTTTTTTTCACCTTTTACTTTTAAATTGTCACCAGTCCCAAGGTAGCAGTCTTGAATTCTAGGTGGGAGCCATCTCATCAATAGTTGGATGGTTGGTTGCCCCATCATTTTTTTTACGGGAACACACACATTCCGCAACAGGTGATGACTTTTAAAAAACAAATGTTTCCCATTCTTGGGACTTACTTCACTTTGCAAAATGAATGACAGGCATGCCGAACAAGTACCCCGTGTGTGCCGAGGAGGTACCATTGTCGTCAGACCACATAGCTCAGTAGGAAACTCTCCCTACGCAACTGGAATGAGCTCAAAAAACTGGAATAACCAGGAAAGGAGGATGAACCAACTGATTGATGAAGAAAGATTAAAAGATAAAGGAAGGAGGACAAGTCAATAGGCTTTTTCTAAGCTGTAAGAGTGTGACAAGATTAGAGGTATACATCCCTGAGAAGCTTAAGCATTCATGAAAATGGTTCTATAGTACTATACAGAAAAGGTAGTATCCTCGAAGACAGGGACAAATGTAAAATGCTATTAACCTCAGCAAGTGGCTCCTGTGGTCACAATTATGTATTGTGATATGAGATTTCAAGTAGAACAGTGGAAGCAGTTTTATATTTAGTGATTTGCTGTAGCCAGGCTATGATGAAGTGGTCTATTACTCAGGATCCAGAAAGAAAAAATGGTAATTTTTTATTTTTCCTCTTCATCAAGATGCCATATCATTATGGCTTGACTCTGATGAGATTCAAAATTTTAATTACTATTAAAGTTCAGGGCTGAGATTTTTGTTACAACATAAATTTTTTGATTATTAAACAGGTATATTGGTATAACTGGAAATGGATGTATTATCTATCGTTGCCTAATGAATTAACAGAAATCCAGTAGCTTAAGACACCAACAAATACTCACCTCACGCTGTCCTGGTGGATGAGGAACTCAGGAGTCGTCTGGGCGATTCTGTAGGGTCTCTCATGAGGTCAGCATTGAAATGGCCCTGTGTTTTTGGTCATCCAAAGATGAGACTGGAGCTGGAGTGTCCACTTTTGGGAAAAACTCACTCAGAGGCTGGCAGGCTGGCACTGGCTCGTGATAGGAGGCCTCTCATGGACTTCCTTATAAGGCCCCTTCCTGGGCCTCACTGCCATCTTTTTTGTGGTCCTTGGATTCCAGAATGTTCTAAACTCATGATTTCACAAGATATGTACAATCTTTCCACCTTACACTTTGTCCTGATCATTTATCTTGCAGAATAATTTAGGAAAAAAAAAATACAGGAGAGGTGATGAAGTGTACTTACACCCTGGTTCCCTTGGTCGGTTCACTGTCATGAAACTGGGAAAAAGCTCTGGTAAAATAATCTCTTGGAGACTATTCTATTTTTTTCTGAACCACATAAATTTGCAAATGTTCATAGTTGATCTACCTGTACTTGGGTTTAGTGATATTAAATTAAATTTTCGCATTACTTTGATTCTAAATCTTTCCCCAGAAGAGAGAGGAGGGAAAAATCATTGGTATCCATGGTATCACATCTCTCTCTCTTTTTTTTTTTTGGCTTTTTATAGATTCAAACCTAATTTTCATCTCTCACAATGATTCAGGCTGTGTCTATACTACGCCAACACAACTAGTGAAAAAAAAAAGGGGAAAAATTTAGTCTAATAATTGTGGTGTTTAGTTGACCAAAATCTAAATAATGTAAAATTTCATCTATTTAGGAATCCTTTGGAAATGAGACCTTTCAGATTCCTATGATTTTAATATTAAGAATTGATACTTAAAAAAAAATTTTGCCATCGTGTTTGGAAATCCTTCTAAATTGTTGAACAATTTTTTTTATTTCAATGATATTACCTAGTAGATGTCTTGAAATGTAATACATTTCAGTATGAAACATGTAGAAAGGCTAGGTAAAATAAGAGAAATATCTCCAGTGATCAAAAAGGGAAACTTGGAAATCATGGAGAGGCTACCATTTACTGTTGAAGTATTCTGGGGATCCAACTGTAATGAATAAATTGAAAAAGAAGGTGAGATCTTGGGTCCATCCAATGTGGGAAATTGGTGTTGACCCCATCAAATGAAATAAGGATCTTGGAAGACTTACCACCTCAGTGAGGGAGTTCAATTGTAAAATTCTGACTGCCAGTGCAGAGCTATGACACAGAAATCACTTTTCTCATACTGGTTCTGATTTGGAGAGAAAAGTGGAATGAAGCTCTCCTCTGAAATCTTAACTACAATGCAACCTTCACACAGAAGCATGCAAATTTATCCTACTTGAAGGGTCCTGCAAATCCACAAGCCAAAAACTCAGCCTGTGCACCTGAATGCATGCACAGCAATGCCAGGTTAATGTCTCTGGCCGAAGTTCACTCTTTGGAAAGGTTTTCACTCCAGGCACAAACATTTGTAAATCATAAATGCTTTTCAAGTATAAGTAAGTAACTGGAAACTTTAAAAATGCTTTAGAACTTGCTACTCAAAGAATGATCTGTGGACCCGCAGCATTAGCATAATTTGAGAACATGTTAGAAATAAAGAGTGCAGGACTTACCCTAGGGCTGCTGCATTCAAACATGTCATTTTACAAGATACTTACCTGACTCAAATTATACATTAAAGCTTAAGAAGTAGTCCTCAAGGAAATAACTTACTGTGTGCAACACCCTCTGACAATTATCAGATGTCCACAAACCTTTAGAAGAGGAATTATTGGATGTGGACTAAAACATAAATGCATTTGAAATAATTTGACCAAGAAACAATGGTCCAAATATATGTGACAAATATGATAATAATTTAAAAATCTGAGAATATATGTATCAAATTTTTTAAGATAAATTTTTATTTATTTGAATTAGTTATACATTAAAGTAGAATAAATTTATTCACTTTGATATATCATTCATAAATGGGCTATAAATTCTCATTTTTCTGATTGTACATCTTGTAGAATCACAACCATGTGCAGTCGTATATGTACATAGGTAATGATGTCTATTTCATTCTACTATACTTCCTATTCCCATGTCCCCTCCCCTCCTTTCACTCTCCTCTAATCTAAAGTAAGTCAATTCCTCTCTATCACCACCTTATTGTGAATTAGCATCACATATCAGAGGAAACACTTGGCCTTTGGGTTTTGGGGATTGGCTTATTTTGCTTAGCATGATGTTCTCCAACTCCACCCATTTACTGGAAAATGCCATGATTTTATTCTTCTTTAAAGCTGAGTAATATTCCACATATATATATATATATATATATATACACATATATATACACACACACATACACACATATATATGTATATATATTCCATAGTTTAGCTATTGTTAATTGAGTTTTTATTATACCATCATGGTGTGTGTGTGTGTGTGTGTGTGTGTGTGTGTGTGTGTGTGTCTGTGTGTGTGGTGTGTTTATATATCTATATCCATTCTTACATTATGGAATGGAAAATGTAGATTATATCATTATAATTTAACTCAGTAGAAATGTTAAACAGATGTTAAGCACAAAGGAAGAGGGAAGTAGCAAACTGGAAGATTTCAAAAGAATATTCATAATTCAATACAGTGAGGCAAAATCTAGAAAATACAAAAGAGAGGTTAATAGACATGAGAAATTGAAAAAGAAGAACAAAAAAAAATATTCTAAAGGAACTCCAGAAGAAAAGGATAGGGAAAAGACGGATTAGGCGTTCACAGAGAGAATAAATAAAACATTTTAAAAAGGTTTAAAGATCTAACTCTTTAGATTTGGAATCAGAAGAGATTTATATGATATAAAAAAATTTTTCACCATTAGAGGATTAGCAAAGAAGCAATGCATCTCAAAGACAAAGAGAAGATGTTTCAAAGAGAAATGATGAATAGAAAATGTCTCAAGAACCACAACAAAAAAAACAGGACTTTGAAATGAAAGAAAAAAAAAAAACACTCTCAACTTCAAATATCATGACCCACTAAATAGTATCACCAAGACCAACACAAAGTACTTTCAGAGCCTCAAGGCCTGAGAGTGTTTGCTTCCAGCCGGTGTTACTAAAGGAGCCTCAAGCTATGCTGGAAGTTGTGTGGCTGGGAATGGGATCCCAGCAGAACTCTCTGGTTGGTGTGCAGTATGGACGTCTGGGGTGGTCCCACCGGGAACTTCTCAAACTTGAAAGTGTTTACGAGTTAACTAGTGACCTCATTAATCTGCTGATTTGGACGCAGTTGGTGTAGGTCTCCTGATTTTTACATCACCACCCAGATCCCCAGGGGATGCCCATGCCACTGGTCCAACCGCCACATTCAAGTAGCAAGACTATGACGAAAGAAGGATACCGCATCCCCTGGAAAGAATTAGTCATCCAGAAGGCACGCTGAGAAAAGAAACTGCTAAACGTGTAGGTAAATCTCAACAAATGTGCTTATAACAAGGCAGCAATAGGAACTAAGTTGTTAGGTCAGAGAAAACAATGCAGAAATAGAAGAGTGGAACACAATGACATGAGAGATGGGGATCAGACAATGCCAGGTAAATACTTTTTCGGTTTTCATAATACATAGGGTTGACCTTCAACTTTGTTAAGGAGAGTAAAATTGATTCTATAACTTTCCAAGTCACAGAAAGTAAATGTATACTTCATGTTTTATTGGTAGGTTCTGCTTTATTTTATCCACAGTGTTCTCTACATTAAATGAATTTCTGGATCAGAAACTTGGTAGCTTTGTGTGCTTTTTTTCTTCTTTCTGTCCTTTTTAGACTCAGTTGTCAACAAAATATAGATAAAGTAAATCTTCTGTTCCATTACCGACATACTCCTTTAAACTTAAAACCCATGCCATCTGGCTTCCTCCTTCACTGCCTTCAAAAATGTGTTTTCTAAAAGCTACCATGGACATCTTAAGGAGAAAAATCCAGTGGCTACTTCTTTTTTTTGTTCTTATCAATTTCTCTAGAGCTTTTCTACTCAAAATGTGATTTGTGGACCAAAAGCTTTCTCATCACCTTCAAGCTTGGTAGAAATGCAGAATCTCTGGCCTCATCTCATTTAACAAGACACCCACATGATTCACAGTCACATTAACAATTTAGAAACACTGATGTAAGATATTTGACTTTGTAGACCCTCCAAGAAGGATCAAAAAATGTCTCTTCTCTAGCAATCCACTTTGCTTATTATCTCCTCTTTTTTTGCCTTTTTACTTATTTCTAGTTCATTTTCTCATTAAATTGCATGAATGCAGGTATTCTGCAAGCTCTTTAACTTGACCTTCATTCCCTACCTTTACTCCTACATTCTATTCTCTTTCTTCATAACTCTTGCTCAGTTAGTGATTTTCTTTATTTTCTTAGGTTAAAATTACCAAGTTGCTTCTTAAACATGAAACTTCAGGGGCCCCCTCACTGAAGCTTCTACATCACCATGTCCACTTTGGGAACCAGGAATACTCCTTTTTAAAGTCCCTCCTCTCTTTCTACCTAGGTCGGTCAGATGCAACCTTCACACATAGTTTTTATGTAGGAACAAATGAAGTCGAGTAGGAGATGGTCATGTACAATCTCTAGTCTTGACAATTCATTAGTCCCAGTGGAGTAGGAAGAAATGAACCTCCAATTATCATTGACTGGAAGTGGTAAAATTTTGTATATTTTCTTTGATCACAGTCTAGTAGGACTGTGTCTGACTGTGCCATCTCAGTAGACTTGACTTCTAGTTAGGAACAGCCAGGAAAGAAAAAGGAGTGGATGTACACATGATAGGTCTAGAAATGGCAAACCTCCCTTCTGCCCTCATTCCAATATCAAACTGGCCACATAATTGCAAATGGTGTGAGGAACGATGGGGATCGCGCTCTCCCAGTGCACCAAGGAGAAGTCAATAGAACCCGTGAGCATTAGCATCTCTGCCACCATCTTTAAGCTCTGGGCTCCCTCCCCTTTCCAACTGCCTGTAAGTCCTCTTCACTTGAATGTGGGACTTGCCTTAACAAGTGTGACCTTTTAAACAGAAGTGAACCCTGGTTCTCCTTGCTTTTGTCCAGACTTGAACTTGCTTTTAAATTTATGACTTTTAAAAATGCCTTCACCTCTCCATATCAGAGACTCAAAGCTTGGGCATCTTCCACCATGCCCACTCTCTACTGCCCACACCAAACCATTTGCCAAATCCTGTTGCTTCTGTCTTCAAAATATTTCTTTCAACCTCCTACTGGACCACATTCTCAATGGAATTGCTTGCCTCTGGCCCATGCTCTCTCTCTCTCTCTTTCTCCCTAAAATATTCCTCTGTTCCAAAGTGCAGAAGGCTTTTGCCACCAATCCCCCTTTATGCTCCTTCCCCAATATCACCGCACATTGCTTTTCTCGTTCCCCACTGACCGCCTTTACTTGAGATAAATATTACCTAACAGTTACAGAGCATGGATTTAGCACCAGAAAAGTCTTTCACGTGGAGGGAGTGTTATCTTCATCCTTTAATATGAATAGGTCAACAAGGCTAGACGAAAATATCATTTTCATTGGCTAGTAAGTGAAGAGTCAAGATTTAAACCATGTGACGTGGAAGACTTCCTCAACGCTGAAGTCCTTGTTTGGGATATAAACAAAGTACATTGCAATGTCTGTTTCTTTATAACCTGCTCTGTCCTCTTTTTTTTAGAGCAAAGCCCAATCCTCTTGTGAGAAACCATTTCTGTTTAATCTTACTCATGCTGAGTTCTTACTCATTTCAACCAACACGTGGGACACGTGGTCCCAAACTGGGGTAAGTTTTCTTTTGTCCTACCTTCTTCAACATTACATGTTATTATTGAAAGCCAACAATCAAAAAAAGAAAACAAAGCAAAACAAAACAAAAATCTGTATTTTCCTTTATACTGCAAATTATTCATGTAGACTTCTTTTGATACTTTCCTTTAAATTTTTATTGAATTCTTTATTAATAAAGCCCCCACTTTATTCTTGTTGATGGGAGGCTTGCCACCTAATTTTTACTATCTGGTATCCACATCTGTGTCAATGTCTCAGGTGTCAACGTCTCAGGTGCCAGCTTTGCAAACCCTGAAATGTCTTCACCTTTACTTTTCCAGTGATTTCCTCTCTTGCACAGCTGACCTCTGGATTTGCCATATTTAGGTCTTACCCTGATATTTCTGATCATAGCTTCTTCACCTTTGCATTTTCTCACTACAACTCATCTTTAAATGTAAGGTGATCCTGGTTCCATGAGCTGCTATAGATTTTTCCAGTTCATCATTGCAAAGAAAAGAAACAATTCCTGTTTTTATCACTTTTCTATTTGGGTGATATTGGGTGGCTAGAGAATATGGACTGTCAAACTGACCATCAGTGTTTACATTATCAGTATTACCACCCTTAATTATTCCTTCTATTTATATATCAGTACACCTCTACCACTGTTCCATATAATTTTAGTCTTCCATTCAAAATTTACCATGCTTTTTACCTTGCCCTATTTCTGTACATACCCAACAATTTCCTTGTGCTCCTCTTGTGTCCACTGATCTTCTCTAGCACTTTCCATCTCCTCATCAGCACACCCATCAGCATATCACTCTTTTTCTCTTCAAAGCCATCCAACAAACCACTTGAGCCTGTACTGAGTCCTGTCCCTGCCTTGAGTTGCTCCTTCTCATCTGTTTCCTGGTAACAGTCTCCTATACTAACTAGACCCACTCATCAATGTCATAGACTTCTATTCTACAGCGAACAAAACATTTTGAAAATATCTATCTGAGAAATTGTTCATGCTCACACATTCAGTATGAAATTGGTGGTTACAGAAGAGAGAATCATCGTTTCTAGTACAAAGCTATAAACTAACAGTTATGTGTTATGAAGGGGGCAGAAAAATGTACTGAACACGAGGCATGTCTATTATTACATTATGTGTACTACAGAATCAACTGCAACCTCCATAAACAAACTAGCTTGTCATCTCAAATGAGAAAGACATAGGGAGGAAGGAGGGAAGGAAGGAAAGGGGGAGGCAGGAGGCAGGAGGAAAGGAAAGAATGGATGTAGGCAGGCAGGAAGGAAATATGTGTTATTTCACACATCTTCATGTCCCTGCATTCAGTGATACTACGCTGATAGCATTAAATCAGCCAAGGAAGCCAGAAATCGTTAGAAAAATCAATGTTTGACTTATGGCTTTATAGATTGTCTAGATTTGAGCGATGTTAGAAATGTTAATAAAGCAGATTAAACTTAAATGTATTTTTATTCTAGCTGTTTACTATGAGTAGCAAAAACATTTGAGAAAATATTTTTCTTGAAATTGAAAACTGTTATCTAATTCAGCAGAAAAAAAAATTTACTCTTATTATTGACAGGTAAAGGAAGTTGTGACATTGAAAAAAATAAAATAAAATGTCAGGCTCATATTCAGAGGAGTGGGCTGTTTATGTAGACATGAAATCATTCTTCATTCACCAAATAAGGATTAAACAATGTGGTCTGTGTTTGCAAAGATATGCTACCTCTTCCTTATGAGTTTCTCTACACCATGATGGTTAATTTCATGGGTTTTGCAATTGAAAGCCTGGATTCAAATTCCAATGCCTCCATTTACTAACCTTGAAACCTTAGAAAAAAATATTCTTATCACTTAAGTTACTTTACAATTATCATATGGCCAGGTGCAAAGGCATCCCAGCAACTAAGGAGGCTGAGGCTAGAGGTTTCCAAGTTCGAAGCCAGTCTTAGAAATTTAGCAAGGCCTTATGCAACTTAGCAAGATCCTGTCTCTCAATAAATAAATAAATAAATAGGAGTGGGGATGCGGCTCAGTAGTTAAGCTCCCCTGAGTTCAGTCCCTGGTACCAGAAACGAAACAAAACAAAACAAATCTGTCAAATTAGGATAATTCTTTTTACCTTTTTTAAAGGCAGAGAGAACTAGTCAGGATTGAAAAGTATTAGATCACTGAATAAAGGTTATTGTGCTGGGGTCAGGCCTATGGTATTCTACACTGCAGGAAGTGGCTTCTCATATTGCTAATGTTGCTTTGTAAAACTCCATGTAGCATAAACCTCATAACCATACGACAGAGTGGAGAGTCAATATGCTACATTTATCAATTGAGCTAAGTATGCCCTTGGCACTTAAGGTTTTGGGAACACAGTGATGCATGCCACATGTTGTCTGTGTCCTAAAAGAGTTAATATCCTGACCAAGGGAAAGAGACTGAACTGGTCAATAAAGCATCCCTCAGTGAAGTCCCCAGTAGACAGAGAACACGGTGACAATGGAAGGAGGGACTCAGTTCTGTCGTGTTAGTAGGAACCTTCTAGTTAAAGAGAAGAAAATTAGGATTCAGTCCATATGGTAGACAGAGTAACGACCCTTTCCGTCCCAAGATAGCCACCTAGAAATTGTTAGAACCTGAGAACATGTGACCTTACACGGCAACGGGAAATCTGCAGATGTGATCAACTTCGGTCCTTGAACCAGGGAGATCTTCCTAGGTTTTCCAGGGAGTCCTATTTAACCGTCTTTAAATGAGAGGACCTTTCTTGCTCCCTTGGTATCAGAGAAATGGAACATAACTGGCTTTGAAGCCAGAGGAAGGAGGCCATCAGTCCAGGAGTTTGGGGAGGCTCTAGAAGCTGTGAAAAAGAAGGAAACTCATTTTCCCTTAGAACCTCTTCAAGGACGCAGCCCTACTCTCACCCAGATTCAATCCAGCAAATCCTGTCATAGCTCTAACTCACAGAAATGCAAAATAATACATTTGTGTTGCTTTAAGCCACTAAGTGTATTGTAACTTTATACGGCTGCAATAATAGGCTGAATACAGGCCAGAATGATAAGAAGGCAACATCGATAGAAACAAGGCACAGCAGTCCTTGCAGTGGGAACAGCTGGGACAAAGTCCCCAGAGGTGGGCCAGGCTGCTGGGGACAGGAAGAAGGCTGCTGTGGGTGCAGGACATTGGGCAATGGAAATGCTTCACAGGAGCCAGGCCATGTAGGGCTTTATGAGTCCGAATGGTGTTCTAAGTGTATAGGGGACTCTGGAAGACAATGATCACACTTAATCATTTTACAAAATTATTTTTCTTTGGGAGTTTAATATCAAAGGCCAGAGTCTAAGTGGGGACATCAGTTATATGTATAGGAGGACCTAGAAATACTTTAGAAAATGCAAGGAGGCTGAGGCTAGAGGTTTCCAAGTTCAAAGCCAGCCTTAGAAATTTAGCAAGGCCCTATGCAACTTAGCAAGATCCTGTCTCTCAGTAAATAAATAGGGGTGGGGATTCTGCTCGGTAGTTCAGCTCCCCTGAGTTTAATGCCCATTGGTACAGTATGGTTGAGGGGGAGGAATTGATGATGACCTGCAGAGATGAAAATTCCTCTACATTGTAGACACTCATTGGCATGTGACAGCTAAGATGGACAGATATTTGTGGAAATATTCTCCTTGTTCTTCTAACCTATGAAAAATGGCCACTTAAAAAAAGATTCTTAGCAAAAAAAGAATTCTCAGTTTCAATGTTTGGCCCTGAGGCCAACTGTAATTAGTTATTAGACCTCTTCCATTTCTGAAAACCTGGGTGTGGGTTCACTTTCTTTGTTTTTCCTCACCTGTGGAAGCTTGCTCTTTACTCAGACTAATGATAGTGCTAATCAAAACAGAATTTTACTGTATAATGTTCACAGGTTTTTTTTTAAATGTCATTCATACAAATAAAAACAGACATCAAGGATTTTAATTCATGTGGACTCATTGACTAATTAATTCATTATTAACTAATGAGTACAAACAATAATCAGATCTCATTTGTGTGTGCATGTATGTGCACACAAAGATATACAGCATTGGATTGGAAAAAGTTAAGGAAGATGGATCTATCCATGTAAAACCGGTTAATGCCACAGGTGGCCACACCTCTTTGGTTGGGGTTACTGTTTCCTTGATCAGAAATCATTTGCTTCATGCTGAACAAAAATCTACAGCTTCCTTCTGAATTGAGTTATGAAAATGTCAGACAATAGAAAATAAAGCCCAGTGCTTCTGTGAAAGAATTTCCAGTGATCTGTTTGGCCCCTTCTAAAGTTTTGATTATTTTGATTATTTTTCTAACATTTCCCCAATGCTTCCTGCCCACTCTGCTCCTGTGACCATAAACAATATCCAGAGCTTATTCTTCTGTCCAAGAAAGGCTGGTCTTATTAACTTTGGCCCTGGCAAAAGTATAAACAAACCATATAAGCCTCCTTGAATTTTCCCTGAAAATCTAGAAACTTGCAGCATCAAGTAAACACTAGTGTTGAAGACTTAACTTCTGCCTGAAAAATTTCACAAAGAATCTTGATCAGAATTTTAAAAGCCTCCTTTATTTGCTTTTTTCAACTGAGGCTAAGAAGCCTAGCCCCAGGCATTTCTTTCCTCAAATCTCACCCACATATCTTAGGAATTTCCATAAATTTCTTTAGGTCCACAAATTTTGCTAAAGCTTCAGATGTTACAGAAAGTAACTGCTTTGACACCTGTAAGCCAGAACCAGGCTCATGTTCTTGTAAGAATTTTGTAAACCTTGTCCCCAAGTATCAAGTCAATCCTAACTCCTAAATATTGGTCTTGCTAGACTTCCTTGCTTGAAAAGGATTCTCAAATGGGATGCTCCTGTCTGGTCTCAGTTGCACAATCGATTTGTGCAATCTTATTCTGGTACAAAGCAGGAAATGCCTTATGAGACTCGGTAGATGTATTTGCTCCTGAAGTCTGAGATCAGAGATGTAAAACCACTTTGAAATATTTCATTTCAGTTTATGAATGCATAGGTTCCTAGATTGCTATTTAGAGAAAGACTAAAAAAAAAGAGGGGGGATCTCTTCATACATCCATGAATACCAAGTAAAAAGTGCTAGCTTTGTTTCAAGTAAACAAGGGACTGCAATATGATTCTTTCTTATTAGTTCATGATATACAAGTAAAATTGTCCATGTTCTGGATACTGGGGGGCAGGTGATCTACCCTCAGAATGTCCTAGAAATCCTAGGACCTGTTGGTCCACTAAAACTTTCTGAAAGTTATCTGAGCAATGTCATCTTAGAAATTGGTATCAATATCTTGTCTTTGGAAGCATTCAAAGTCTAGATACCCATTCCACAGTTCTCTGAGGCTCTGGTTTTTGAAGACATGAAATACAGCCAGTGGTTTATCAGAGTGCCTTTAGGCAAGTGCAGAGGATAACAGAAACTTGTTTGATAATGAGAAGGAAAGATTGTGATTGGTTAGTTATACTAAGTCAAAGCATAATGGCGGAGAGTAAAATTCTATTGGCATAGAGGGTATAATATTTCATAATATGTTGGTCAATATTTCCCTTGAAGATAACAACATACTATGATGAGTGCAGGCATTTAATAAAGTCTGTGGAATTTTGGTAAAGTGTACAATATCTGGAAAAACAAATATGTAACAATCACATTTTACCTTCATCAAACTAAGCTAGGAAGAGCTAAACATTCTTCTCATCTGACTGTTCTTCCCAGGTGGCTTTTATGGCAGTGCTAAACTCAATAAGTATGGGCCATCCTAAGCAATCATAATTCTTGCAAGCATCTTCCTTTTCAACAAAGGAAAAAAAATCATTGTGATATTCCTGTTCCCCTGACCAAGAAATCACGAGATGGGATTTCTTTGGTTGTTGTTTATTTATTTTTTAAATACATGACAATAGTGGAATGCATTACACTCATTATTACTCATATGCAGCACAATTTTTTGTAACTCTTTATATAAAGTATGTTCACACTAAATTATGCCATTATACATGTAAACTCCTTTTTTGCATTACAATTCTTAATACACATATATACCACAATTTTTTATATCTCAGTTAGTATATAAGGTATGTTGACACCAGATTCAAATCTTCATACATGTTTTTTTAAAATTTTTTTTAAATTTATTTATTTTTTTATTGTTACTGGTTGTTCAAACATGTTTTTGGTGTAATAAAACTCCTGATTCTTGTCTCCAATTTCCAGAGCTGATGTGGGAAGGTAAAATTAAATGAGATAACACATGGTACTGGTCACTTGATTATAATAGACCCCTAGACACCCAAGAGATGGTAATTGATTACCTATTTCATCCAAGTTCAATGCTACTAAACCCTTAAGACTAAGTAGCAAGAAACATTATTGTAAGGAATTAATTTTTCCCAAACAAGGATTTTTAATTTTTATTGATTTATTTGATAATTAAAGACTTGATAAAGTGAACAGAAATCACAATTATTATGTAAAAATATGAAATCTCTGCTGTGTAAGCAGATTATAGGGACAATTAAGAGAACCCTATTACAAGACTTTGGTAAAAGAACTAAGGAAACTTTATCATTTTTTTATTTGTTCTAATTAGTTATATATGACAGTAGAATGCATTTTGACATATTATGTATACATGGAATATAACTTCTCATTCTTCTGGCTGGACATGATGTAGAGTTACACAGGTCATGTAATCATATTTGCATCTAGGGTAATAATGTCAGATTCTACTATCATTCCTACACCCATATCCCCTCCCCTCCCTTCACTTTCTTGTGTCTAGTCCAAAATGCCTCTATCCCCTGCCCCCCACATTGTGAATTAGAATGTATATATCAGAGAAAACATTAGGCCTTTGGTTATTGGGATTGACTTATTTTGCTTAGCACAATTAATCATTTTAGCTTGGTAAAACAATTTGAATTTTTCTTTAACATCGTATTCCCCAGTAAATACTTAATTATCGTTTTTTTTTTCCTTTTAAATAAGCTAATTAAGCTTAAAAAAATCCTTCTCTGAGAAAAAAATCTATGATTTTCTATATCCATTCATGCTTTGTCTTTCACAATCTCTTTTTTATATTCTGGAATAGCTGAACATTTAAAGAGATAAATGCTCTTTTGACCTTGATAAATTAAAACTCAATTACTTTGCTTATGTATTCACACTTCTCTGCTACTGTTGTCTCAGTGTAATTTCAGTTCTGAAACTCATCATAATTGCAAGTTTTTACTGAAGCAACCAACTTTGACTTCATAGAGAAAACTGAGAGGTAGATAATTGTTAGCTTATTGTGGTGTTTGGTAGTTTGTGGTCTTGAGATATTTTAGGTAATAGAAACTCTACCAATATGTGCCTAATAGGGTAGGTACATGTTTTAGAATGGCGAAAAAAAACATGGTTTATATAAAATACAAGACAGGTATGATGAAGAATTGAGAAAAGACATAAAATTCAGCACAGAGAGGGATTATTAATACTGCAAAAGGAGACAGATACAGCATAAAACACTAATCAAAAAAAGCTAGAGGGACTTTATTAATATTAGGTAGTACAGATTTTAGAACAAAAGCATTTTCTGAGAAAAATAATATATAGTAGTAGAATAAAAATCCTAAATGTGTATATACCTGCTTATAGGGTTTCAAGATACATGAAACAAAACATGCTAGAATTGAAAGAAGACCTAGGAAAGGCTTACTGTAATGCCATAGTAACCAAGGCAGTGTGCTATTTCATAAGGCATGGACCCAGGATGGGCTTGTAGGTCAATGGATCAGAGGGACCTGGAGACTCATGTGAATAGGCTACTGAATCTTTGGCAAAATTGCAAGAGAATTACAGTGGAGAACTGATAGAATTTACATCAAACAATGATGAGATATCTGGACTCTGATATGTAAGAAATGATTCTCAATGTAACATCATATTAAAATAAAAACTCAATGTGGATCATAAGTTTAAGTGTCAAGTGCAGAGCTGTACAGCTTTTAGAAGAACATAAAAATTTCATGACATGGCATTTTGCAGAGTTCTGAGACTTCACACCAAAAGTGCAGTCCATGAAATAAACAATTGATAAATTGGACTTAACCAGAATTAAAAATATTTGCTTCATGAACAGATAGTTAAGATCATGTAAAGACCAAACTAAGACAGCCTTTGCAAGTCACATGTCAGACCAGGGGGCTTATATGCTGAATACTTAAAGAAACCTCCATGCTTAATAGTGGGAAAACAAACCTCCCTACTACAAACTGGACAAAAGGCTTAGAAATGAACTCCATGGAAGAGGATGTAAGGGTGGAATATGAGCACTTGAAGGCTGCCCATCATCATTAGCCATCAGGAAAATGCAAATCAGAACCGTAAGGAGGAACCACTGCATGTCTGTTAGGCTGGTTAAAACAAAGAGCTGACAATCCTGTAGCCGAAGACGATGTGGAGGAACCTGAGCTCTTACTAGTGCCAATACAAAATGATGTAATGCTGATGGTGAAGAGTTCAGTTTGTCTTATAAAGTTAATAAACCCTTATCATGTAACCCAAGAATCCAATCCCTGGGTATTTATTCTGGAAAAATAAAAACTTAGGTTCACAAACATATGCACAGAAATTGTACAAAAGTGTTCACAGAAAACTTATTCATAAATTTCCCCAACTAGAAACAATGTCCTTCAATAGGGTCACACATACACACACATATTTCAGAGTTTTACAAACATATATATAAATACAAAATATATAATTTGATACACATATAATGGAATGTGATATAATGGAGATTATATATACATATATATATATATAAATTATCTGATATATGTTTATAAATGAGAATATATATATATATAATGAAACATAATAAGCAATAAAAAACAAATAAATAATTATTACACTTGAGAACTTGCTTGAAATTAAAAACCTCAAAAGAATTGTTCTGCATGAGAGTCCCCAATTTTTATGGGTTATATACTTTGTGATTCCAGTTATGGGACATCCTTGATAAGGCAAAGCTATAGTGACAGATAATAGATCAGTGGTTTCCAGGGATTAGAGAAATGAGCGAGAGGGTTATGTAAGTATAAAGGGGAGCATGAAGGGTTTTCTTTCCTCTTTTTTAAAAAATGATGGAACTCTTCTGTTTTCTAATTGGCATGGTATTTATATGAATTATCACCACATGTATTAAATTTTACAGAAGGGTACATGCATGCAAGCACACACAAAGATAAGTTGAAACTAAGGATAAATAAAAAATATCTAAAGATAAAGAAAAAAATCTCTAAATCTCTTGTAGATTCTTTTGAAAATCACCAAGGAGGGAGGAAAATTCCTATTTTTCTTTCATGTCTTTATTCTCTCTCTTACCTGCCAGATAAATTACTCAAATTTGTCTTTGCACTTCCTACCCTGACCCATTTTCCAATTCTTTACCCTCTTTGTTGAGGATTCAATAGGCTAAGATAGGATGCTCCTTAATGGGAGGGGGGAAGGGCTAGTCAATTAATGATCCTGAGTGCCAAGGAATTAAATAATAGGCAAAGAAGCAAACCTGGAGACCAGACATTAATTTAAGCCCCTTGAAACTTCTTTCTATCCACCAATGTATGTCAGTAGATAATGAACATCAAACCCCTCTGCATTAATATTCAAACAGGTTTTGGCCTGCCAGGTTTTGGTCTCACTCTAGGTCAACAGTGCCTCTTGTCACATCTATAAATCTGTAACCATAACTTCAGGGAGCTATAGGAAAATCGGGGGCGGGGGCGGGTGTAAGATCTGAATCCTTTCTCAGTCCCTGAGTTCAGAACACATGCTATCTGACTTTGTACTTGCAGTGCCCTGTAACATAATCTCCCCTGTCAATACTGTGTTTGGTAATTTAGAGTTCAGACTAACAAGACAAAGAACCCAAATCAATACTATTCACATAATGTCAGTTTGAGAACTAGTCTTGTTATGCTTGATTAGCTCTCATAAAAACATACATTGCAGGCCAGAAATAATAGGACCTATTTAATTTAAAGAGAGTTTCAATCTGGCTGAGTCTTTTATTTAGGGTAAGAGGAAGAGGTTCTGGTTTGGGTTAATTAATGAGCAGAGAGGAGAAGGACAGTGATGGTGGAAGGAGAGGGATGTTTTAGGCTGAATGTTCCTTTGGGTGGGGTTTAAGCTTCCATGGTAAGAACAGTGAATATCATAAATGGAAGGAACTGCTCACAACAAGTACATGTGAGTAGGTATCCAGCAAAGTTACTGCGACCCAGTATCCTAGTGCTTCATAAGAAATGCAGCTTTGAGAACATCCAGGAATGGGGAACAGTCGGCCTGGGTTTTTCAAAGAGAATCCAACTACATACGTAATCTCTCTCTGGGGTTCTTTTTTAAGTAGCTGGGAGACACTTGGCACAGAGATGCACGCTGAGATTGTTCTTCATTTGTGTGGATGTTTGAACTTTGTAATTTGTTGCTTGGGAGGGTGGTGCTCTAAAGATTCATCTCATTCAACAGTATGGATTGACAGAGGATGAAGGAGTTTCCCCATAAGAAACGCAGGTTGTGTTATTAGAAGGTCTAACATAGCTTTTGTTCAGGAAAAGATAATAGATATCTACCAGAATGTTCTACTATATCACCTGCTAATTCTATAGCATTGGGAAATTTGCTTTAAATGTCTCAAGCCTGTGAGAAAAGAGGCCATTAGCAGCAAAGCCAGGTTTGGATAAAATAATACATGTTTACAAAACATAATTTTTCAAAAGCTAATAACAACTCTCAGAAAAATGTTCAAGATCTCCTTAGCTCACTAATGAGAAAACCCTTGGGAAGATGCTGGTCCAAATGAGAATAGAAGAGACTCATGAATATTATACTGAGGAAAATCAGGTGAAGTAAGGCTTTGAAGTTAGATACAGAAATAATTAATGTAAAGGGAAGAAAATGGTAGCATTTGAGGTTCTCTTTCCCACAGAACATTGCACCTTATCAATCTTTTACAAGTTAATATTTGACATTGCAGAATCAACAACATAAGCAATAGCAAAGGATGCATCACATGCAAATATATTCCATAGAAAATCAGGTAACTTAGGTAGGCTGCTTCTCCTCTTTCATGGTGACATAATCTTTTGTCTTATATAAAAATTTGGATAACTTTTCATAAAAATGTGAGGTTTCTGGAACTTCATGGGAAATTAGTAAAATGTTAGATATTATTATGGCCAAACTTAGGTCAAACCTGAATTACACAAGGCTTCATAATGGTTTCTTCTTATCTTTTCCTCCCATATGTTATTTCTCACTGTCCTGCATTCACCTTCCTCAAATATTATTTTATGCAGTTTTCTGGTGCTTGTCATAAGTCCAAGAATATAATAAGTTTTCAATACAATCCATTAAATGAAAATAAGTAAAACCCCTCTATTTAATTGACTACAAATTGCCTAAACAGTATTTGCTAGTTTTCTTAAATCAAAATGTTTATTACAGGTAGAACTGTGGATCAGAATCGGTTAAGACACTTCCACACTTTTCTATAATGATATATCCTACGTTTGGGACTGTAAAATGAAAATATAATGTCATGAGTCACAGATATAAAAAATAAAAAATTATACATATAATACTATATGCTTTAATAAAATAGACTAATGAGTTTTTCTAATACTTTTACCAAGACTGTCTAACAGAAGACTTATATGAGTAAAGATGCCTTGTAAAGTAGTAAATGAAATAAAACTGATACAAATCTCTTCCTTATTAATTCAGACCTTTACTATAATATCAATATTAATCTCTTCTAAAATGACTGATCATTCACTCTGTGACAAGCATATGTTACATGCTGCTCATGCGTGTCCTAGTTGGATATTCTAGGCATACAGAGTCAATTTCTGAGAGATAGGAAATACGTAGACTTTCATATCAGAAGACCTGAGACTGAGGTTCAGATACATCATTTACTTTGTTAGCTTTTCTTCACTGTGACCAAAATATCTGATAAGGAAAACCTCAAGGAGGAAAAACTTATTTGGGCTCCTGATTTCAGAGGTCTCAGCCGGCTTCATTGCTCTGGGTCAAAGGTGAAGCAGAACATCATAAGGAAGAATGGAGGCTGGTGGCTCAGCTCATGGTGGCCAGGAAGCAGAGAGAGAGCTCTGGACACCAAGGACATGCCCAGTGACATATTTCTCCCATCCTGTGCATAGTTACCACCCTACCTATCTACAATTACCATCCAGTAGCCCTCTCAAATTATTAATTTATCAAGTAGATTAATTGGCCAATTAGGTTATAACACTCATCATATAATCATTTCACCTTTGAATATTCCTGCACTGTCCACTCATCTAAACCATGACCTTTACAAATCCCTTAAGTACTTTGAGTCTTTGTCTCCTTGGCCAGAAAATGAAGCCATTGATAACAGTCACACTTATATCCCAAGGTGATTCTAAAGATCCAGAGGAGTTTGTATAACATTTCACAGATTTGAAGAGGTTTCAAATATATCATCTACTTCCATTTTAATATTTTTGCATTATATTGAGTAGCCATTGTCACTTAAGGGAAATGGATTTCAGAGAATGTGATTTAAGCTTATCCATGTAGGCTTGAGCAATGGTTCTATCACCCTGGGTGGTCCCTGATTCCAACATTATAACCTCTTCAGACAACTGCTAGGTCTTCTGTGAATACTTCTAATACCTACCAAGGAGTTGGTTAGAGTATTGATACCATGATATGTGGCAGAAAGCTAAGGGAAATCTGGTGGGATAATGTGTGACACCACTCAAACAGATAACCGATAGTTGTAGGAAAAATAAAAAAAACCCATATCACAACAAGAGGTGACTTTAATTCCATCCAAAAATAGAACTCTTGCCTAAGAAGGGCAACTTCATCAGAAGACTAACTTTCTGTATAAATTTTCTAGGGCCTCCATAATGAACAAGTAGAGATGGGTGGTTAACAAAGCAGAAATTTATTATCTCACAATTCCGGAGCCTGGAATCAGTCTGACTTGAGATCAATGGGTCCCGAGGATCAGTTTCTTCTGAGGCCTCCCAGCTTAGCTAACAGATGACAACCTCTTCACTGTGACTTCACCTGGGTTGTCCATCCATCGGTGTTTTTTCTTTGTCCTCTTTTCTTCTTCTACTAAGGACACCTGTCATATTGGATTAGGACACATCACACTGACCTAGTTAACTTGAATTGCCTCTGGAAAGACCCTGTCTCCAAGATAAGCACCTTCTAAGCTGCTGATTGTTGAGAGTTCAATATTTGAATGGGGGGGGGGAATTTAATCCATGCCACTCTCTAAGTATGCCTTATATGCATGAATTCATCCCTTTGAATTTTGTCTACACTGACCGTAGAAGTTTCTTGTCTCACCCTACAAGGGTTATTGAACCTGCGGTAATACCTTGGATTACCAACACAGCTCTCCTTATAATGAGGCCAAGAAAGGACACTGCCATTGAACGGCTATCTCAGGAAGCCCACGTATATGGGAGATGCTTCTTTTGGGACCTGTCATTTAGAGGAAGCGAAAAGTATGTTTCTTGAGAAACTGGAGCAAACTCATTCTGATGTGCTGAGCTGGAGCCCGTTCTTGGCAATGTCGCTGTTTGGATGTGGACACATTCATGGGTGCACGTATGTCAGCATCACTCTTGGGAACTGAAGTCTCTCTGTGATGGGGAGGCCAGGCAGAGTGACCCTGGTTCAAAAGCCTTCTAGCTCCTGAAATACATCCTTGCTCCCCAAATCTTCCTCTTCTGCTGTTATGTAAGAATAACTTGATTCCTTTTGCAAGTTGTCCATTTAAGTTCTCTTTTCTGCCTTATTGTCATTTTTCTGGGGGGAGGGAGAAAAATTGAAATTTCAAGATCTTCCTTTCTTGCACATTTTAAACTAGCCATTTTTATCATTTTGCTGAAGCAGCAGTGGAACACAGAGTGTGTTTATTCTGCACCCTGAGGAACAAACCAAGTTTCACCATCTCATTAACTCTCTCTCTCTCCCCCTCCCCTCTCTCTTTTTAATTTCAAAGAAGAAATGGAAGAGAAAGTCCAAGCTTTAGGCTATATAAAATCATTCCATAGAGTAAATAAATCAGTGTGAATCTAATGAGGCTCTTCTCAGCTTCAACAAAGCAAGCTTGTAAACTGAGGGCAGTCTCTCCCTGATTTTGGTAGAGTTGCATAATGCACCGGGTAGGCCAGAAAAGCACCAATCAATCAATCTTCACTAGACATAACACGAGAGTTGGCAAAGTTGAAGAAGAAAAGGAAGAAACTGAAGCGTGCACATGAAATTTCCACATTAAAAACTCATTGTTCTTGCCTGGTCCTGAGGCAATTTGAAAGGAAACAGACGATTCTATAATTTTAGCAAAAATATTTATGGTGCGGTATACAAGTTCACCAAAACATTCTCTCCCAAGTTCTTCTTAAAAACTGATGTTTTATACCCCAGCAAAGGGGCTGCTAAGATAAATTTATTTTTGGTTCATTTCAGAACATTCTGGATTCTAACTACGAAAAACACATATGCTTCCACTCTTCTCAGGCCTCGTCTCCTTGGAAGAATTCTTTGACTAAATGTCCTTCCTTACTTTTTAAACTCACAGGATAGTGGGGAACATATGATTTGACCTATATAGTATGCTTGTCATCAAGGTGAATTGGTGGGCATTTAAAATCAAGGTCAAAAATCATGTCAGAAGAGCTCTAGGAGTAAACCAAGCGAGGAATTTAAATCAAAAGCACTAGTTTTAAATTTCAGGTCTGAGAAACTGGTACAAATTGTGTGTTTTAAGTAAACAGTATTTGGAAAACAAAGCATATTAATTTATACGACTTTCACATGACAAAAATATGTAAGTAAATCATTACTTACATGAATGATATTAAGTTATTGCAAAAGTTGGGTCAAGAGGAAAAAGCCATGAAGATAGTTGGATTCATTCATTTGTTTCTTCACTTACATATTCAGCAAGCATTTGTTTAGGGTTCATTTGTTCCAGGCACGATTGGAATGATCACACTGAAGTCTGTGACCTCCGGGAACTCAGAATATGGTGAGAGAGCCAGATAAACTCACCAGTCAATGTGTTTAATGCTGGGGTAGAAACACATATTGGGTATGGTGATAGAACAAGGAGGGGACATTAGAGTCAGCCAGGGAAGCTTCAACATCATAAAACAAATCTTGTCTTTCTACTTATTAAAAATTGAAAAAGACCAAATTTATCAAAGTGAAAATAAAAATCAATAGTTCTCCTTGGGACTTCTTTTATGATGCTTACAATTTTTTGTTCCTCTTCTTGAAGTCAGCTCTGATTAATCTGCAAAACAAAAATTACTTAGGTATATGTTATGGACAGTTTCAAAGACTGAGTATTTGTATCCCCTGGATCTCCCTTCCCATGAATGTGAGTGAAACCTGTCATTGGCTTGTAACTAAAATAATAAAATACAGGCTTACTACTCCAACATAGTGATGCAGGCAATGACTTCTTTAATTAGACCACTAAAGCTCAAAAAATAAAACCAAGAATCAATAAATAGGATGATATCAGATTAAAAACTTCTGTGTAACACAGAAAACAATTAATATGAAGAGAGCTATAGAATAGGAAAAGATCTTAGGCAACTGCTGCTCCAACAGGGGGTAATATTCAGAATATGCAAAAAACTCAAAAAGTTTAACACTCCCCCAAAAAACTCTAATTAATAAGTGGGCAAAAGATCCAAACAGACACTTCACGAAAGAAGAAACACAAATGGCCAACAAATATATGAAAAAAATATATATATTCAACATCCCTAGCAATCAGGAAAATGCAAATCAAAACATTGAGATTTCATCTCACTCCAGTTAGAATAACAATTATCAAGAATATAGCCAGGTGGGGTGGCACAGGCCTGTAATCTCAGCAGTTTGAGACAGGAGGATTGCGAGTTCAAAGCCAGCCTTAGCAACAGCAAGGCACTAAGCAACTCAGTGAGACCCTGTTTCTATAAATAAAATACAAAATAGGGCTGGAGATGTGCTCAGTGGTTGAGTGCCCCTGAGTTCAATCCTGGTACCCCATCCTAAATATATGAGAGAGAGAGACAGAGAGAGACAGAGAGAGAGAGAGAGAGAGAGAGAGAGAGAGAGAGACAGAGAGAGACAGAGAGAGACAGAGAGACAGAGAGAGAGAGAGAGAAACCACCATATGATCCAGCTATATTACTCCTTAGTATTTACCCAAAAAACCTAAAATCACCATACTCTAGTGACACAGGCAAAACAATGTTTTTAGCAGCCCAATTCACAATAGCTAAGCTATAGAACCAGCCAAGGGGCCTGTCAGCAGATGAATGAAATAAAGAAAATGTGGTCTATATACACAATGGAATTTTACTCAGTCATAAAGAAGAATAAAGTTACGACATTTGCCGGTAAATGGATGGAACTGGAGAACATCATGCTAAGTGAAATAAGCCAGACTCTGGAAATCAAGGGTCAAATATTTTCTCCCATTTGCAGAAGCTAGATCTAAATAAGGGGAAATTAAAAAGGGTGTGGGAGGAAAATTCCATGAAAATACAAGAGAGGTGACTGGCGCAGGGGAAGGGGTTTGAGGAGGAGGAGGGATGGAAAAATGGGAGGAGAGTGGAATGAAATGACCCAACTCTGCTATGTGTATATATATGTGACTATACTACAGTGACATGTAGCTTTATGTACACTGTGAAGCACTAACTTTAAAAACTTCAAATAAATAGAAGGAAGTAGAGTAGAGGAAGGCAGAAAGGAGGAGGGAGGAGGGGAGGGAAAGGGGGAAGTACTGGGGACTGAAGAGAAGCAAAATGTATTCTGTGCTTTATGATTATTTCAAAATGAATCCCAATATCGTGTATAATTATTATGCACTAACAAACATATAAAAACATGTTATGAAACAAAAGTGTATATTTTCTTACTAAAAAAAATAAATAAATAGAAGAATACAGCAAAAGTAGTGGGACATTACATCCATAATCCCGGCACAGGAGTTTATGAATTGTAGGAAGAAGTTATCATTACATGCATTGATTAGGAAGATTGATGGTTGTGAAAAGAAGTAAGTGAGGCCTTTGGCCAATAGTCTCCGTACAACCAAGACCTGAACTCCACCCTCCGGAAAAAAAAAAAGATGAATTCTTCCATCAGCCATTCATAAGTGGAAGAGGATCCTTCCCCAGTTGAGCCCTGAGAGTAAATGGCAGCTCCCACCTGATATTTGTTTGGAGCCTATTGACATCTAGAAACAGAGGACCTGTCTAAGCAAGGCATAACCACTGACCCAGAGACATGGCACAACAAATGTGGGCTGTTTTAATAGCGAAATGATTTGTTTTGCAACATGTGATAACTCATATGGTTTATAGTAAGAGAAAAAGAGGAAACTTCAGTACAGAGATTTTCTTCTGCATGGACATTATCATTAAATGCAGTAAAAACAAAATGATTCAGTGTGAACTATAAAAAAAAAAGGTATAACATTTTTCAGGGGAATGTGCATGCCATAAAGAGAGATCCACACACCCTACTGAAGCATCTTCCACTACGGAAGATTTCACTCAGTTTTTCAGAGCAGAGATATTCTGACTTCCAAGTACATGTAGAATCAATTTTGTATCTAACTCTTGGGCACCTGCAGATAATAAAAACAGCTCTCCCAATTTTCAACATCTCCTTTGGCACAGTATGTTTCCGAACAAAGAATTTGGAGTTTCTTTTTAGAAACACGAGAGAGAATCCCACAGCTGAAGATGGCTATGTCTTTCCCTGAATCCTGCATGTTCTTAACATCCTTGTTTCTAAGGCCTACCAAATTTAGACACTTAAGTAAAATTGAGTTTATAAGCCATTGGCCAGCAAATCCTTTGTCTAAAGACCAAATGTGGTTGTTCATTTTATGCATCGATTTGATCAGATTAAAGGTTACTGAGCGAGCTGGCTAAGTATTATTTCTAGGTGTGTTGGTGAGAGTGTTTCTGGAGAAAGGTAGCCTGTGAATTGGTAGACTGAATGAAGAATATCACACTCACCAATGTGGTGGGCACGATGCCGTATCTTGAGTGGCAGAGCAAAGGGGTGGAGAAAAGATGAATGAGCTTTCTGTTCAAACTGGGACATCTGTCTTCTGCCTTTAGCAGTTAGCACTCCTGGTTCAAAGCCCTAGGACACAGACCTGTACTTAGTGCATTGGGTCCCTTGGCTTTCAGTGTTGGGGACATGGACTAGGATGGCACCAGTGGCTTCCCTGGACTTCCAGCTTGCAGATGACAGGTTGTGGAATTTCTCAGCCTCCAGAACCACATGAGTCAATCTTTCATGGTAAATCTCTTCTTATCTATTTAACTATCATCTATCTGTCTCATCTATCATTCTGTCTACTGTTGATTCTGTCTCTCTGGAGAATCCTAACAGTAAGACAGTGAATCTTTTATGTTTTGCGGTCTATATGATCTCTGTTTTAACTACTCAAGCTGCTGTTGGAGTCAAAAAGCATCCACCAACAAGACATAAACAAATGAACCTGATAGTGTTTCAGTAAACTTTATTTTTTACATTGGTATTTGAATTTCATATAATTTTACACATTAAAAGTATTCCATTTTTAATTGAAAGTTTGCTTAAAATTTGAAAACTCTCTTTGCTTATGAGACACATAAAAATGGCAGGTGCTGCATTTGACCAGCTGGCTATAGGTTGAACAGCCTATCCCTGCTCAAAACTATTGATTCCCAGCTTTGTTGGTGTGGGGCAATCCTAATGATTTTTAACACTGAGAGCATTTTTTAAAAATTTGACTAATTTTATTTATATTTATTAAGGAATAAGAGGCTCTGGGAGATTTTAGAAAGAAGTGAGGAAATAGGGGAGGAATCTAAGGAGTTAAAGATATTTCCATATCCATCAATGACAAATGGGGTATTACTCTCTAAAAAGGAACGGGTTCATTATTTTGTCATTGTTAAAGCTGAAGAGAAACATTGGACTTTATGAAAGTCTATGTCATGTGGTCAAGTTGGTCGGGTAGGCAGTTTTCCATTTTAGTGTATTTGTTCCTGGAAATGCAAAGAGTTCTCCTAGTCCCAGAAGGATTAATACTCAGACTAAGAATTCAGTGGTAGACACATATGAACAGGTCACACAGACTAGCTGCTGTCCCTGTGCCTCAAAATTTGAGCTTTTGGCTACATTCTTCCCAGTGTGTGGTCCACCCTACTGGCCTGTTCATCAGACTGAACAGGAGATAACTATATGCAGCAAGAGATGGCGTAGGTGAAGGCATTCTGGTGCTTGAATGGGTGACATTCTGGAAATGTGAAACTCGTTCCAATATGCATGAAAAGACCTGTTCAATTTTGATAAAACAATCACAAGTTCCTGAGTAAACACTGCTTTTGTAATCTATATGTTTCCAAGTTCCTTTCTGAGTCTCATGTCACGTCTTTAGCTTTAGGGTTTATCTTACATAATAAGGAGGAAATGAGAGTCAGGGAGCAGGAGAATGAGCAGGCTCTTAAGCTGATCCTTGAATAAAGGGTTCATCTGGTCTCAAAGCTCCTTCCAGTTGCAATAATGGAGCTGCTTTCCTTTCAAGATTAGAATAACCTAGCTCTACCGCTCCCTTCCCACTTAACAAGCCTCAGGCTCAGTCTGTGCTTTTTGAGGGTTCATTAAGAGGTATGCTCTCTCTCTCTCCTTTGTAAGGAATCATCTATATTGTTCTTTACTCTGGGCACCCAGCCAATAAGAGGTATAGCTCAAATTTTCCCCCCAAAGAGCAAGAGATTTAAAATACTTTTCAAACAGACTCAGATCACAGTATCTTACAGCATGTCAGAAGTCCACAGTCTTCTTTTATAACAATTGCAATTATGTGAAGCATTTGCAATTGTTTCTAATGATAAGGAAATAAAGAAAAAAAAATTAGAGAAACATTAGTCACAGTAACCGCCTCCTCGATTCTGTTGACTCTGTGCAGACCTGCATTCAAGCTATCTCCTAGAAGAGCGTGGACCATCTCGAAAATCTCACTGGGAAACAAGCAGATGCAGGAAGCTACCCCTAAGGTTGATTAAGATTCCTCCCACTGTACTTTTTGCTGGTGAATGTATGTTGAGGCATTAGCAAAAGACATTGAACTTCAAATGGGAAGGACCTTGTCCTTCCTAGAGGACGGTTGCTTCTGTGGCTTTCTCTATAGAAATTATTTTTGTCTTCATTTCCAGGCTAGAGGCCTGGATTAGAAGCAGGATACCAGGATACGGTTACAAATTTTTAAATAGACCTGGAAGGGACTTAGGCGAACTTAGCTAGGGGATCACTAAACCTTAGAAATGACAATCCAGAATGTCCTGGTGATTCGCTGAAAGTTGTTCAATTAGTTAGTGGATATGTTAATTGTATTGAACTTTTTTTTTTCAGATCCTAAAAGTAGATGGATCAAATTCCTTTATTCTACATGAATGGGTCTTTATGCAGAGAAAGCAAACTCTCATGATAACAAAAAAAAAAAAATAACAAGCCAAAAGAAAATGAATGAAGGTTCCTCCCTATTCCCAGTGATCCAGGGAAAAGGAAAGAGGAGTCTGTGGAGACAGGGAACCGGGCTTCCTGGTCCCCCCATTATAAGGCAGATGGAAACACACTGGCAGTGAGGAAAGAGGGTGGAGATTGTTCTGCCAATCTGAGTCCCTAAGAACCTGGGCCTTGACTAGACTTGTTAAGAGAGGACTAGAATTCTCCGGGTCGGTCTCATCAGGGCCAGCACTGGTGGCAAGAAACAGGTGTGGGTTCTGTGGCTGCTTCAAGGAGACAGTGTCATGGTAAGGCTGATAGTTGTAGTCTCAGCCCCTTTGGAGAAGCAGGCCATTGAATCTGGGCTGCTGAGGTCCAAGTGGGTCACACATATTTTAAAAATATATTGTCAAATGCATTCATTTTCCATTTCAAACAGTATCTTCCCTAAATCAAATGGTTTCATTATAGCACTTTTGCAAATACTGTTTTAAAGTTTATACTTAATTTTGAAGACAGTTTGTTGAACAAAAGGAGCCATTGTCCTGATGAATTAGCCGATGAAAGGGGAAATGCCATAAATTGAAAATCCCTAACTATATTAGTGAACACAGTCTCTCTCTCTCTCTTTGCTACCTGTGGCTACCAATTAAGTGACTTTTCCAGAAGAACTAGCATTAAATGCAGCTTGACTGATTGCATGTGCTAAACTTTATCCTTGCTATGTACATTTATGAGTTCATTCTTGGTCTTATTTCAGAGAACTACAGAAGTCTCCAAAATTATGTATAATATAAATTAATAAACACTAGGGGGAGTAAGGCCAGAATATCAAATATGAAGCTAAAGCCAAGGGTAATTTTTGACTCATAAACAATGGAAACCATATCATTTGGTAGATAGATATGGATCATAGATTTGGTTCTAAGTAATTTAGTAGCTCTTGGATATTCAACATGAAGTAATAGCAACATACCTATGTATAAATGTGTGTGTATGTGTGTATATGAGTGAATATATATGTTTAAATGTGTGTGTGATGGCATGCATGTGTATGATGTGTAAACATGTTTGTGTAATAGTATATGTGTGAGTTGTATTAGTGAATCTAAGGGTACGTGTGTATATGTGTGCTCCAAAGACATGCAGTCTCTCCTACTAAAAATAACTCAGATGGTCATATTTCATTAAGTTCAGAAATGATTTGGGATTCTAAAATTTACCTTCATGGGTAGACCTTTCATGGAGAAAAAAAGATTATTATGCTATACAAAGTAATAAATAACATTTAAAATTTAAATTTAAAAAGATTAAACTTAAAACCATATTTTTGTATTCATTTAAAAAAACATTACATCGTTGAGTTGTGGCTTGTTCTAGCAAAGAGTAAAGGATTGATTTCTTTGGGCATATACTGGCCAGGGTTGGGTGGCTTTGAGAAGATAAGACATAGATGTTTCATTAGAAGTCAAGTGTATCTATACAGGATATAACATTTCTTACAGGTCATCCCATTGGTGATGAAGACTCACTGGATCATTTTGGTTATGCAATAGCCAAAATATTATAGAAGTCAAGATATTAGCCTCATTTTCTCATCTCAAAAAATATGAGTAGATATCCACATGATAATTCAGCTAAAATGTTCTATGATTCTGTTCTTTCTGTTTCAGAAACTGAGTTTGTTTTAGAAATCAAATCCATTAAAAGTTTTAAACTTGATATTAGATTTTTTTGTCTCCTCTTACAGAGAAGTTATGTGATCAGTAAAATTTCTTTATTTTAATTTTGTTGTTGTTGTTGATGGGAGAATACCAATAGTATTAGGTGGCTAGGTACATGTCGAATATTCTTATGTACCTTGCATTATGCTAGAATTCGTGCCTAAAATAACCCTATTTAATTCTCACATTGCCTCTGCAAAAACAGTTATACTGTGCTGTTCTAAATGAAGACAAAGGTTACGTAACTCACCAAATTCACCCAATTAATGTATAATTTGAATTCAAGGTTCAAATCAAGAATGGTAACACCTGGGTGTTTGTTAATCCCACATTCTTTGGAAAGGGTTCTTTTCTAGGTCCTGCCTGCAACAGGTTAGACTGTAATAGTCAAGAGTCTTCTGCAGTTGGGCGGGTGTGAGTGAGAGTGTTGGAGGAATAGGTCTCAGTGCTGACAGAAAGGACAGCTAAACAGCCTAAGAAAGCGGAAGTTGGCCGTCAGAAGTCGGAAGTAGTTGGTTCCATGCAGTGCAGGGAAGAGGAAGTACAAGATGTCCTGGGGTAAATGGAGCAGGCATTCAAACTTGGCTTGGATGAAGTAATTTAATTTCTGTATTTCACTTTGCCGTCAAGGAGAGATAGTAACTAATGAGGGAGAAGTGATATGAAAGGTCCCGTTCTATACTATTTTGTAACAGCAAGGCCAAAGAAGACAAAATTTATGGTAAACAGTGTCAGGAATGCACTTCATCTTTTGTACCATTAATTTTCTTTGATGTGAGAAAGACAGCAAGGGGGCCTTCAAAGGTCAAGTTCATTTGCATGCATCTCTCTAACTCCAAAAGCATATAGGTCTACTCACTACCTGCTACAAGTTTCCATGAACATGTAAGCACATTGCAACAAACCCTCTTGAATTCTCTAGAAGTCCCATCTGCAGGGTGGTTAAGAAGTTCGCTCCATCGTGCCAACTTGCCTTGCTCCTCCTCAATCTCTTTGGGAATATTTATCTCTATGAGTTACAGAAAAGGTTCTTGGCCTTAGAGGAAAGACAGATGAACAAATTAACCCCCGTGGGATGACACTGGCTGGCTTTGGTCTACATTGCCTACTCAGACTAATCTGTTCTTTTCTTCCTCGTATCCTTGTGTATCGGATATGATCTAGTGGGGAAAATCATCCTTACTAGGATATTTCTTGAGAAACTCAGAGGTCAAGGCTTCTTATCTCCTTCCTCTGATTACTGGATTAAAAGACATTGACTGAGAATGTCTTTCTCCTGGATGCACTACACTTTATTCACAGGCTTAAAATGCAAGATTGATAAAGTACCATCCAAGGACACGCATGTAAGGAATAAAACTGTGTCACTGGGGTTCATATGAATATCTCTTAATATTTTTCTCTCTTAGCCACTCCATAAATCTTGTTCATGGAGGCAGACTGAACCTTCATCCTCATACCCTCTCCCCATCCCAAAACAACTGCAGGCACTGAAGCTCCCCAAGGGAGTGTCAAACAACTTTTATCATTTTTGACACACTGTCTGTGAGACAGTGCAGCCTAATGTCTAGACGTTCTATTGCACGTTACTGGTTTCCTGACACTTAACAAACATGATTGACCTTCCAATGACTCAATTTACCAATATGTGGAATAAGACTTATTAATAAGGGGCATTATCTTATTAGGTTATTTAAAAGTCCATTG
The DNA here is from genome assembly GCF_052094955.1 of Ictidomys tridecemlineatus. Classification (NCBI taxonomy): domain Eukaryota; kingdom Metazoa; phylum Chordata; class Mammalia; order Rodentia; family Sciuridae; genus Ictidomys; species Ictidomys tridecemlineatus. Next base: position 9,987,789 of record NC_135479.1, on the reverse strand, counting down.
GTTAATACATGTAAAAAACTTAAAACAGTATTTGGCGAACAATCAGCACTAAGGAAATTTTGTTGTGATTATTACATATAATAACTCTTGCCTGCCTTACCGTTAAAATTAATGATAAATACTTCCTATAGTACATTTAAATGGTCAGATTATCTGTGAATTTATGACACACACTATCACAAGAATATTAATTGCAGAAATAATAGTAATAGCAAAAATTAAATGCCAACTGAGAGTCTGTTAATTACCAGGAAGACGGTATAATGAGCTGAACCAGACTCTCACAATATAGGTTATCAAACAACCATTTAAAAGAATTGACTTTTTCTAAGGTAAGTATATGAAAGCCAGCTATAGAATAATGTATCATATAAATAAAGTTATTAAAAATACAAAACATGTATTTCTGAAAACATTTGAAACGATTCATACCAAACTAAAAGTAGTAATTCCTTGTGCTGAAGTCAGTAGAATTGGTTATTATAGTTAAATACTATTGTGTTTTATTTTTTTTTATTTCTATAATTAAAAATTATTGTGAAAAAATAAAAGTGAGTAAAATGAAAAGCAGAAACTGATTTGAGAAGTTTGTGCAGAGCATTGGAAGCTATTGACTTACCTTCTTCTTTTTAATAATGAACTCTATTTCTGTCTAGGGTTGAGTAAAACATATGAGAGAACATCAATGTATTGACCAATTAGTCAACAGTGACTTTGAGCTTAACTGATTTGAATCAATGGTTCCCTCCCTTAATCATGAGCAGAGAAAGAAGTCAATCCTACATTTTCAGATCAATATGAGACGAAAATCTAACGTCAAGATGTTTCGTGTGTTTTTATATCTCACGTACCCACACTTTATGGAATAAAGGAGATCAGAGTTAAATAAATTAAAGGAAATCATCATGGTAACTTCTCTTTTCTATGGGAGAGACCTTATTTCTTTTTGTGGTTCATGGGTTTTAATGTCCTCAGAATCCATTCGTTTCTCTTGTGTCTAGGACTTTAATTCTTAATGGGAAACGTTTCCAAATCCAAAACAAAAATATCACTGTTTTTGAGTTTGGGAAAGTGTGAGATTATGAGTTTACTGATTTTTTTTCCCTTCCATTTTATTTTTGGAAGGAACTGTATAAACATGCCCTGCTGTCGGTAACAAGTGCTCCGAGGCCAACAAAGTGTTTATGAACAAGTCCTGATTTTGTGCCACACCAGCTGTATTGTCCTTCTCACACTGATAGATTGTAATCTCCTCTGTGGACAGGAACTCTGGCCTTTGTTGTATTGAAAATTCTCATAAACTCTCACAAGGAAATGTGAGCAATAGCAAGCAATAGCCCAAGCATCCTTGGGTAAACAAAACAAAACAAAACAAAACAAAAAAACAAGTTTCCTAGGATCTTGCTAAAGTCTGAGCAAGCCATACCTGTGCCCCTAAAGACAAGGAGAGAGATCAATCAAACTTCACAGTTCCCATCCAAAGCCCATTATTGCTGAGGTGCACATACTGTTCCCAAAGTGCGCATTGGACAACTAACCAACATAGGAATGATAAATCTGGTTCTTGGGGTTAAGGAAAGTGCTTTGCCACTGGCCATCCTTCCTTAAGTGATGTCATGGAAGAGTAGAAACAACATATTAAAAGAAGACTTAAATTCCAGTTTTATTATTTACTACATAGGCAATTTTGGATAACTTCAGTGTAGCCAATATGATAGTGTTTTAATAATGGAAGGCCACTAGAGACATCAAAAGTATTATAACGATAATTGACACGGACCGTGCATGGTGCATGGATATTGTTCATTTTCAACAACACAGATGATCTTCCTCAATATCAGAGAGCCCGTGACCTTGAAAGCAAATGGCTCTCATTGCCTTCAACCATTTGTGCTAGCATTTATGCCAGCGTCACTACAGACATGCCTAAATCCATTGAAGAATTTCCCAGATTTTATTGGATTTTTCCCCTAAACTAGGTATTGAGCATCTGCTAAAAACCAGGTATCCTGCTAGGAGTTGGGGGTCAAAGAGAAATAAGATGTGCTATTTAAAAGATTTTAAATTGACATATAATATTTGTACTTTTTTATGGGGAAAAGTATTATAGTTGTATGCACATATATAATAGTTGATGTTAAATCAGGGTAATTAAAATTTCTATCTCCTCAAATAGTATCCTTCCTATGTATTGGGAACTTATGTATTGGGAACTCATCTCTTCTAGTTATTGTGAAATATATAATTAATTGTCTTAGACTATAATTCCTGTACTGTGCTATGAAATGCTGGAAATGCTTCCTCTCCTCTCTCTGTATGTTGGTGCCAGATCGTTCTCTATCCTCCTACCCTCCCCTTCCCAGGCTCCAGTGTCCATAAGTCATTCCACTCTCAACTCCGCCATTTTAGTAGTTCACAACCTAGTGTTGGGGTAGGAAAGAGAGGAAGTCACAAAAAGGAAAGTACACTATGGCAAGGGCTCAAGTTCCATCATGACAAAGAGCTTTGGAGGAAGAGAGTTAAGGCACTATATGTATTATCTGATTCTTTCAGACAACTGCATTTGAATTTGGAATAAAAGTTTTACCTTGAGATGCAAGAATCCTGTTCTCACCCCGGGCTAGGCCAGACTCCCCACCTTTTCCCAGCCCACATTCCACTTTAGTCTTCACAAACAGTGAGATGGTGTTGAAGGCAGCCCATAATGATAACAGTCGCTACAACCCAAGTAGTTTATTTGATGAAGTGAATTTGATTCCTGGATTTATTCCAAATGGATTCATCATATCTCATATCTCCAGTCTACACTCCTCTTGATTTTCTATGATCTCAGATTTCATGGACACATAAAATACCTTGTTAGGACTTAATTATCCTTTAAGTATTTTTTTTGCCCTTTCTTAATTTAAAATTGTCATTTTATAGTATATGGAATATTTTATAAGTTGCCTCAAGCTTATTTTCTTAAATGCCATGTTCCTATTGTTATATCTGTAACAGCAGAGAGTCAGTTTCTTATTCCCTGGTCCAAACAACCTTACAATATTATATCCAAGAGTCATGTTGTAAAAAC